>NC_063442.1:19135616-19735616 GCF_020379485.1 Brassica napus | reverse complement strand
TTTAACTTTGGTTTTGTATAGCTGGACCCGTTAAGGCTGCCTACGTACCTCGATTGAGGATCAAGCCATTCGTAGTTCGTGTTTTCCCAAGTAAAAGTGGCCGTTGTTAGCGCATTTACTCAGTTGAGTAGAAGTGACCTCGGAGGTGTATCTACTCGGGTTTTTTTTTTTTTTTTTTTTTTTAAAAAGAATACCCCTACGGGTAGAAGCGTCTTAAGTGCATTGAGTTCCATGATCGTGGGACTTCTTCGCCGCGCGACGTTTGTAGTCGGTACACGCCAGGGTTAATGACTTTGATGATTTTGTAAGGTCCCTCCCATCTTGCGCCGAGTTTACCGGCGTTGAGTTCCTTGGTGTTCTCAAACACTTTGCGCATGACGAGGTCACCGAGTTCCAGAGGTCGTGCGCGGACCTTTTTGTTATAGTAACTCTCTATCTGATGTTGGTAATTTTGGATGCGCAGCAGGGATTGATCTCTTCGTTCTTCTATCTCATCGAGGGCATCAAGTAGCATCTCCTTATTCAGCTCGACGTATTGAGGTATTTTAGAACGCCGGAGGCTTGAAACGTTAACTTCAGCAGGAGCCATGGCTTCGACGCCGTAAGCGAGAGAGAAAGGTGTCGATTTAGTCGATCCTCGTGGAGTCGTGCGATGACTCCATAGGACTCCATCGAGCTCATCAGCCCAGTGACCCTTCTTCAGGTCCAGACGCTTTTTAATGCCATCGATGATAAGTTTGTTGGAGGATTCTGCCTGGCCATTACCTTGCGGGTAACGAGGAGTAGAGGGGCTTAGTCGAATGTTCCACTTGCCACAGAACTCCTTGAAGTTGCCTGACATGAACTGCGAACCGTTGTCGGTGACAATCTCATAGGGCAGACCGTGGCGGCAAATAATGTTTTTCAAGACGAAACCGCGGACTTCTTTGTCTGTGACTTGAGCGTATGCTTCGGCTTTGATCCATTTGGTGAAGTAGTCGGTGAGGACGAGGATGA
Organism: Brassica napus; assembly: GCF_020379485.1. Classification (NCBI taxonomy): domain Eukaryota; kingdom Viridiplantae; phylum Streptophyta; class Magnoliopsida; order Brassicales; family Brassicaceae; genus Brassica; species Brassica napus. The sequence goes on along the minus strand of NC_063442.1, from coordinate 19,734,620 downwards.
AGCGTCTTTGGCGGGAACAAGGAAGTGGTCCTATGATGTCCATCGCCCATCGCATGAATGGGTATGGAGCAGTGGTTGTTCGCAACATCTTGGTTGGACAATGGATGCTGGGTGCGTGTCGTTGGCACTTGTCGCAGCGTCTTGCGTAAGACTCGCAATCAGCGTTCATTGTTGGCCAGAAGAACCCTAAGCTCCTTACTTTGATTGCTAACGCACGTCCGCCCGAATGATTTCCGCCAGCACCTTCATGTGTCTCTGCCATAACCCTTGCTGTCTCGTCGCCATGGATGCATTTTAGGAGCACTTTACTCGCCGTCCATCTGTGTAGTTCATCGTCAAGAACGACGTAATGGGCGCTGCGGGTTTTTAGCCGGCGAGCTGCCCATTTTTCTGCTGGGAATTCCCCCTTCGAGAGGTAGTCGATGAACTCGGTTCTCCAATCTGGGCCAAATCCGTCGTTGTCTGGAGCAATGGGCTCGGCGACCTGGGCAACGAGGGTTTGGTCGGTCAGTATATCGATGCTTGGTTTCTCGATACGATGTATCGGGATGGTTCGTTTAACTTGATCATGAAGCTTGCTGCCAAGGGCCGCGAGGGCATCGGCGCAGACGTTTTCGCCTCTGGGAACTTTGATGAGTTCGAAGAACTCAAACTCTGCTGCCAGGCTTTGCACTATTTTGAGATAGGCGTCCATTCGATCGTTGCGGGCATCGTAGTCGCCACTGAACTGACTGGCGACTAACTGGGAGTCGCAATAGGCGTTTAGTCGTTTAGCTTTTACGGCTTTTGCTAAGCGGAGTCCGGCGATCAGAGATTCGTATTCTGCTTCGTTGTTTGAAGCGGGAAAGCCAAAGCTAAAAGACTGTCTGATTAGCTCTCCGGTCGGGGACTGTAATTGGACTCCGGCACCTGCTCCTTTGTTGGTCGATGATCCATCGACGTGCACCGTCCAGTTCAAACTTGGGAGTGTGAGATCTTGCTCCAATTCTGGGGCCAGTTCGACCAGGAAGTCCGCGAGAACCTGGGATTTCGCTGCTGTGCGGTTCTTGTAGATGATATCGAGTTCGCCGAGTTCGATGGCCCACTTTGTGAGTCTGCCAGATCTGTTGGTGTTTTGGAGTATCGTTCGGAGAGGCTGATCAGTCAACACCTCCACCGAATGCGACTGGAAATAGGGTCGAAGCTTTCTCGCTGCTTCGACGACTGCTAAAGCCATCTTCTCCAGAGTTGGGTATCGCGTCTCTGGCCCGGTCATGCGCCGGCTCGTATAGAAAATGGGCTTTTGCTCGTCGCGGTCTTCTTTTATCAGGACGCTGCTGACTGCATCTTGTGATACTGCAACATAGAGAGATAGAACATCACCGACGTCTGGCTTAGCGAGTACAGGAGGTGTTGTCAGGTATTGCTTGAGTTGAGTAAATGCCTCCTCGCACTTCTCGTCCCAAATGAACTTCTTGTTTCCTCGCAGGAGATCGTAGAAGGGCAAGCACTTGTCGGTGGATCTGGAAATGAATCGGTTTAGAGCGGCTATCCTCCCCGTGAGTCGTTGTACTTCTCTACTATTTCTCGGACTCGGGAGGTTCAGGACCGCGGATATCTGTTCGGGTTCGCCTCAATTCCTCGCTGCGTGACAATGTAGCCGAAGAACTCGCCAGAGGAGACTCCGAACGTGCACTTTGCCGGGTTCAGCTTCATGCCGTACTTGTTGAGAGTTTCGAAACATTCTTGCAGGTGGCGGAGGTGATCCGTGGCGTGGAGCGACTTAACCAGCATGTCGTCGATGTATACTTCCATGGTGATACCCAACTTATCTGCGAACATCTTGTTTACGAGCCGTTGGTAGGTTGCTCCGGCGTTCTTCAAGCCGAACGGCATAACCTTATAGCAGTAGGTTCCCCTATCTGTGATGAAGGCTGTCTTCTCGCGATCATCCGGGTGCATCATTATCTGGTTGTATCCAGAGAAAACGTCCATGAAGGTTAGCATCTCGTTTCCAGCCGTAGACTCGACTAAACGGTCGATGTTGGGAAGAGGGTAGCTGTCCTTTGGGCAGGCTTTATTCAAGTCGGTGAAGTCGACGCAGACGCGCCACTTGCCATTTTTCTTTTTGACGACTACTAGATTCGCCAACCATTCGGGGTAGCGGACTTCGGCAATCGAACCTGCACCGAGTAACCGGTCGACTTCTTCATTTACGGCCTTAGACCTATCGGGACCGAGTTTACGTCTCTTCTGGCGGATAGGTTTGAACGTTGGGTCGACGTTTAGTTCATGAGTCGTTATAGTCGGATCAATACCTTTCATGTCTGCCATAGACCAAGCGAACGTGGACACGTTCTTTCTGAGAAAATCCAAAACTGACTGCTGCATTTCCTCAGAAAGGTATGCGCCAACCCTCACGGTTCGACTCTGGTCGACGTCGTCAATAGGTAACTCGAGAACTTCGCTTTCCTGAGAGTAGACTTTTGAGGTTGGAGGAGATACTGAGTTAACGGATAGTGACGACCGTTGAAGTTTGACTGTGGCGACTAGGAGATCCCTGGCGGCCCTCCGATCCCCGCGCAACGTTTTAATCTTCCCGTCCGTGCCAGGGAACTTGACGCACTGGTGGTAAGTGGAAGGAATGGCTTGCATTGAGTGTAACCAAGGGGTACCGAGTATAGCGTGATACGGAGCTTTTGTGCTTACGACGGCAAACTTGACAGTTCGAGTAACGCCGCATGCACGCACCGGGAGGCGGATCGTTCCCAAGATAGTTTCGGAAGACCCATTGAAGCCGGTTAACGTTCTGGAGGACGCTTTTATGTCGTCGAGGTCGACTCCCATCTTCTGCAGAGTTCCTCGGAAGATGAGGTCGACAGAACTTCCGGTGTCGATAAGGATCTTGGTGACATCATACTCTCCAATTCCAAGGACGACGAGGAGTGGATCATTATGGGGCGCGTGAACACCTTCAGCGTCATCTGGTGAGAAGGTTATCGGAGGATGACTTGTCGGTTTAGTCAGCCATTTCTGGGACGTCGCGACTTGTCGACGATAATCTTTCACGGAACGGACTGAGTCTCCGCTAGGGGGGGAGCCTCCCATGATAACGTTCAAAGACTGTCCCGTTTGTACTCGCTTAGAGTCTAGTAAGGCGCGGAGATATTTGGATATGCTGGTATCGGGTGGTGAAGGTTGAGACTGACCTTTAACTCGCTCCAACTGTCGTCGTAAGTCTGTTGGTTTTGAACGGTTGAGCTTCACGCGAAGATCGCATGCGCCGGCATTGAGTTTATCTCGGAGGTCGCTAATTGGCCCTTCGTTGTTGTTAGTGTCGCTTGCCGAGATGCGCCGAGACTTCCGTGCATCCAGCATCGTCCGGAGATCTCTGTGCTTGGAAGCGCCTTCATTTTCTGATTCGAACTTCCGTTTAAGGACGTCTCTCAGATCTCCGGGTACAGGTGCATCGTCGTTCTCTTCATTGGACGACAAGGATTGCTGAGAGAGTATGACCTCGATGCGTCTGCGATTAGCCGGGTGCTCTTCGTCGGCTGAGGAGTCTCCCTCGCCGTTATCCTTCGGGGTTTCTTCCTCGTCGTCTCGTCGCGGAGCGTCGTTTTGTCGACCTTTGCCAGTGGCTTTGCGCTGGGTTCTTCTTTCCTTATTCTTGCTCCAGCTCTTACCGTTCTTTGGTTTAGCTTTCAAGGGCTCGAACTTAAACTCGCCGCTCGCAAGGGATGAGAGATAATGTGCGTAGAGAGATTTGCATTCCGTTGTATCATGTCCCTTGACGTCGTGATATTTACAATGCTTGGTGAGATCGACAGTCCTGGAAGGCCCCGCTGTTGATCCGGCTCCCGCCGTAGGTTGGGTGGTGCAAACAGTGTCGACTTGTTTGTCGGGCGATTCAAGTTCTCTTGCCCACTTGTTCCACCCCTCTCCGCGAACCACGAGAGTAGAGATCGGTACGTTATTCTCGTTGACGACATACATGTATCCGTCTTTGCGACCGTTTTTGTCGTTTGGAGCGTGCTGGCGCGGCTCTTGTCGCGTATTTGCGTTCTTAGCCGCTGGAGCCTTGGGCGTGCTCATCTTGCTGAGAATTGCATTGGTATCTTCTTCCATCCGGATGAAGTTATCAGAGCGTGCGATAGCGTCTTGGAGCGACTTAGTCAGGTTCTGGTACAGGTCTTCTCGGAACTTAGAGTGGACCCATAAGGTATTGCGCAAGGCGTCGATAGCGATCCCGTCTGGGATTTCAATCTTTGACACCACGGCTTTGAATTTTTCCATGTACTCGCGCAGGCTCTGGTCCTTCTTCTGATTGAGGTTCCATAGGCTGGATGCGGTGGCGCTGCGCTTTGTGAACATGATGTATGTCTTGAGAAAAGCTGCTGATAAGTCGCGGAAACATCCGATTGAGTTCTCCTCCAACTGGGAGAACCAAGTCAAGGCTTGCTCGTGAAGAGTCTCAACGAACAGCTGGCAGTAACCTGCGTCCCTTTCGTCGTCAGGGAGTCGAGCTCGCGCCATCGCGATGTTAAAAGCTGTCATATGTTCCACCGGGTCTCCACCGGGCTTATACTTAGGTAGGCGCAGCTTTTCTATCTTTCCGAGTTGCACGCTAGTTAGCGCGCGAGTAAAAGGAGTACGCGAGGTTGCGGCGAGTACACTCTCGATTTGCGGAGCTGCGCTGGTTACTTGGTGGATCTTCTCGCCCATCTGTTGAAGGCTGACACTACAAGAAAACAGCGGTATTCTGACGGACGTTCCGACGGAAAATGAATTCCTCGGAATATACCGAGGAATTTCCGAGGCAATTCCGAGGAAACACAAAATTTGGCTTCCTCGGAATTTCCTCGGAATATTCCGACGGAATTCCGAGGAAAATTCATCTCGTCGGAATATTCCGACGGAATACCGAGGAAACTAGTATTCCTCGGAAAAAACCGATGAATTCCGAGGAAATATTATAGACGTTAGAGAGCCGTTGGAGAGCCGTTGGGGGATTTTAAAAATTCCGAGGAAATTCCGACGAACTAGCCGTTTGCATCGGAATTCCGTCGGAATTTCCTCGGACTGTCGGCAGGATTTCAACTATAAATACAAGCACCCCTCTTCCTCTTCATTCACTCCATATCTTCATCCTCCCTCTCACTTTCTTTACACACGAATTTGATTCATAAAAAACATGTCTTCTTCAAATTATTTTCGTTCTTGGATCGATCGACCTCATTTGGATCCGAACACGAGATTGCTTACGGAAGAATACCAACAAGGTATAACCGAATTCATGGGGTTAGTTCACCGACAACCGGAAGCAAAAACAGGTATGTTAAGATGTCCTTGCTCTAATTGTAAAAATAAAAAAGTTATTAAACAATGGGATGTTTGGACTCATCTATATTTGAGTGGGTTTACACGAAGTTACAAAATTTGGTATCATCATGGAGAAACTGATTATGAACATGGTAGTACTAGCGAACCTCAGCCAGCGGTTAGATTAGAAGATCCAATTAGAACGGATGTAGATTACGGTGTAGGTACTGAGCAGATGGTAAATGATCATTTTAGAGGGGAAGATTTACCCAATGCCGAAGCTAGGAGATTTTATGATATGTTGGATGCTGGAAAGCAACCATTGTACGAAGGTTGCAGAGATGGTCATTCAGCTTTATCATCTGCTACAAGATTGATGGGCATTAAGACGGATTATAATTTGGCTGAAGACTGTGTGGATGCGATTGCTGATTATGTAAAAGGTATTCTACCCGAAGATAATGTAGCTCCTGGCTCATACTACGAGGTTCAGAAACTCGTAGCTGGTCTTGGTTTATCGTATCAGGTAATAGATGTATGCAGAGACAACTGCATGATTTATTGGAGGGCGGATGAACAGCGGGTTTCATGCAAATTTTGTGGGAAGCCTCGTTATAAAGATACGAGTGGAAGAGTTCCAGTACCATATAAAAGGATGTGGTATTTGCCTTTGACGGAAAGGTTGCAGAGGCTGTATCTGTCTGAACGCACAGCGCAACCAATGAGATGGCATGCGGAGCACTCAACAGATGGTGAGATCAGACATCCTTCAGATGCAAAAGCGTGGAAGCATTTCCAATCAAAGTATCCCGACTTTGCGTATGAGAGAAGAAATGTCTACCTTGGATTATGTACTGATGGTTTCAGCCCGTTTGGCAAGAGTGGAAGACAGTATTCTCTATGGCCAGTCATTCTTACACCATACAACCTACCCCCAAACTTGTGCTTGCGACGAGAGTTTTTGTTTCTCTCGATTCTCGTTCCCGGACCAGAGCATCCTAAGAGATCACTTGATGTGTTTCTTCAGCCACTAATATATGAGTTGCAACAACTATGGGCTCAAGGTGCTGAAACATACGATGTTTCGTGTAAAGAAAACTTTCAAATGCGGGCAGTACTAATGTGGACAATAAGTGATTTTCCAGCATATGGTATGTTATCTGGATGGACAACGCATGGAAGGCTATCATGTCCATATTGTCAAGATAACACTGATGCTTTCCAACTAAAACACGGAAGGAAAACGTGTTGGTTTGACTGTCACAGGAGATTTCTACCACCAGATCATCCATATCGTAGAAGTAGGAATTTGTTTACGAAGAACAAGAGGGTGTTTGACAGTCCACCTCCGGAAATTCGTGGGAAAGATTTGAAGACACAACTTAGAGATTTTGGTGCAGAAAGGACGCCAGACGTCGGTGGACATGAGCGTTTTCCGGTAGATGGTGTTGGAAACCTACATAACTGGCACAAAAAAAGTATTTTTTGGGATCTGCCATACTGGGAGGATCATCTACTAAGGCATAATTTAGATGTCATGCATATTGAGAAGAACTTTTTTGACAATCTCATGAACACGATCCTTAATGTTCAAGGTAAAACAAAGGATAATTTGAAGTCAAGACTGGATTTAGTCGATATATGTGATCGTTCAGAACTTCATGTTGATGAGAGTGGTAGGGCTCCTTTTCCCATATACCGACTTGATGCAGCGGGAAAGGATGCGTTCTTTGATTGGATTTCAAACGATGTGGAATTTCCAGACGGTTACGCATCTAATTTGCGTAACTGTATCGACAGAAAGGAAGGAAAGTTTACTGGCTTGAAAAGCCATGATTGCCATGTAATGATGCAGCGCCTCCTTCCGTTTGCCTTCAAGGAACTATTACCACGAAATGTTCATGAAGCAATTGCAGGGATAAGTGGTTTCTTCCGCGATTTATGCACAAGATCAGTGACTCTTGAAGGTATTGAAAATTTGAAGACTAACATAGCTGTGATTCAGTGCAACCTTGAGAAGATATTTCCTCCCTCATTTTTTGATGTTATGGAGCATCTTGTTATTCACCTGGTAAGAGAATTGGAACTTGGTGGTCCTGTGCAGTATAGATGGATGTATCTGTATGAGCGGTATATGTTCCATTTGAAAAGATGGTGAAAAATTTAAGTAGGGTGGAAGGGTCTATAGTCGCACAGATGATCAATGAAGAAACTTCAAACTTTGCCGAGTACTACTTTCCAGCAGAAGTTCAGACCAAAAACAGAAGACCTGCTCGGCATGATGATAGAGGCGAACGGGCAACATATCATTGGAAGGTTCCAGACATTTTCACAGACGTTGGACGACTTAGCGGAAAACCAAAGGACCGTCGACTTACTGATCAGGAGCGCAGTCATTTGCAAACATATTTACTCACCAACTGCGAAGATGTTCTTCAATATGAAAGGATTTTCATGGCAGAAAAGCGGTTCGAATATAGATACGCCACAGAGGACGAACTAGAAGAAATGAAGCAGAGAGAATTTGGTGGATGGATGTTTACTTATGTGAGTGATGGTTTGGCAAGAGGTGAAACATTTGACGATTGGATACGCGAGATGGTCGTTGGACCAAACTTTGTTGTGAAGTCATATCCGAGATTTTGTACTCGAGGATATGCATTCACAACTCAGAAGAGGAGACGTTCGAGTACGACTTACGATGCTGGTGTTTGTTCTGCATCAGGAGATGATGTATACTACGGACACATAAATGAGATTTTGGAAATCAAGTATTTGGGCATGGTTGGATTGCGCTGTACTGTTTTCTATTGTGATTGGCACGACAACACTCCAGATCGAGGTGTGAGAACAGATGCATTTGGTGTTACATCAGTAAATTCAAGACGGAAGCTGCAATATTATGATCCTTTCATTCTTGCTTCTCAGGCCGATCAGGTTTGTTATATCAAGTACCCCCGGGTAAGGAACAGAGATGATCCATGGGTTACTGTTACAAGACTCAACCCGAGAGGCCGAGTTCAGGGAAGTTCTGAGCTGGAAGACCCACTACAACCAAGCACATCCGGCAACTTAAGTGCAGCAGAAGATTTAGGTGGAGTTGGCCTTGTAGTCGATTTAACCGACTTCGGAGAGGAAGCCGCCGTTCACGTAGAGGATGAACCAGTGATTGGAGAGTTTCACCAAGATCCAGATTCAGATTCATCTGGTGATGACGACTCGGAAACAGACTAGCGTCGATTTTTTTTTTTTTTTTTTTAAATATAAATACCGAGGAAATTCCGAGGACAGATAGGTTTTCCTCGGAATTTCCTCGGAATAGATCTTCTCGATTTAGGGACTTGATTATAGATTCCTTTTCCTCGGAATCTCCTCGGAAGTTTCCGAGGAAATTCCGACGAAGTAAGAAATTCCTCGGAATTTCCTCGAAAATTTCCGAGGAAATCCGAGGAACATGGGCATTTGATTATAGATTCTTTTTCCTCGGAATCTCCTCGGAATTTTCCGAGGAAATCCCGACGAAGATAATTGTTTCCTCGGAATTCCCTCGGAAATTTCCGAGGAAATTCCGAGGAACTTGGGGTTTTAAACCGAAAACAACGTTTTACGGATTGAATAACATGTATATAACCTTCATTAAGTGTCTTAACCAGATTATGATGTTTGGAACTAGGAACTTTGGTGTTTTATCCAATAACAAACACTTTTACGATTCCATGAACGAAAACCACACAACATAAGAGAAACACTTATACACTTTAATAAACGGTAAAGGGAATACTTACAATTATTTTTGAAATTGTGTTATTTCATGGTTTATGATCATCTATACAAAGAATCCTCAATGGTATGCATTATAATTGTATAAGAAATGAAATACGGCGAAAATAATCGATGTTTTAAAACTCCAAACCCTGGTTCCTCAGAATTTCCTCGGTAATTACCGAGGGTATTCCGAGGAATCATGGTTCCTCGGAATATTTTCATTTAACCGGGTAAACCGAGCCGCCAAATATTTCGCGAAAATTGAATCAAAGAATTCCGAGGAAATTCCGACGGATGCATTAAATAATTCCGACGAAATTCCGACGGATAGTTTCCGTCGGACGCGTCATTTTATTAGGTCGAACCCGATCTTCTTCCCCATTTCTCTCCGCCTCACTTTCTCTCCCTTGCGATTTCCGCCGACTCCTCTCTTCTCCCTAGCGATTTCCGGCGATTTCTCTCTTCTCCCTCGCGATTTCCACTCCCATAATCATGTAAGAACCCTATCCCACTCTCTTAGGGTAGATTTGTATGGTTTTGAAGTAGATTTGATGATTTTGGAATGAGATTTATAGATTTTTGTTAGGTTGAATGGTAGGATTGTGTAAAATCGAGTTTGATTATGTATTTCACTTGATTTGGATTTTTTTTTGGTTTTTATTGATTTTGTGGTTATAAAAATCGAATTTGTAATTATATATGTATATATTCAAAACGTTTTTTGTATATAAAATCTATTTTTTGCATTATAAAATCATTTATATATTTATTAATGATTTTTAAAATCTATAAAACTTTTTTGTGATTAAAAATCATATATATATAATATTTAAAATCATTTTTTTGTGGTAATAAAACGTTTTATGTATTTTATATATAAAATATAAATTTTTATATTTATTTAACATTTTTAATATTATTAAAACTATTTTTTGTAATTATTAAACATTTTAAATATTTTTAAAACTATTTTTTGTAATTATTAAACTGTTTTTGGGGTTTATTAAAACTATTTTTTTAATTTTTAAACTATTTTTTATTTATAAAAACTTTTTTTGTTAATTATTAAACTATTTATATTTTGTGATTAAAAATTATTTTTAATTAAAACTATTTTTTTCTAATTTACAGGTCTAATGATGATCAGATCCGGCCTCGCCAGCGTCGTAGCCGGGGTGGTATGGGGAGCCAGTCTCGGGGTTCGTCCAGCCATGTTCAGGATTCCGTTTCGCCCCACAGCTCCTACCATACATCTCCTTCTCCATTACCCGCTCCTGCTGCTCCCGCTCCTGCTGCTATACCCGCTCCTGCTCCTACGGGTCCTCCGGGAGTGATGAGTGTTGCGGAGTTGGTTCGACAGCCCGGTCGTGACCATCTTCCCTATCTCACTGAGTATCCACATGGACATGGTCAAACATGGTAATTAAACTTTTATTTTTTTTCCTTAAAATTTGATTGATTATTAATAATTTGTTCTTTTTATTAGGTTCAACCGATCCGGGAACGGGATCAGCGCATGGATCAACCGTATGATGTACTCTGCCCTCGACAAGGGACATCCGACTTTCACTCACTTCCCCGTCGAGAAGCAGCATCTGTGGTTTCGTCAGTTTGCGGTAAGTATTCAAATTTTTTACTTATATTTTTTATTTATTAAAACTATTTTTTGTGATTATTAAACTATTTTCTATATTTATTAAACATTTTAAATATTTTAAAAACTATTTTTTTAATTATTAAACTATTTTTTATTTATTAAAACTTTTTTTTTGTAATTATTAAACTATTTTTTATATTTATTAAACTATTTTTTATTTATTAAAACTATTTTTGTAATTATTAAACTATTTATATTTTTGTGCTTAAAAACTATTTTTAAACTATTTCAGCAAGAATTCAAGTGGAATTCCGATGATACGCTCTCTATCTATAACCATTTTGTCCATAAAGTTATGGACAACTATGGGAAGCAGATGTACGAGTGGAAGAAGAAGTGGGAAGTAAACAAGGTAGTTTTTAATTTATTAACAATTTTTAATTTATTAAACTATTTTTTAAATTATTAAACTTTTTTTTTTTTAATTAAAAGGTCCCAAAGTCGATGAACGACACGGTATGGAAGGAGTTGTGTGAGCATTGGGATAAGGAAGAGACGAAAGAAACTTCTTCCACCAACTCCAACAACCGCAGGAGCGACCGTAAAGGAAAGGGCATCTACAAGCATAACTTGGGTGCCCAATCTATTGCCACTCTCGCGGATCGCATGGTAAGTTCAACCGCTTTTTCTTTAATTATTTAAGTTTCAGAATTTTATTTTTTATGCATTTTTTCAAATTTCTAATGTTTGTTTAATTTATTTTTTTTTCAAGGCGGAAGAAAATGAGGGCGAGCCGGTTGATGATCTCGCCCTAATGAAAAGGGCGTATACCAACAAGAAGACCGGTCAGATTGATGATGGTCTTGTGAGGGACGTGGTCGACCTGGTCCAAACTCAGGTGTACGACGAAGTGTCTCAGCTTCAAACCGATGATGACGATTCGACGGCTTCGACCAACTTGTCCCGGGTTCGAATCAAGGAAATCGTTGAATCGGTAAGTTTTTTTTTTAAAAGTTCAATTTATTTATTTCTTGATTTTTATTTTATCATCAATTTATATTATCTAAATTTGGTTTTTTATATTTCAGTCGGTTCCAAAGAAGAAGGGACGTATGGTCGGTTTGGGTCGTCGCTCCCGGTCGGCTGCTCCTTCTTCTGCACCACCGCCATATGTTGATCCGGAAGTTCTTACGGCTCAGCTGAAGGACAAGGATGATCGGATATCTGCGTTGGAGACCCAGATGGCAGCTCAACAGGCGGGCTATGAGACCCAGAAGAGGCTCAACGAGCAGATGATGGAGATGATGAAGAGGATGTACCCGAACGAGGTGTTCCCGAACATCCAAGACCCGTAGTTTTTTTTTTTTTTTACCAAAAACTCTGAATGTTTTATTTAACTTTGAATATTATCTACTATGTTTTATTTAATGTTTTATTCAATTTTAATTTTAATTTTAAATTTTTAAATTTAAATTTAAAAATTTTAAATTTTTTTAAAAAAAATAAATTTTTTCAAAATTCCGAGGGAATGGAGTTCCTCGGAAAATTCCGAGGAACTTTCTTCCCTCGGAAAATTCCGAGGAACATATTTCCCTCGGAATTTTCCGAGGGAATGGAGTTCCTCGGAAAATTCCGAGGGACAAAACTCCCTCGGAATTTTCCGAGGACTCCATTCCCTCGGAAAATTCCGAGGGAAATATGTTCCTCGGAATTTTCCGAGGGAAGAAAGTTCCTCGGAATTTTCCGAGGAACTCCATTCCCTCGGAATTTTGAAAAAATTTATTTTTTTAAAAAAAATTTAAATTTTTTAAATTTTCCGATAAACATATGTTCCTCGGAATTTTCCGATAAACATTCCGAGGAATGTTTTGTCGAAACTTCCGAGGATTTGACCATCGGAATTCCATCGGTATATTCCGAGGAACCTTCCGACGAACATATTTTTCTCGGAGTTTCCTCGGAATTTTGTTTCCTCGGAATTCCGTCGGAAATTTCCGACGGAATTCCGAGGAAGTATGAATTTCCGAGGAGATATTTCCGAGGACTTTTTTCGTCGGTATGTCGTCGGAATAGCGTTATTCCGACGACATACCGACGATTTTTTCCCTCAGTATCCCGATGTTTTCTTGTAGTGTGAGTTTGAGCTCGGCGAGCTCGCGTATTGTCGTAAGATCTGAACCTGCTGGGAGAGCATCTGCGAGAAGGGCTTCGTTAGGCTCCGAGTCGTCAGAGATATGGTCGACTCCGGTTGCCGTAGGGTTTGTGTTGAAGAGGCGGCGGCGTATCTGCTGGGGACGGCTCGTCTGTCCATCAGGAGCTGTGAGCGCCGCGACCAACGCAGCGAGTTGGTCATTGGTTGTGTTTTGGACTTCGTCTTGGCGAGCGAGTCGAGCCATGACGGAGCTCATGAAATCTGAGGTGATGGGTGGCGCGGCCGCAGGCGTAGGTGTTGGTTCCTCGCCTGGAGCGCCGAAGGCGGCGTCGTCTTGAGCCATGTAGATCTAGAACGTTGCTTTAGTCAGCCCCACGGTGGGCGCCAATTGTTTGTACGAGATTCAGCTGATTAGAAAGATGAACTTCAAGATGGGGTGACTAAAGGCGTTTTTATTAGAATCAGACAAGAGATTACAAGATTGTCGGGAAATAAGGAGACAAGATTAGAGGTCTAAACAACAAGATCAGAGTGATCGATAGGAAACCCTAAATCTAGCCGCTTAGTGTGTAGGTTGTCCAAAAGTCCTCTCTTCGTTGCCTCTTCCTTCCTTCTTATAGTCCCCTTGTCTGTGATGCCCTAATCGTACTGTCATTTGGGCCCTGTCACCAAAGACCGAGTATGCGGACCTTGGTACTGTTCCCTCTAAGCCGAGTATAATTGATCAGCTTGGCCGATCAGCTTAAAGTACTATAGAGTCGAGCCGACGTCTTTAGCCGCTAAGCCGACTAAACTCAGCCGAGCTTGCCGGGCTACTAAACTTAGCCGAGCTTGCCGGGCTAGGGCCTGTTATTTGATGGGCCTTGTGGAGGGATGTAATCCATCTCCTACATTCACCACCGGCTCCTCCGACATCTGTTACCCCCGATGGAGCGCCTGCCGCAAATGCTCCTTCTGGCCCGACCGAATCTACTCCTGCTAACGACAGTAACGCGGCTGGACTCTCCGCCGGATCTTTTACGGGATTTGTATTCGTCGCTACTTTGATACTGTAGTTTGGTGTTTTAAATCGGTTTAAGGATTTTTTTTGTTCATCTTCGGTCGTTTTGTATTTTTGTTTATTATTGAGAATTCGATATTTTAGTTTGTTATTCCATCAACTTATGTTTTAATAGTTTGTTTAGAAATAAATTTGTGTTATCGTTTGATTATTGCACCTTGATTTGAATTATTATAGTGATGTGCCGTGGTTATACCGAATTCGAAATTGTTGGATTTAAGTTTAATTGAATATGATTTGTGATTTACACTGTTGAAAAAGGTATTTAGTAGTGGTGAGGTCAGCAACGTGTGCGTGTCCAGAGACACCTGTCGTCGTATCTAAGAACGGTGGATTTGTTGTTTATCGGTAGTGGAATGAACAGCTTGTTGATCTCTGTCTATTTTTAACTTAACTCTTTTAGTTTCATTATAAAATGAAATTGGATAACTTATTTAGAGAATATGAAACTACAAAGAAACGAAGATAAGTTGCATTTTAAATTGGAACTGGAAAAAAAAAAAAAAAAAAAAAAAAGAGTAGAGTAGCTATCATGTGGAGACAAATGTTGGAATTATAAAAAAAATGTAGGATTCTATTTGCTCAGCCATGTGGGCTATGGCTTCTACGTAGTATATAAACCAATTTGGCAAAGAGGAGCGGTAATAACATGTTTTTATAAGTGAAATAAAAGGATAAAAAAGCAGAATGAAGTGCGTTTCCTATAGAAGGTAGACAAAAATACGATTGTTGGTTAAAAAGGAAGAAGGTAGACAAAAATACCATCATTTTCAGTTATAGCAATCGAGAGAATACTGTATTCCTTTTATGCTTGTCTTTGGTCCAAAACGAACGAAAGTGTTAAAAGATTAAGAAGAAAAGGCAAAACAAAGTAAATATTCGCATATGATTTAAAAAAAAAAAGAAAAGCTGGAGAACATTGAATCCAATAGCTGCAAATAATATTCGCATATGATATTAAAAAAAGTGAAGACTAGTACTCAAAAGTTATACTATAAAACTAGGATAAGATCCGCGCCTTGCGCGGAATTAAGTTATTATTTTTATTATATTTTGGAGAATGAAACAATAGTTTGGCTTCATTTGGATTACGGGTGTTCAATCCGGATATCGGGTTGGTTTCGGTTCAGTTCGGTTTTTTTTGGTATTTGGTTAGTAAAATATAACTACTATTCTAAATCCATATTTACTTTGACTTTAGTCTTTCACATACTTTTGAAAGATTTCAACTGTACGACTAAATTGATCAGTCAATCTTGTTGCTTTAAATCATTAGTGTTTATATATATATATATATATATATATATATATATATATATATATATTATTTAGTTGAATATTTATTAAATAAAAATTCATATGCGTTATATTTTATGATCATTTGTAACTTATTATAACAAAAAAATAATCTATTGATCACAAAATTTTCAGAGTGGGAATATTCAAATTTCTAATAATATATAGACGTTTTGAAAAATTCAAATATAACATATAAGAAAAAATATAAATGTTTTTATTATATATTTAATGTGATTTTTTAATATCTTTCAATAATATAAAATTAAAAAAAAAAGAACTAAGATACCAAAATTGTTATCAAATATTTATTATTCATAATAATTAATTTTCATATATACGTTAATCATATTAGGTAATTTCGTAGCTTCTAATTAAGAAAAGTGCAAAAAAAATTTTGGTAGATTATTTATCAATTCGATAGTTAGTTTAATAAAAAATATAATGTAAGTCAAGATGGACCAACCTATTTTTCTAAGAATAGTATATTTTATATAGTCATTTATTAAATGAGAATTTATAATCATACAGTTCTATGATCATTCATATCATTTTATAACTGAATATTTAAATCATCGATAACAAAATTTTCAATGTGAAATCTTTAATAAGTTTATAATTTATAAATGTTTTTGAAATTCATTGAAAGTTTTAATATTAAAATATTTATGTAATCTTATGGTATATAGTATAATCTATATATATATATATATAAATATATATGTTTTATTATTAAATGATATTTTTTACTCATATGGTTTTAAAATAATGTGTATCTTCTTATAATATTAAATAAAAGTTCATATTAATACAATTTTATGATCATTTGTAACTTATCATGAAAAAAAAAAAAATCTATTGATCACAAAATTTTCAGAGTGGGGATCTTCAAATTTCTAATAATTTATAGACATTTTGAAAAATTCAAAATATAACATATAAGAAAAATTATAAATGTTTTTATTATATATTTAATGTGATTTTTAAATATATTTTAATAATATAAAATTAAAAAAAGAACTAAGATACAAAAATTGTTATCAAATATTTATTATTCATTATAATTAATTTTCACATATACGTTAATCATATTAGGTATCGTAGCTTTTATTTAAGGAAAGTGCAAAACATTTTTTGGTACGTTATTTATCAATTCGATAGTTAGTTTAATAAAAAGTGTAATATAAGTTAAGATGGACCAACCTATTTTTCTAGGAATAGTATATTTTGTATAGTTATTTATTAAATAAGAATTTATAATCATACGGTTCTATGATCGTTCATATCGTTTTTTAACAAAATATTTAAATCATCGATAACAAAATTTTCAATCTGAAATCTTTAATAAGTTTATAATTTATAAATGTTCTTGAAAATTCATTGAAAGTTTTAATATTAAAATATTTATGTAATCTTATGGTATATAGTGTTTAATATATATATATATATATTTATATTATTATTAAATGATATTTTTTACTCATATGGTTTTAAAATCATGTGTATCTTCTTATAATAAAAATGTTAAACCATTGATCATTAATTTTTAACATAATAATTTTAATAGTTTTAGTCATTTATTGTCGTTTTTAAAAATTCAAAATATAACATATACGAAAAAATCTAAATTTTATTTTTATAGCTAATTTGATTGTTTAATTTATTTTAATAATATAAAATTAAACAAAAAATGATGGAGGAGATATACATTGTTATCAAATCTTTATTATTAAACTCATTAATTGTCATATATATATTAGTCATTTATGGTAATTCCGTAGGTTTTATTTAAGGAAAGAAAATATCATATCATATCATTATATCATATAGTTTGACCAACTTATGTATCTAACAACATATAAAAATCTAATGTGGACCTACTAATTTTTCAATTGAATGTAATTGACTACCTAATTGAGTGCCACCTATGCATTGGAGCCTCTTTTAATTAATACAAAATTGAGGTTACATTTTTTCAAATGTTCCTCAATTAATATATAAGGGATTATAAATAAATTACCAAACTAAATAGTAGAGTTAGATCTGGTACATAAAGTAATGAATTCACCTCCGGTGCATAAGGTTCCAATTCTGGTTTAGAAATTTTTAGTAAGGCAATGAATACTTGTTTGACATGGAAGTAAAATTGGAACCTATAAAACTACGTCACTGGGTCAAAAATAATTAGATAGTATTAATATTTGTCTACAGAAAAATGTGAGACCTCCGGCAAAAGATATTGAAGATACTAGTCAAAGCAAGTTTGTAGCTTTTCTTGGTAAAAATAATAAACACAACACAAGATATAGATTTTGACCAGTTACAAAAAAAAAGGTATAGATTTTGAGAAAGAATTAAAATGTAGTAACGAATTTTATTATTTTGAATTGAGAAAAATGGAATCATAAACTGCGAGTACCAATTTGTTACCAAAAAAAAAAAAAAAGTATATATGATAATATGTTCAATTTATATCCAGCGTATATGACGGTGCAAAATCATACCTCTTTTAAAAAAATAAAATTCAAAACTTCATGCACAATCTATTTGTTTTGTGCAAAAAACTATTATCGCCATTTAGATACGTTAGTTACTTACGGTCCGACGTTTGTTTGTTGCTGTACCGTTAAATTTATTATTAAAGGTTTTCTATATATGAATATCTAATATTTAATTTAGGATTTTGTTTTGTTATCTATTATTTATAAATCATAGTAAGACTATTAATTACTTAACGGAGAATTACCACTAATACCACTTTCCTAATACCACTTTTCAACTTTACACTTTTCAATTTTACCATTAAAATTTTAATAGACAAAGTACCATTATACCCCTGAATAATTAAACCTAAATTACTCTCTTTCTCCCTCAATTCCAAATCTGAGAGTTCCCAGATTGATTTCGAATTCGACGGTGATCAAATCCGACGATCCTGACGAGTTCTCCGGACGGTGCTGGCGAGTTCTCTAGTGGATTTGACGGTGCTAACGAATTCTCCGACGAAGCTGAAAAACTCTACAAGCTTAGGCGAACAAGACGATCTCTCACTTTCTCCTCCATTGAAAAATAATGACGGTGGCGACGAGCGTTGATTCGCTTCTGGAGAAGCTCAAACAGGAGGAGCTTTACCTTCCACCAAGTAATTGAGAGTCTTTACATTCTCAGAGCTGCCAATTTCCTCTTCCAACTCGTGCTTCTCCTCTGTCTTCTTCCTTTGTCTCTGTAAGTTCACCATTTACACTTTTCATGTTTGTATGCGTGGAAACATGAGCTTTGCATTTCGCTTGAGTGGCTAGAATCGGAAACCTAATAGGGAATGATTTGGGGAAAAAGAAGTATCAATTTTATTGATTTGAGTTTAGTACTCGATGTACTGTATTGAGTTACGACGAAATCATTATCTTAGGGAAGATTACAATGTGATGTTCTCAGATTTCTATTCTTAGTAATTAATTACAGAACAATGGAATATCTTTAGTGCTTAGATGAAATGAAAGAAGTATATTGAGACTACTTCTACTTTTGGCCACATTCTCTGACAATTTTGTTGCTTTTTAATAGGAATTAAGCTTGGTTAGGTTGGCGTTGAATGCTCTGCAAGGTGTTCTTCTCTTATTAGCATACAGAAGCTCTCTTATGGATTATGCTCTGAGCCAGCTGATAGGACAACCCACCAAAGTTTGAGCTTGTGGCATCGGTTATCAAGCACTGACGCCTTGGGACAGATTCTTTGAAACATAGGCTGTTTTGGTTCTTTGGTCTTTCTTCTCCATAACTTCGTAGATCCATTTCATGAACTTTAAGTTAGAAGTTGAGGGACAAGGGGGAGCTGTAAAGTAGGTAAAAATGAAGAGCCAATAACAAGAGCCACTATACTCTTGTTAATCAGGCTTTTGCTATTGCTGTGAAAAAGGTCCTAGAAGGCTATATATCTGGTCTGGCTACATTATGTGCATCTGCAGAACTGAGGCGTTCATCTAACATTGTGGTTTTGTAAACCCTTTATAAATTTTTATAAACCATTATAAATTCAGAAACCCCAAGTGTCTCTCAATGCTCAATCATCTCAATGCTCAATTATACCTTTTTATAAGGTCTTATAAAAGAAACTGTAAAAGAATGATGTTCTTTAATAAGCAAAGAAATGGTGGAAAGTTGGTTAATTTGGTTATTTATAAACTCTTATAAATAGATTTATAAACCTTGTAAATTAATTTATGAACACTTATAAATAAATGTAAAAACTCTTATAAATAGCTTATAAGTTCTTGTAAATAGTTTTATAAACCCTTTTTAATAGTTTTATAAATATTTATATATGTTTTAAAAACTTTATAGATGGTTGATACAAGGTTTTATAAGCTCTTTTAAATTTTATAAGTATTTTTATAAACGTAACCCGCTTGAGGTATTTATTACAATTTTTATATTTATAAGGCCTTATAAAAGAAACCGTAAAATAATATATATATATATATATATATTTAGCCTTATGTTTTTATGTTTTCAGAGGGAAAAACAATTTTCAAAAAGATTGGAGTTGCAGAAAGAGAGAGAAGACACATGTTTTTATATGTAATATATATGTTCTTGACACATATAAGAGAAACAAGACACATGTCTTTCTGTAATATATATGTGTAACACGTGTTATTATAAGTGATTGTAAGCTGTAAATCATTTGTACTTTACATTTACTCTAGTTTCTTTTTTAAGAAAATTAGTAACGAGCATCTTCATGTATTTATATCACCGATTTTACTTTTAAAACTTTTTAAACTTATAATAGCTTTATGAATATTTTACTTCTAAATGTAAAGATTTATAAAATCTTATAAAATATTTATAAACTCTTGAAAAAGATTTATTTTCTCTTACAAATTGTGCGATGAAGGTTATTAAACTCTTATAATATTTTTATAAACCCTTATATACAGATTTATAAGCCTCTATAAAATGTTATAAGACTTCATAAAATAATTACCTTTTGATATTCTACAAATTCTTATAAATGATTTATAATTACCTTATGTTTTTATGTTTTCAGAGGGAAATACAATTTTCAAGAAGATTGGAGTTGCAGAAAGAGAGAGAAGACACGTGTTTTTATATGTTCTTGACACATATAAGAGAAACAAGACACATGTCTTTCTGTAATATATATGTGTAACACGTGTTCTTATAAGTGATTGTAAGCTGTAAATCATTTGCACTTTACATTTACTCTAGTTTCTTTTTTAAGAAATTAGTAACGAGCATCTCCGTGTATTTATATCACCGATTTTACTTTTTAAACTTTTTAAACTTATAATAGCTTTATGAATATTTTACTTCTAAATGTAAAGATTTATAAAATCTTATAAAAGATTTATAAACTCTTGAAAAAGATTTATTTTCTCTTACAAATTGTGCGATGAAGATTATTAAACTCTTATAATATTTTTATAAAACCTTATATACAGATTTATAAACCTCTATAAAATGTTATAAGACTTCATAAAATAATTACCTTTTGATATTCTACAAATTCTTATAAATGATTTATAGACCCTTATAAAAAGTTTCTATATATTCATATAAAAAGTTTCTATATATTCATATAAAAAGTTTCTATATATTCATATAAATGATTTAAGACTTTATAAATGAAATTACCTTTCTAAATATTTATAAATGATTTTATAAAACCTTATAAATATTTGGTATATTCTTATAAGTGATTTTATAAAGGTTTATAAATCATTTATAGGAATATATAAAACTATTGATAAAGGCTTATAAATGATTTCTGAATTTTCATAAATGATTTATAAACATTTATAAATTATTTATTATCTTTATAAAGTCTTATAAGGATTTTATTATAATGATATAATTTGATATGGTTTCTCTGCCTCTTCTTTATAAAACAATTATATTATTTCTCAGATTTTCTTAGCAAACAGAGGTACATCATTAACATCATCCACAATCAACTAAAGGATATATATATATAGACTCGGTACGATTCAATCATGATTCATGAGCAAATCTACACTCAAGAACAATTCAACATCCATAAATATTTTATAATTCACCACAAAACAGTTAAGTCAGAGAGAAAGAGAAGCATAAGATTCTCACTGCAGGAGGCATGCCGAGCAGGACGATGGACGTAAAGCAAGCAAATCTTCTTGCTGGAGAAGTTTCTTGCCCCCCCCCCATAACACCGTCGTTTTGCTCCTCTCCACGTCTTCCGCCACAACCACGAAGATCGTCTGATCCACATCTAAAGCCGCCTCCAGAGACTTCTCCAACACTCCCCATTTTTCTTGGAGACACTCGCTCTTATTCTTAGCTAAGAACTATACAGCAAACTCAATATCCCCACGAACCTCTACTGCATCATCTTGCTGTTTTCCACCACATGAGGAATATATATAAACTATTGATAAAGGTTTATAAATGATTTCTAAATCTTCATAAATCATTCATAAACATTTATTAATTATTTATAATCCTTATAAACTGATTTTATAAACTCTTATAAATGAATTATACTTTAATAATATATTTAAAAAACCTTATAGACTGATTTTATAAAGTCTTATTAATTGTTTTATAAACCATTATAAATAATCTTTTATTTATTATAAATAATTTACAAACATTTATATTAGAATTATAGACACTTATAATAGCTTTATGAATATTTTACTTCTAAATGTTTGTAAAGATTTATAAACTCTTGAAAAAGATTCATTAACTCTTATAAATTGTGCTATGAAGATTATTAAACTCTTATAATATTTTTACAAACCCTTATATACAGATTCATAAACTCTTATAAATATATATTTTTAAAACCTTAAAAATGATTTATAAGTTCTTATAAATAGTTTTATAAACCCTTATAAGAGGTTTCTAACATGCAAGATAATATAGATTAGTTAGAGCCCAAGCTGCAGCAAGACTACCTTCCTTTCCCTTGTATCAGAACTTTGCAATTGATCAACCTTCTCGGTGAGAAGATAAGGGACAGTTTCATCC
Source organism: Brassica napus (assembly GCF_020379485.1). Classification (NCBI taxonomy): domain Eukaryota; kingdom Viridiplantae; phylum Streptophyta; class Magnoliopsida; order Brassicales; family Brassicaceae; genus Brassica; species Brassica napus. The sequence goes on along the minus strand of NC_063442.1, from coordinate 19,712,417 downwards.
ATCCTAGGACCAACAGAGCCTCTCCCATGTTTGTTCCTGTCATTTACAAAGAGACTCAGAAGATGAAGAAAGCTAAAGGTAACAGAAGCTATAGCAAATAGACATATATACTGTGATTGGAGAAAAGACTCAATTCTCATCATCTCCTAAACCTTCATCATCATCATCCAAGTACAATCTTTTGTCCAATGATGATTGATGAGTGATCTTTCTCTCCTCATTAATGGAGCTACATTTCTTATCCAAACTCCTTTTCGAGAAACTACTACTCCGCTTCATTTGGCTACTGCTGCTGCTGCTTTCCTCTCTTGATTTTCTTTTGAGCCTTTCGTTTTCTTGCTTTTGAGCCTTCCACATCTCATTGGTTTCTACCGCTCTGTTTGTTGTATTATGGTCAAGAAACATGCAAGAGATTAGAGTAAATAATTAACATATTGAGCTACATTGAGTACTAGACAGACACGTAAGTCACAACATTGAACTGTTAAGAAACACAAAACCCAAAACAAAACTTTCAGATTCTGCCAACATTCTTATTGTGAATCGACCATTCACCAACAATTAAAATAATCCTCTTCCAAAAACATACAACTATTGTTTCAACAAACAAAAGAATATCACACACTATAGCAATGCAAAGGCTTATCCTTTTCAATCTTAACTTTTGTAAAACGAAAATAAGTAAAGGGTGGAAAGAAAAGCATTACATTGTTGAACACCAAGGACAGTTGCTGTGAGAAACCTCGAGTTAGGTCGATGCCTTACATTAGGCTTCTCAAGATAAGCTCGGACACCATCTTTTTCAGCTTGTCTCCTCAACTCTGCTGCTTCTCTCAACAGAACCGAAGCTATTCGATTTTCAGTTTCCAGATCCATCAGCAGAAGCAGGCTGTTAAAGTAACCAAACACTCAAAATCTGATATAGAAAGCCTGAAAATTTTCTGCCATGACACTTGTGGAAAAGCTATGGTCTTTGTATGTGAGAGAGAGAGCAAGTAAAAAAGTAAATGGAACAAAATCAACAACTGAGAAACAGAGGTTTCGCAATCAAGGAATCAGAGGAGATTAGTTCGCTAAAGGGAACAGATTCTGCAATTTAAGACAAAAGAAGAAACAAAAAAAAATCTCAATGCTTGTTCAATAAGATTTAAGAGAAAACAAGAGTCAATGATGAAAATGGTGATTACCATTGTACATCGAAGCAAATGTGTGCTGGCAGGGTTGTGGCTCTCATATAAGCTTGAACACAGCTTCTCGGGAACTGAACATATCAATTACATTACAAAATAACTTAGATTTACAAAGGGTTATAAAGGGTCTTAAGTTGTCAAAAACTCAATGTTTTCACAATCAAAACTGTTTATCTTAGATCGACCTGTACAGATTAGAAGTCTAAAGCAACCTTGTTTGATTTTTCGACTAGAGTAACCACAAAATTGAAATTTCGCAAAATTAATCGACACAAACAAAAAAAAGGAGAAATTAGATGCATACCAGTTGGGAATCTTGTACAGAAGTACGAGTCGACAGTGTGAACCGCAGAGAACCGGTGGAATGAGAGAGTGATGATGGATCTCTGGTGAATCGGAGGCAGAGAGGAAGAAAAAAAAATCACGAGAGAGAGATGGTGGATCTCCGGTGAATCGGAGGCAGAGAGGAAGAAAAAAGATTGCGAGAGAGAGAGGAAGAAAAAAGGATCGCGAGGGAGAAATAAGGTTAGGGCTAGTATGGTCTTTTGGTCATTAATAAAATATGTATTTATAAAAATGTCTTCATACTAGTGGTATACTTGAAATGTGGTACCAAAGAAAGTGTAGAAGTAAAATTCCCCCTTACTTAATATGCCATATTTGATTATCTACATCTTATATCTTTTCTATTAAAAAAAAGTCATAACTTCTCATTCATGTATGATTTTTAAAAAAATGGACTTATCTACTAGAGTTGGTTACATTACATTTTCAATCATTAGTAATCTTGATATTAAATAAAAGACATTATTAAAAAAATATTTTCAAGACATATAAATCTATAACTCACGAGAGTTTCTGGTTTTGTTTTTTTTTTTTTTGCGCTTAGATATAACTCTCTATAACTCAGTAGAGTTTGTGGTTTTCATGTAAAATTTGACATTCACAGACGTCTTCCCAGATTATTTGTTTAATCATTGTGTTTTTGTAGCGTTGTGTTTGCAGACAATATTTACTAAAGATTATTTGATTGTAAGCTCTGAACATATGTTAATAATTTACTCAACACATTGATTAGTATGGGAAATTTTTACTCTCTAAGACACATTATGTCTTTCTAATTACACATAAGACACTTGTTGCTGGAGACACACTTTCTCTATGTGTATTGTCTTAGATGCCCTCGTCTACACTTTCCAAAATTATTTTATTTTTGAATTTCCAAAAGTCCGTAAATTAATTTACAATCTCAGATCTACTTTTTCATTTACTTCCCCAATTCTCTAACTTTAATTTCACCAAACTCTCTCTTTCTTCTTCATTAATTGTTGAAGATTACGATTAAGCTTTTATCCTTGTCGCATGTCTGATTTTGTTATTTCTCTTCACCTCTTCTGTCTTTCTACATTTTTTTTTTCATTTTCATCTACTTTTCATCGAGACCCTTTTCATCTCTGTTTCGTATCATGAAAACATAAAAGGCGCAAAAATATTGTTTGATTTTAATTTTTCACTTTATTGTTATTTTTCTTTTTTCTCTGTAAATCGCGAACCATGGCCAAATCAAAGTCGAAGAAGAAAAAGAAGTTTGTTAGTCAACCAACTTCAAATGAGCTCGTCTTCGGAGATTTTTATTTCGTCTACCTTAACTCTTTTCTCCTTTCAAGAGTTGTAGATCTATAGATCTGTAATAATAGTGACAAAGAGTGAGTTTTTAATCATTTTCCTTGTCATTTTTTTGCTTATACTTGATAACGTCTCTCTAAATTTCTTGAAAGTTTGTAACTTTGAAGAACATTTGGAAAGAGTAGCACAATATAGTTCAAAAAACTTAACAGAATGTTTGGAGGGACAAAGAGAACATAATCCAAGACACATTTGAATGGGAAATACTTTGTGACTATAAAAGATGTAAGAGTCTGCTACTGATTTGGAAAAAGAAGCTTTGAATATTTGTATGATTTGTCTACAAACAATCTTGTCCACAAAATTGTACATAAAATTTGTAAGACTTTAAGATTTTTGTCCACAAAATTTTGTCTATAAAATATTGTACACTAAATGTCTCTGTCATATCAGTGGATGTTTTAAATTTGTCCATCAAAAATGTATCTACAAAATACCAAAAAACTATCGACAAAACATATGTCCACAACTATTTCAAATGTGTCCATGAGAAATGTATCCACAAATTTTGTGTCCACAAATATCAAAATACTCCGTATGAAATTGAAATTTGATTTTAAAAAATATTAAAATACATATATACATATGGATATCAAAATATAAAGAAAAAAATTAATGATTTATTTTATGTGATTATATATTTATTTATATAGTATAATATAAAATGTTGACACATATAACATATTGGGGAATTTAAAAAGTTACTTTTGATACATATTCGCTCTCTTTTATTTTTTGTACGTGTTTTCATTTCTTTTTAGATATCAATCGTGCTTTCTATTTCTTTTTAGATAAAATATACACTCTTTTTTTATAAGTGAAAAGTTCTGGTCCCCACTAACTAAATAGAATCAAACAAACAAAAAGAAATGAGTTTTTTACTTCCCTTAACCAAACGTAAAGGGATACTGCTGTAAAACCACATGGGGTGGAAGAGGACAATGTATCTCTCCAGTGAAAAGTGCCTTATCATGATAAAAAAGAGAAAAATGTGTCTGAGAAGGTAACTCACTCTTAGTGTGGAGAAGTTGAAGTTGGTCTATTGTTAACGTCCATTTATGCTTTTGAAGTCAATGAAAGCAGAAGACAATATTAAAATAATTGTCGCGTGATACAATTACGTTCATTTAGTTGTCTTACCATTTACTAAAGATTATTGGATTGTAAGCTCTGAAACTATGTTAATAATTTACTGAAGAAATTGATGCATTTGGAGAAGATGAAGTTGGTCCATTGTTAACGTCTATAAAAAATTTAGAATATCTACATTTAGTTGCAACAATAGATGTCTACATCTATTCCGTTAACAATTCAAATTAAATAAAGATAAATTCATATTCTGTTATAACTAATCAAAGCAATATCTACTTTTAAATAATATATAGTTTTCGTGAGTGTACTAACATATATGATATTCTAAGCATTTATTTTAAAACTTGGAGATCAAGCTCACATATTTATTGTTGTCGTGACCTTCTCAATTTGTTTCCTATATTTTCGAAACATAATCACGTAAAATCTTTTTATTTTCCATAACAACCTAAACAATATCATCGATTTAATATACTTGATACCAGATTTACAATGAATATATCAATATCTACAATATAGGTAACTATAACAACTGATTCTTAATATTCTATATTTTGTATATAATTAATTACAAATCCCACAGAATATACTTCGTAAAATACCCTAAAAATAACTACCCATCTATAAATATTGATCGCAAGATTCATAATATCAACCATCATCAAAAACTCGAACCCCTAAAGCCATGCCTACTAATAAAAATGTTTCTTTGCTTAAAAACATCAAGCCATTCAAGCAAGGGTGGCGCATTGAAGTGAACTTGGTTCATTCGTGGAGACAGAGAACCAACTATGGAGGAGATACTCTTGAGTTGATCTTCGCTGATGAGACTGTGAGATGATATGTGCTTATTTGTTTTTTAGTAATCGTATGCATCTATGTACTAAGTTTTGTGATCTTATGATAATTGAATTTAAAGAATACTTGACCATTAAACTTTAAAAAAAAAAATAACTTGACCCATATGTATACTATTTAACTCTTTACAATCTTAACTTTTAAAATTATATAATTTATTTTAAAAAATATAATGAAATGTTAAATTAAATTCTTTATAAAATTTATACATGAAGCTTAAGGTTTAGTTTTTGTTAAGTTTCTTATTTTGTGAAATGTTTTATTATATTTGGAGATAATAATGTTTTAATATTTTCCAAATTCCATTTCTATTTTTTTTAATAATGAAATACTAATCCAACAAACAAAAAAACATATACGAACAAACAAACACATGTGAAATTTGAAACAATCTATTTGATGGAGACAAGTATACTCAAATGTAAATCTACTCGATAATATATGTAGGTAAAAATTTAATTTTAAAACTTTTTAAATTTGTGAAATATTACAATATTTTCGAGGTAACAATAAAAAATATTTACCAATATTTATATAAAATACGAGTTAAATAATGAAATAACAATCCAAAAAACATAATAAAAAAAACCTAATTTATGTGAAAGTTTGAAACAATCTATTCAATAAAAAACATATATGGTAAAATCATTATGTTTTAAAAGTGATAAACACACCTTATATATATTATAATATATATCAATTTAGAATTGTAAATAAAATCAAACCAATCGAGCAACTACCTTGCATACCACTTCATTTATTGCTTAAAACCTATTAATCTAGCTTTATTTCGAAGACTATAAATCTTCTGTGTAATCCTAAAGTCTATGTGGATTTGATCCCTAAGTACTACATATGAACTTCTTATTTGAGAGAGTAATTAACTCTTTATGGTAATTTGAGTGATATCAATTGCGTTTGATCCATTCAAGTGATTCAGGATGTTACTAGATCAGCTCAATGCATTAGTGGTATAAGTCTCTTGTGATCAAGTCCTTGTATCGATGTATTGGTGAATGAATGTTGAATTTGAGTTAAAAAAAAAAGACAGAGCTTCTCGCTGAACATCAAAAGCTTACACCATTTATGCAAGTCTTACCCCATAGCAGCCGTCTATTGAATGAAAGTTTGTCCTTTTTATTTTTTTACTTGATTTTGATTAGGATCTGCGTATACAAGAATATTTAGTCTTATATCTTCTAAGGGTTTTAAGGTATTCAGAGGAAGAAGATGAGGGCAACCTCGAAACTAAAATTGTTCATTAATCTAGAAAAATATTGTCACGCTCCGTCCACCAACGGTTAATAGGTCTTCCACGTTCGCTTACTCAGCCCGATCCCGTCCGACCGGCGATGTGTTAATTTTTCGAAAGTTTGAAAGTCTTGTTTGCTAACCTTGCAATCACCACATGATTTTACTCCGTGTTTTGGCATCACTCACACAATATCACGAATCACTTTCCGTTGGGTCACTGATCCTTTCATTACTCAAGTTTAAACATGCTTAACTCTAGAATTCTAAAAGGTTGTGTGATGGAGAATGTAAGTGCATTTTGGTGACATAGGTAACCAAACCAATTCTTCTAAAACATTCTATATACCATAAACTGAGATGTTACAATTCATCCCCTCTCTAAGAATGCACCGTCTCCGTTGCACCCCAGGATCGTTACCCATCTTAGTTTGAGAGTTTGGTTCGGGTTCGGTTCGGATAACCCATTTAAATTTTTTTAAAAATTTTAAAGCCATTATATACTTTAAATTTCTCAAAATTCAAAACATTATAATATGTTACATATAAATTTGAATAATTTATGGCGTATGCCAAAATACCTAAACTTAACATATAAATTAGATTGATTTGAATTTTTTGATAGAGAATCAATAGATATTTCAAGTATTTATGGTGTTTTAAATATTGTTTAGACATTTACTTTTGAATATTTGTATATATTTTCAAGTATTTTGGAGAACGTCAAAATATGTTATATATTTTGAGTATTTTTATATATATTAAATGTGAAAATAATAAATATATTTAGATATTTAAATCTATTTCGAATATATTCGGGTACCCGAAATACTTCAGGTCGGGTCTGGTTCAGTTCCGGTTCTCTAGATACTTAAAATTTTGAACCCGTTCGAATATTTAACCAATTTCATTTGGGGTTCGGTACTACTTTTGGATCAAATTTTGTTCGGTCCTTCAGATTCGGATTTTCTGTCCAGCCCTAGCTAATCTACCTCAAAAGGGGTTTTTTTGAATTAATCATTCAGTTTGAGTCTTCAGATTCAAGTTTTTTTGTCCAGCCCTAGTTATTCAATACTATTAAATATTTCATCATATACCTCAAAAGGGGATGCTACAAATTGGTTCTTTTATGTTTGAAGTTATGTAAAAACTACATTTTTAGCACCTGAAGTAGTAATGTGCTTATTCGGTTCATAAACCTCCTATTTTTGTTTGCACTTACTCAACAGACTGACAATGTAAGTGGGTCTTTTTGGGAACCAAATAAATACATTCAACATAGTAACAAATGCAAAACTTTCAATCAAAACCAAAAGACAAATAAGAAGAACATTGTGTTAACTTAGCAAAGCAAGTTCTCAGAGCCACATGGGTTTTTTTTTCTTGAAAGTCGCTAGTAGTTTTCAGTTCTAACTAGATCGTTCTTGTACTTCATACTTCTCCACCACTCACTCAAGGTTGGTACTTGTAATGTATCCGCTCCTCTTGTTTATCAAAAGTTGAAAGCTTTCTCTTCAATTCCGATACCCAACCACCACTTATCCTGCAAGACAGACTAATTTATATAATCCTGATCTGATCAATTCAGAGCTTAGAGTTGATGATATCAACAACGCTTTTCTCACCTTCTCAGTTTTCTGGAGCTGGAGTTTCGTCCTCTTCAGTCATTATCTCAGACTCAGATGGTTCCTCTTCATCAGGTGGCTGCAACCCTTCTTTTGCTTGCAACTTCACAAACTGTTTGCTACGAGCTAATCGGATTGGCCTTCCCATGAAATCCTGCATTATCCCACATTCAATTCCATTCTAAATAATTACACGATTAGAAACAAGCCATTAACTTTTCAGTTCTACAATGTTGGGATTATGGCCATATTCTTTTAAAGTGTCTGCCCACATAACGGCTCACATCCTTTATATTTGTCTCAGTGATGCATAAAGTGTCTAAAGACTAGAAATATCGGGGGCTTCGGACCATTGATTGTCCCTAAGCTCAAACCAACACTTTCTTGGACTTTGGAATCGCCAAACTGATAAGCTAATTATAATGGTTTAAAAGCAAACAGATGCGTTATGAATTGGAGTAGCTCAAATGTGTAGAGTAAGTAGATAGGAATTACCTTTCCTTGGAACTCAAGGAGCGCTGCATCGGCCATTTTCTTGGTTTTGAAAGAGACAAACCCGTAACCACTGGACCTCCTAGGATTTTCATGGAATATAACTTCAGTGGACACAACGTTGCCAGTGTCAGCATCAAAGAACTCCTTAAGATGCTTGGCCCTTGCTTCAAATGCCAAGTTCGCAACAAACAAATTGAACGTAGGCACCGGCGTAGGCTTCTCACGAGGAGCATAAGTTTTCTTCTTTTTGGCCTTTGCATAGGCCACCTTCAAACGACGACCCTCATATTCCTATAAAAAAAACAACACGACCAAATTAGAGAACTATATCAATGATAATGTCCCAAATCTAAGAGAATGCTACTTACATAGGACTCGAGAGCCTGAAGAGCTGAGGCAGCTTCTTCAGGAGAAGCCATTTCAATGAAAACCAAACCTCGATTCCTTTCCTTCTTGTGCATAGACATCTACACAATCCAAAAGGAATAACAATTCAATAAATAATGATTTGAAGGTTTGGAAGAGAAGAAGGAACTGAGAAAGAGAGACCTCAACGTCGACGACATTGCCGAATTTCTCGAACAGCGACCTTATGTCTTCGGGTGTAGAGGTCCAAGGAACGTTTTGAGCAATCAATCTGGTTTTGGAAATCTCTTCTGAAGAAGAAGAAGGCTCGAGGATTGGCTCCTGGGTCGTGGCGGAGAAGTAAGAGGTAAGATTCCTGGGTTTTGCTAGATGGAGACGAGGAGTAGACCATGATATTGTGAGAGAGAGATTTGTGAGCGAAACTCCGTGATTTGGGGTTTTTTGTTCAGATTTGTGACCTACATATTGGAGGGAAATGGGAGGGAGACGAAGAAGAGCCATTGGAGCTTCGAGAGAGTTTTGGATAAGAGAGGGAGAAGAAAGGTGGGTTTTACTTTTATTTTGGGTTTGAGCTTTAACGACGTCGTTTGAATGTACTAACTGTTGTTTTTCAAACGATTTCCTTTGGAGAGCCATTATCGAGTCATTAGCTCTGGTGGCCCCAAATGTGACAATCCAATCTCTATTAGACACTTTAATAAACAGAAAAAATAATAATTTTTCTTTAATTCGAAAAATACAGAAATGCCATAAAACCCTAAGAATAGTTGAAGTATTTACAAGTTGTACCAAGGTATAACCCATCCGCCCCGACCCGACCCGTTTGAATGGGCAAATCAATTGAACCGAATCGTCTAACCGTGTAACCATACTAACCAATCGAACCAATCCCTCAAAACCAAACCAAAGCTGTCGGTTATAGCAAACTCTCTCAATGTATTTCGAGATCCAATTTGTCGAAATTTTAAAACTCATTTCTCTCCTCTTTTTCTTTCTTTCCTCACGAGAAGAACCCTAGTTTCCAAAATCGAGCTTGATTCGGTGAGAGTCGAGATAGAATCCGGTGAAATCTTCCGATTGCGATGGTGGTCGAAACGCGACGAGGTAAGAGGAAGGAGAATCCAACGGAGGAAGAGGCTCCGAGAGTGAAGTTTGCAAAGACGGGCTCCAGAGAAAATGTGGAGAAGACAACGACGGAGGAGAGTGAAACGAGGGCGGTCGAGGTTGTTGAATCGACGGCAAAGACGACGGATGTCTCGATGGAGAAGACGAAGACGACGGATGTCTCGATGGAGAAGACGAGAAAGGACTCGACTGAGAATACGGCGGAGATGACGGAGCCGTTTAATGTGGTTGCAGATGCTGCTCCGACGACACTGAACAAAGGTCCTGGAGATGAAGAGAATGAGGAAACCGCTTCTGGAGATGAAGAGAATGTGGAAACCGCTTCTGGAGATGAAGAGAATGAGGAAACCGCTTCTGGAGATGAAGTGAATGAGAAAACCGCTTCTGGAGATGAAGTGAATGAGGGTTCTGAAGAAGTACAAGAAAAACCAGATGGAGAGAAGGAGAGTTCTAACGAGGACCATGAATATTATGAAGAAGAACCTTCAGATGGAGAGAACGAAGTGAATGCACGTTCGGAAGAAGAACAAGCAAATGGAGAAGGAATAAAGGAAGCAAACGAGAATGGGAATCCACCTGAACCTTAGGTAACATATGATTAGGGAGAGGTAGTAAATCGAGTGGGTTAATGTTAGTAATACTAGGAGAACTATTGGAAAAACTGTCAGTTTTGGTATTACTTTGGTATGCGTTAGTATAACTTTAGTATAACTTGAGTATAACTTTAGTATAACTTGGATATAACTTGCAGGATTTGGATGGAAATGAGGCACCCGAGGCAATCAAACCAACCATAATGTTCTTTAAGCCATCTGAGTAAAAAAAAAAAAAGCCAGGGACGAGGTGCATGATAGCTAGTGCGATTAAGACGCTAAGCAATCTGAAACCGAAGCTGTCTAACGCGGAGTGGAACTGGTTCACGGAGCATCCTCAATTCAGACACATTTTCCACATGAAAAGCGAGAACAACCACAGGGTTCAGGGTATGTGGATGTTGTTGATGCGTACTGCCGGTTGCGAGAGGCGGAGAGAAGTGTGGTTCATTGTGAATGGCGTTGCCATCCGTTATGGGCTGTGGGAACACTGTTTGATATCTGGGCTATTCTGCTACAACTATCCTCTCGGCTACAAAAAGCTTGGTGGGACGAAGTTCATTGATAGACATTTCAAGAAAGGAGAACTTAGAAGGTTGGAGGATGTTAAGAAGAAGCTCGTGAACATGGGACCCCACAAAGACAGACTGAAGATGGCGGTTCTATTCTTCTTAGCTTATGTTGTTTGCGCGCAAACGAAGGTTGGACACAAGGCTAATCATGTGTTGGAGGTGTTCCAGAGAGCAGTGGATGATCTTGACTTGTGTAAGTCATTTCCATGGGGGAGATTCTCTTATGATTACATGCTGAAGGATATCTCTCACACAATGAAGCATTTTGGAGGGGTGGTGAAAGAGAATATATTATGGCCGCTTCCGGGTTTCTGTGTTCCACTAGAGGTATGCAAAATCTCATTAATGACTTGATTGCTATTGTTATTTACTGATGGTATTTTATAAATGTTGTGTTTAACAGCTTCTTGCATTCGAGACAATTCCTAAGCTAGGATTGGCATTCAGAGAACCTATTGAAGAAGCTGATGTCAACTGCCCGAGGATGTGCAAGTCCTCATTCAAACGAAATGGAATGACATGGGTGTCACTTTTGGCGATAAACAAGGAATTGTCTAACACTACCGTAAGTTTACCGAGACTCAAGTTTACCTATGAACTAAAGTAGAACTAGAGTAATACTGTGGTAGAACTAGAGTAATACAATAGTAGAACTAGAGTAATCTTGTGGTAGGATTAAAGTAAAACTATGGTAGAACTAGATAGGGACCTATGGTAGAACTAAGGTAGGACTAGATAGGGAACTATGGTAGAACTAAGGTAGGACTAGATATGGAACTATGGTTGAACTAAGGTAGGACTAGGAACGGAACAATGGTCTCACTAAGGTAGGCGTGTGTTGCTAAGATTCAAAATTAATGTTTGTGACAGGATATCGACAGCATCATCCCCACCAGAACTCCACAAGAAAAAAGGCTCTTGGATGACATTTTGGAAGATGAAGACGATGTTGATGAATCTGATATAGCTGTGGAGAGTTGGGAGAAGTGTCTGACTGCACGACGAGGATGTAGCTGCGCGCCAAAAACAGGCAGATGAGCGGTCGATTCAACTGGGAGATGTTATGAAGTTGCCGAAGAGAACGATGAAACTGATGAGGTTAGTTGACAAGAAGGTTGACCAATTGGATGGGAGATTGACCCCGCTTGAGGAGTTTGTCAAGGAGGCACAAGCTAAAGCAGCAGAAGAAGAAGCACCAGCACAAGAGAAAGCAAAGAAACATAAACGCAAGAAGAAGTGAAGTAGAGATGCCTCACTTGCTTGGTGTGTTAGAACTTTGTTTTATGTTTTTTATGAAGTAGACAAACGATGTCTTTTGATGTGTTTCTTATTTGTGATGTTGATTTAGAACTTTTAACAATGTTATGACTATATATGCGATCTTTGTTGTGGATGCTTTTACTTTTATTGTGTAGGTCGAGTGAGAGTCTAGGAAAGTACCAATTGATAAAGTCTAGGAAATTAGTTTAAGAAAGTACATATTGATAATGTACCTAGGAAATTAGTTTATTAGAATAATGGTTGATGATGAAAGTCTAAACATAGAGTACCAATTGGTACCAATTGATAAACATAAGAGTGCTTAGCATAACATAAGTTTGGGCATAACATAAGATTGAACACATAAACTTACACAAGTCTTAACAAGAATCGTAGAGTCCTCTCTTAAGAAACAAAGACTTGTATTAACCGAAATAATAAAAATAGATAGGTACGGAAGACAAAGTTTTTAGCACATGAACTCAGAACATGCGAGGTCGAGAATCTCATGGACGGGAGGTCGAGGTAATGAGCCTCGTAAGCTTAGCAATCTCTTATGCCAACTCTTTCACCTCCCCCCTTAGGCGCTCCACTTCTTGCTGAACACCAAAAGCCCATGGCTGACGGAAGTGCAACCCATCGTCCTGCACAATTTCAACCAGAGTGGAAGTCAGTTTCACCATAACACAGTTTCACCCATATGATAACTCAGTTTCACCCAGAGATACCCAGAGTATAACACAGTTTCACCTAGAGATACCCAGAGTATAACACAGTTTCACCCAGAGATATCCAGAGTATAACACAGTTTCACCCATAGTATATCACCGTTTATCTCAGTTTCCCTTAGTTTTACAACGAAGACAAAGATACGCGGAAATTACCTCATAATTCTTGCAGGTGAAGTACCTACTCCCAGGCAAGGTATCGAAATCTGATTTGTACTTCGGAGTTGGAGAAACATTCGTCATTATTTCACCACCGCATGGGCAACGGGTAGGAATTCCATATTGGGCATCGGCAACGAACCCTAACATGTCGTAGTGTTTCTTCATCTTCTTCATCTCTTCATACGGGTGAGTCATGTTCAGTAAAAGGGAAAGAGTAAAACTGTGGATCTTCAGAGAATATAGAAAGAGAATGGATAAAGAGAGAGTGTATGAATGGTGAGAGAGATTAGAAAGAGAGAGTGGTGGGGAAGTGAAAAAGTGTCTAGGAATCTACTTTTTGACCTAAATAATTGGAAATTTTGGCTTTTTTCGTTTAAGCGCGAAAATTTTTTTTATTCTTCCTCCGAAATATTTGCTCTTAGTTATACTGAAGTTTCTGGTTTTACCAATTTTCTTCGTAGTTCTACTTTTCGTGATTTCAACATTTTTAAGTTTTACGTATAATTTTAATTTCTAAAGAAAGTTTTACTTGTCATTTTTCTGCATTACCATGTAAGCATAAATGATTAGTGCAATAACATATTTTAAATCATGAAAACTATAGAATACTTCTTTATAAGCTGATCTTATTAACAAAGTGCTCTTGGAAAGACTATATACGATGATATATTTTTCATGAAACAATGAGTTTTTTTTATTATGAGGTTTGTAAATATTTGTTATCTTCACTAATGTATTTTGAGAAGCAGTATCTGCTATATAATTTTTGGTGACCGTGTTTCTGTATTAAAACTTGTGTAGTTGGGATTTTTCGAATTATGCCGATTTCTATCATAGTTACACCTTGTTATACTAGTTTTCCGCGGTTTTCCAATATATCACTTATTACAGCAATAAAATCCAAACAAGAAGATCTAGTTTGATTCACTGGGATTACTACTACGCATTCCAAACAACAGCCAACTGAAACCGAAATTTTGCCTTGGTCGCCTTATGTTTTGTGTCCTTTTACGTCGTTCCCCAACAGATGGACTCCTCTTATTCTTTTTTCTTCCCTTCCTCTTGAGGCGATCCGGAGGTATGATCTGAAGCTCTTTGATGTGATCTGGTACATTCCAATCACACCTGTCCGGCACAAAATAAATGGTCTTGTAATAAACCAATGCCCAAAGTTCTGTCCAGTAATATTTCGAGCACAATTCATGATACTCTATCTTGACATCACGTTGACGACCAGGAGCAGCTTCAACCTCAAGGAAATATAAGTAAGCAGCAAGTCCGTGCAGACAAGGATACTTTTCATAATCATACACCTTGCAGCTAAAGCTCTTCTCTATCAAGTTCACAACATAATTCTTCCCATTTTCAGTGTCGGTTACCTCGTACTCAAGCTCATAACTATTAAGCTCACGCACTGGTGTTTTCTCAGCTGTGCTCCATAGGTTATGCAAGTGAATCTCGACATGAGGAACCAGTTTGGTATCAATCGACCCAGCCACAGAGTCCTTCCGATGTTGATTAAACCAGTCTGAAAACTTTTTGATGATTGTATCCAACAATGGTATTAAAGCATACCTCCTGGCGTTCCTAAAGACGCTGTTCATTGACTCCACACTGTTGCTAGTGTCCAAGTTGTATCTCACACCTGGGAAATAAACCTGAGCCCATGAGCTTTTATCAGTATGCTCCTCTAAATACTTGTACGCTGGAGGAAATCTCACCTTAAAAGATGCATAAGCAGACTCGAACTCAGCCACCGTGTAACACCTAGCCAACTCCATAAATCACCATGCGACTACGGCTTTGGTTGTGTTACAAGCATGCCCTCTCACATTCTGAGACAAATGCCATATACAATGGCCATGGTGAGATTGTGGAAACACATTAGCTACAGCCGCGATTAGGCTCTGGTTTCTATCACTCATAAATACTAATTCAGAAGAGTCTAGTATAGCAGTTTGAGCATCTCGAAAAACCATGTCCAACTAGCATTATTCTCACCGTCGAGTACACCAAACGCAAGCAGATAATGGTGACGATTAGGATCTTGAGCTTTAGCAAATACTAGTACACCACCATATCCATTCTTCAGAAATGTGGCATCAACAACTATCACCTTCCTCATGGCTGCAAAACCTTCAATACAAGCTCCCAGAGCTATGAAGAGGTACTTGAACTTATTTGCCTCATCCAACTTCACCCCTGTTTTTGTTTCCGGATTGACCGTCTCTAACATATACAAGTAGCTATATAGCATCTTGTAGCTCTCTTCCGAACCACCACGCAACTCAGAAATAGCTAGATTTTTCCCTTTCAAGGCTGTGGAGTAGGATATTGTTACACCAAGTTTTAACTTTATAAGATCCATGATATCTTTCGGAACAGGAGTACTTAGTTTTTCAGGATATTCCTCATTGAGAAAAGTTGCAACTAATTCTGCTGAGCCTTTCCTCTTGATGTTGCTGCTTTTACTTTGATTAGACCGAGAGCATGGATGCACACCCGTGTACCTCCTAACTGAAAAAATTTCAGTCTCTGAAATCTTTGCAGCTCGTAAACTCCACTTACAGGTTGCTTCACAACATTTTAACACCAATCGTCTCCGGTCGGACTTTTTGATAACATTACGAAAGCATTCACCAAATGCAGCTCTATCGACCACCTCTTGAAGTGCTTTCTTACTTGGAAACTCCTAAAGCTTATACAGACCCAAACCGTCTTCCCAAGCCTCTATAACCTGACTAGCTTTTTTTATAGGTGGCTGCTCAACATACTTATCTGCACCCATACCCGTCTCACCTGTGGTGTTCGTCTCTGCTGCGGTGTCCGTCTCAGCTGTTGTGTCCGTTTCAGCTGCTGTGTCCGTTTCAGCTGCAGTGTCTGTCTCTGCTGCAGTGTTTGTCTCTGCTGCAGTGTCTGTCTCTGCTGCAGTGTCTGTCTCTGCTGCAGTGTCTGTCTCCGTTGCAGTGTCTGTCCCAGCTGCGGTGTCCGTATCCATAAAATCATTCTCTGCATCTATCGGATCCTTCTGTTGATTTGCTTGACAATTTTCTACATACAGAGTTATGGCCTTCGGTCTGATTTCATCATAAACATCATCATTTCCCTGCAACACTTCGTAGTTCATACCAAACGAACTTATGCCCACTCTCGACACCTTCTCTAACTGATCTGATCTACTCATCTCCTCCACTAACAAAAGAGATTTACGGTTGTCTTTATCAACGGTTGTTAGGAAACCAAACAGATCATCATCATCACGAATAATTTGCTGTTCTTCAGATCCATACACCATCGGCATGCACTTCAATGCCAGTTTTGCCTTACTTTCATCCAACACAAGCTTTTTATACAACTTTTCTTCTAGCATTGCCAAACCTATATCCTCCACTGTTGTCTTCAAGGTTACACAGGAGATCTCCCCTTTGAATTTGAAATAGACGCTCACATATTTCATCATTGTATCCTGCAAAAACAAAATAAAAAAGTTTTAGTTATACCCGTAGTTCTTAGTTCTACCGACTTGTCAACAGTTTTAGCAAGTTTTACCTACTCTACAACAATTATCAGTTCTACTTGTTATACCTAGTTATACAAAGTATAGCTTAATGCTTAAACAAGAACTCAAATGTATGTATGATTGATTGATCGGAGAGATCTCAGTGCAAAGCTACTCACAATTAAGACAATTCACGCACCCCAATGCACAACAATTTCATATATAATTCAACCAAATCATCCCAGAATCAATGCTGTTTCAACACTTTCAATTACAAACCCTAAATCAAATTTCTATCTTGCAGCTTGCTAAGGAGAGAATAACTAACCTGCATTACGACCTATCCGAAAGAATGCTAGCCGGTGGAAACATTGCGGTCCGACGGCGTCACCGGAGTAGCTATCAACGTCGACAACAGAGTTGTTGTGAGGGAGCTGCGAACCAGAGACAATAACGAGCTTCTCGGGTGGGAGCTGTAAAGGAGCTTTCCTCCTCGAGCTGCGGGATTTTATTTTCTTTTAAATTTAAATTTTCTTGTTCCAGAACTCTAATTGAATTGATTCGGTTTCAATTGAATTGAATTAATGACAAACCCGTCGACCGAAACTCACACCAAACCCAGACCGAAACCCATACCGAAATCCCCCCAAATTCGAATTTTCTTTTACTTTTTTTTTATTTTTTTCCATCTTCCAAGGGCATTCCCATCATTTCACGCCCACTTAATGAAAAAGGGGCATAGGCGATTGTGGAGCCCATAGGAGATTCTGCTTTGTGCGGTTGGGGGCACCAGAGGTGATGACTCTAATCAATTGCCGAATTTTAAAAAATGTTTTTTTTAAATAACAATAATAATACACCATGGTCTAAATAAAATAAACTGGCCAGTTTAACATGTGTACTAGTTTTTCTTGCCCAGTGGTCAAAATAACTTTTTATAAAATATTTTTTTTTTATAAAATGAAAAATGAATTTATTGATATTTAAAATTTTTATTTACCAATTATAAACAAAATAAAAGTTTATAAAATATTTATGATTTAGTTTTTTTTATTTATTTGACATATGATGTTCTTAACAATAAATTTTAAAGTATTGTATCACGTTTAATTTCAAATAAACCCAACAATTAAAAAGTTGAATAATTGCCTATTTATGTTTATTTATGGATCTAGGTATATTTTTGAATATGTAAATCTCTATAAAATTTTGAATTTTAATTAGAATTATTTTAGTCTTCTGTTTGTTAAAATACACTTACATTTAATTTTGAAAAAAATATACATATTTATACGAAAGTGGCTAACTTTTTATACTAAGTTAATGCAAAAAAATTTATTATACTTGCAATTAACAATAATTGCAAGTATAACCATATACATACATAACATGTCTTACTGTTCAATTTTTGGATATCAAATGGACCTCTAAAGAAAGTAATTTAATGTGGCTGATTTTGTCTCTTTTACAATCAGTTTCGCTACTGCTCTAGCTAATTGTCTACCATTATGCATGGCCGTGCTTAAGGGTATGTCGGCTTAAGTAGATTTTTTATCAATCAAATTCTCATAGTGTACGAGATTCTTCCGAAGCATATGGCTTTCTGGATGTAGATGATGATATTTATACAAATGGATCTTATATATATATCGTAGAAGTATGACACAAGTGAATATATAAATATCAAAATCTGTGGTTTAGCTTATGTTATGATCTTATACATCCTAGGTCTTCCCGTTCCGTCATTTGACTTATGTTCTTCATGTAGCATTCAATGAATGACTATAAAATTCCATAGATACTTCCATATAATGCCATCAAAAAGGAAATCATTAGCCATACGGGTTAAGTCGCCTTTTACTCTATCCCACAACTTCTGAAGAAAAAAGAGCTTCCATTCCATCTGATCATTGTGCTTTTTTTTTTGGATGCATCTCAAATAAAGCAAGTTTGACTTCCTATACAGTAACAAGTGTTGTAAGATCTCGGATAATCAATTTGTGATACTTATAGTTACATCCGCCAAGCATCATCAATCTCCTTTGCATTGAGCGATTCAAAAAAGCACCTGAAATAATTAGTAACAATGGCTATCATAATCCCTTTTCATTCTCCACCATATTATCTGATTCGCTGTAATCCAATTTTTAGTACGATTTTGCTTTGTAAAAGCATGAAAAAAATCGATATATCCCCTTCTCACAGCCAAAAGATTATACTATTTTATTTCTAAAACATTTTCTTAGGTTTAAGAGTTTCAGATAATTCCTTTAAAGTTGTTGTTATTTTCTCAGTTGTAACGTGGAACTTCCATTTTTTCTTTAAACACTTCAGCTTGTTTTTCTGAACATATCATTTTGTCTCTTTTCACTTACTCATATTCATGGCCGGCTTAAAGCATAGGGCAAGGGGGCGTGGGGCTGGAGCCCAAGTATTTTTTAACAAAAACAATGTTAAAGAGAGATCCAATTTTATTAAAAAATAATTAAGGATAAGGGCCCAAAATTTTAAGTTGCCCATAAGTATATGTAAAAAAAATGCCCAAAGGCCAATATATACCTTGACACGGCCCTGCTTATATTCATACCCAAATCGCATTAACAATAATAACACATGGTTCCATGTAAATCTGGAAAAAGGGAAACTAAATCCCTAACCCCTAGCTAGTAGTCTAAGCTTTGGAGGCTTCACATTTTTCTTATAGAAGTTTTCTATTAGTTAGTAACATGATTTTCTAGTCAACTTTTGATAGCAATACATGTTGGTAAGTAGCTTCAGAGAGGCGACAATGTAATCCAAACCTGTTATTTTTTTCCTTTCCTACTACTTCAAGACACATATTGATAATACAGAGACATGTTTGATTAATTGCCATTACTTCTTGTTGATCCTAGAATCTGGTGAGTAATTCCACACAAGTGATAGAGGATTCCTACTGATTTCTGGACTGCTGCTAAACTCAAGCTTCTTCTCAATCGGACTGCTCATCATCTTCAGACTATCTCTTGTATGACTGTAACATAAGAGCATCTCTAAGTTAGATAAAATAATACCCGTGTTTAAGATAGATAATCCACTACTGCTTTTCATTTTGTGGCTTTTACCTTTGCAGATGCGCTTTTGTGACTTGTCTCAGCAGAACCAGGAGGGCTTTGTTGCCTTAACAACTTACGATTTTCTTTATCCATATTTCGGTTTTGCAATCTCACAAGTTCTGTCTGTTAAAAGTTTATAGGTTAAGTGGTATATTTTCAGAACAGGAGAGTGTGTTATGGTGGTGTATTATATTACCTCTTGCTTGGCTTTAGCGAGATTCTGGATAATGCATTCCTTTTCGGTTCCAAATTTCTTTGCCTTTGACACCAAAGACAGAACCTTTTGCATCGAAGGCTTTAATCGATCGCACCTGCTCAACAAGGCTTGGCAAGATAAGTCTTGAGTGTTTGCCTCCAAAAAGAGCCTATTAGACACAAAGTGTCCCACAGTAGTTAGAAGAGATCTTAAGCAATATATAAAATATATGAGCCAATCCATTTATCACCAATTGGTTTTAGGTTGGAAGCCCATGTAGCTTAACATGGTATAAGAGCCTGATCCACGCAGTCCAACCCAATCCACATCGATCCAGTCCAAAGTTGGCCCATCGATCCTTGCCTGAACATTATGAGATTGACGCTCGAAGAGCCATCATCTCGAGGGGGCGTATCTAGCTTAACAGAGACGCCCCACATGCCCCACTGTATTTTCATCTTTGCTTACGAGTAATCCCAAAACTGAATCAAGCAAATCTTCTTCTAATAATGGTGTGCAGTTGTCAACCTTTTGAGGAGAACAATAACACACATTTGTCAAATCTTTCCCAGAGTTGACGAGGAACACAAAGATGTTATATTTCCATATGAAATGATAATAAGTACATGCTGATAATAAGTACTACAATTTCAAGAAATCACAAGGCAAACTTAATAGACAAACGATTTCATCCATAACAGCCTAACCAAGCGATAGATCTGTAAGTGCATAAAGAAATCTAATTTTTTTATATGAAGAAAAGTGCTTACTTGGTCAATCCCAATTTCTCGCTTACGAATCTGCAATTCCTCAGACATTCTTCCAATTTCGTCTACCAAATCACGAACCCTAGCTTCTGCGTCTCTGGCTCTCTCATCAGATTCATTCCCCAATTCCATCAACGCATCACGATCTTGATGATAAAGCAAGCACTCTCTTTCCCATTTCTTACACTGGCTCAATAGATTTCCACATTCCGCGGCCAGTTTCTGGTTCTCGTCGATGAACTTCTTCAACGCATGGGCATTCAAACTCGCTTCCGACTAAAACAATAAGAATCAGATTTCGATCAGTTCGGAACGATATCTCTCAAATTCCCCAGAATAAGTAAATAAACGAATTACTAACCCTAGCTTGGTCGATTACATCTTTCTCTTTTAATATAGAGAGAAGAGCCAGATATTGATCTTTGAGACGCAGCTGTGATTCTTCAGCAGTACGAAGCTTCTTCTGGAGAGACTCCATTGAGATCTGAAGACCCAAGGAGTGATCAATACTGACTTTGATGTAGTGAGAGAGATTCATTTCTCGCTTTCGTTTCTGTTTCTTATGAATTAAGTTCTCTCGCTTTGCAGTGTCAGTTTCAGAAAAAAAAAAAACGAATTAAGAAGAGCGTTCAGTGTTTATTAATAAAATACACAAATCCTTCTTAGGAGGGTTCGAAGAGAGGGAGAGGGGAGGAGGGGCGGGGGTTGGTAATTCAAAAATGAAGTCAGAGGCTAGCTGTTACAACTTTTCGATAAAGTAAATGCATGGCATATATTTTATTGCTTAGAGATTTGGCTCCTAACACGATTTTTTTTTAAATAACTTTTCTTTAACTCTTTTTACACATATTACTAAGGGCTTGACTGGTTCAACCGCAGCGGTTGCGGTTGCGGTTGCGGGAGTTTGCGGATGCGGGTGGTTGCGGTTTCTAGCGGTTTTAAGAGATTTGTACGACTGGTTCTGCGGTTAAAAATTAGTGCGTTTGCGGGATACTTATGACTGGTTAACTACCAAGTGCAGCAGCGGTTAAATAATAAATTAACAATATTTACATTTTATACAATTATAAAAATATCAAAAATAATAATATTATAATAAATATAAAAGTTATATTTAGAAAGTTATAGTTTAATTTTTTAAAAAATATAGAAAATATTTTTATTTTAAAGTTTTATAATATTAATTAAAATATAATAGATATATTTTAGCATTTTTATAATTCCAATTTAATTTTTTTATTGAATATTTTTATTTTTGTATTTATACTGTTTTGGAAAAAAAGAAATTTTTTTTATCCTCCCGCAACCGCCCGCAACCGCAAACGCTAGCTGGAACCAGCTTTTGAATTTATGAGGTTCAGAACGATTTGGAGCGGTTTGGAGCGGTTTGAGCGATTGTTGCAAAACGCCAACAACCGCTACCAACCGCAAAAGCTGCGTTTGCGGGTGGTAGCGGGAAAACCAGTCATACCCTAAGTTTGTTTTTTACAGGTTATTTTATTATTTAGGTTTGAGAAAGTTTGGGTAGTCAAAACCGTAATAAAGTAACCAATAAAACAAAGTGGCCAATGGAAAAACGAGCTGTTCTATCTAAAAAAAATCAGCAGTTTCATTTTGTCCCGTTGGATATAGGATAGCTTGAAATCTTGGAATCTTCTCTGCAGTCCTTTTATCTCATTCAGCTCTCTCGAAAAATTCGGTCATGCATTAGGTTCCATTATTATCTAGGTCAAATTTTTACAGTTTGTCTCAAAAAGATGAAATATCGAATGATGTAGCATGATGTCCATTAGCCAGACTAGCGCTTTCAGCTCCGAATGCAAGACATATTATCTTTTTCTTTGATTTCTTATACCATGAGTTGTATTTGTCCATATCTATCTTTCTAGACCCATCCACAACCATTGAAGATTAATATAGAGGTCCAAGAACTATCCACCATCCATATATTCTCAAATTGTAAGACATTTAGATGCTATTAGTGGTGTTGTATCAACCCAGGCTCTGGCTGATTTGCCCTTAACCATGCTTGGAATTCTCCTTTTGTATATATGTTAGTTCAAGTGGGTCTCTATCTATCCCTCTGAATAGTTTATCATTTTTTGTTTTCTAGAGATACCAAATTTTCCATGAATAAGGGTCTTTGTTCAGTTTTGGGATCTTCAATAATATTATTCCTCCGAAAAGATAGTACATGTTAGTATATATCATGGACACATGGAATATATCAAGATGAGACGGTGTAACCGAAAGAGCTCATGCTTGAAATGCCGGTGGACATTCGAAAATAGCATGAGTTACTAACTCATCTGGACTGATGTAGCTCAAATTACCCTAGAGAAACTCTCTCAAATAAGAAATCGATTCCATCACTTAGGGATCAAATCCACACAGAGTGTGGATCACACAATATACTTAGTTTTAATGATTAAGCAAGGCAAAATATAGTAAGCAGTAAATGAAACAAAAATATTAAAATCGGTTGTAAACAATATGAAAGGCGCTAGATCCATGGAATTCAAACCTTTTATCAGAACTCAAATAAATAGATGCTAAGGGTTTAATTAAGAACAATTATAGAACTCGAATTCAAAAGTAAGCTATTAAGCTCTCGCTGTAATTTCTATCAGATTCCTTAAATATTAAACGTCAACACATGTTGTGGATCCAATATTCTAAAAAATCATTAAGTTCAAATTTGATATGTTCACTAAGTTCCTAGGCCAACTCTCGATGTGTCTATTAACTTAGCTCATCAAGTTTCAATTCAGGTCTTGATTCCACTCTCGTGTTTCCTAGTTAATTACTCTAGAAACAAGAAGTGAGAACAATCTTGTGAAGGATGCAATATAGTTACCCTATCAGCTCTATAAATTATAAGTTCATCAAAACCCAAGAAAACCCAAAATCTAACAAGTAGACTAGTCAGACATGATCATGCAAAACATAGCAATAAACAAAATGAATAGCATAAATATATAAGAGTAAGAAATATTGGAGTTCCAATCAATCACTAAAGAGTCTTATGATTTTATATCCAAAACTTCTCTAAGTAAAATAAAGTTTAGCCTAAACAGTGGATAAAATAAAATATATAGGTTAAATCAAGTCATGGGATCTTCTTGCATATAGTGGAAACTTCTGGGACAAAAAATAGAGTCGGCCTCGTGAAACCGCTTCGGTGTCGACCGACACCAAGGAGGTGTTGATCGACACTCTCTCGAAATATCAACTCTGACTTATGTTTCTTTCACAGCTACCCTGGCTTCTGTTTCTTGCACATCTACGGGTTTTCTTCTCTTTAATTTCTAAATGGCTCCATGATTTTCATATTGCTCCAAAACCGTACCTAGACCTGAAAAACCTCAAAACAGTCTCGAAACATAAGATAAAGACTATGAATGACTTATACCATGGCCTAATAGTGGTAAAAACCATGGTATATCAACTCCTCCATACTTATCATTTGTTTGCCCTCAAGAAAACATTGAATGAACCAGTGAAAGAGGTCTGAAAAGTAGGGACTCACGAGCTCTTTAGAACTACTACCAACACCTCTACAGTGTTGCAACCAACAAACATCAAATTAGTCCCAACTTTAGAGGCACTTCTATGTACTTAGCCTTCGCTTAGTAACCTGACCATCAAGTTCACATCTTACTAGACACCATGTGACATACTCCTATACTAACTTTATTTCTAAGATAAATGTGCATGTTTTATCTTGGGAATATGGATCACCGAACACATGGACTCTTAAACCAGCAGGTTTCTAAACATACATGTAGTCTTTCTGATATCTTTCCTCTCTCTAGAATGTAATGTTTGAATAATAGTAAGTTTGATTAGAGAATAATCTAACAAAATAATTAATTTGTGATAAATTATTTAATATTTATTAATTCAGTAGCACAAGTTGTAATTATTAGGAAGAATGAATGGTTATTTCTAAAAGATATTTCAGTTTTAATAGAATAGATATTTCACAATATAAATTTATATATTATAATAAATATTTATAGTTTATATTTTGTATGTGAAATGAAATGAAATAATAATATACATGAATATATAAAAATTAAAGGATGTATGTCACAAATAGATCTGTTTAATTTTATTGTAAAATTAGTTAAGAATAATCGGGTTAGAGAATAGTCCGATTAAAGAATAATAGTAAGTTTGGTTAGAGAATAATCTAACAAAATAAATGATTTATGATTAATTAATTAATATTTATTAATTCAGTGGTTCAAGTTGTAATTATTAGGAAGAATGAATGGTTATCTCTTAAAATTACTTCAGTTTTAATAATATATATATATTTGAAAGGACTTTTTACGAACTCTCCCCCCCCCCCCCCAAATTAAGTTTATTACGGGTAGAAACCCATAAACTAAAGATTCAAATAGAAAAAAAACCAACCTTACTTATCTTAATGAATTTGACCCTCTGTTTCTTGTCCCATTAAATTTTGAAAAACTTTGTTTACTTGAAACACAACGTTTAATGAATGCGAAAAATGACCCGACTTTTAATAGTGTTTCAAGTGTTGTTTCTAACTTGTTTTATGGCAAGAATTATGACCGTCGTTGGGTTTGAAGAGTTGTTTAATTACATACACTTTAAGACAATATTTTTCTGCACTTATTGTTGGATGAAGCAAGAAACATGATCCTTTAAGACACATAGCAACAAGCAATATTCTTCGTGTACCAAAACATCATTAAGACATGGTTCTAATGACCATAAGTTGAGTTAAAACAAAACACCAAAACATGGTATATCATGGTTCAAACACCAAAACATGATTAAGCCTAGTTAATTTGAAACAACAAAACATGGTTTTAAGAGTTCAGTGGTTATTTCTACAAGTTCAGTTGTTGTTTCTCCTAACTCGGCTGACTTGCCGAGATGAGTGGTTGTCTTCTGCTTCTTAGATGGTATTCCTACTCTCACATTTGGTGGCTTAGGCACAAGAGGAAACTTAAATTTGCGTTTCTTGTGTCCAGTTTGCCGACAATTACTACATGTCTACAAACAAAGAACAAGTTGAATAAAGCCCAAACAATAAAAGAGATATGAAGAAAACAAAAAAAATGTTACCATTGCAATGTTGGCATGATAGGAAGGACATTCAGAAGACGGTTTGGGTGGATTAGGCGGATTGACTGGCCCTTGCTTGCATGTTCTTTTGTTATGACTGGACTCTCCATAGTTAGAACATTTCACATATAACAAGCATCACATACCCATGTTCAAACCGACAAAAAAGACAGATATCTAGATATAACAAGCATCACATACCATAATAATTTCTGTGGAAGCGTTTCTGTTGGCTCATCTTGTGTTTGACTTGGTTCACAACTTGTTCTTTCACTTGGTTCACGGATTCTTTCATTGTTTTTAGGTCTGCATGGCATTATGAAATAAATTGACTTGGTTCACAGCTTGTTCACAGTTTGTTATTTCAGTTGTGAAATAAATTCTTGGCCCACTCGAAACTCAACTCTGTCCTCATCATCATCTGAGGCTTCACTGTCAACATAATCATCCCTGTAAAAGTCAGTCCATTCATCATCACTCCTCGGTTCCTCTTCCTCTTCCTGTCCTCCAATGAGAACATCATCAAGATAAAGATCATCAGCTCTTAGACCAAAAATATTTATGCTTTCAAGTTCAGTAGAGGCGTTCACCATCTCCACGACATCTCTATCATAACATACATCTTTCCTACTCTGATCTACTATTCCAGACGAGAAATAAGAAAATTTATTCATGTTCTCTGGAAAACCGCCGCTCATGATCATTATTTACTTTCAACTTTCAAGCATACTGAAGTTGGTTCTTCAAAATCAATCCTACAGGATCTTGTTTCACCACCATTGTATGTTCCATGTGCTACTCAGTATCCCCCAACATGTAAACAAATGTAAATTCTTCGGTTTACAAAAAAATTATGAATCAAACCAAAACACATAATCAGCCCAATGAAATCACAAAAAACAGATAAAACTAAGATATAGACAAAACAAACTTACCAGTTCATCGTCCAAGCGAATCCCGGATCAACTTTTTCACTTTCACTTTTCGAATTCGAACACACAGGAAATAGCTTCTCGATCTCTCTCACCTGACTTCTGCCTCACGAACTCACCCTCTCTCGAACTCAGTCGCTCTCGAATACTCACAAGAATCCAACTATACTCAAAATCCCTCTCTTTCGGAAAGTAGGGTTTGCCCTTCGTATCTCTCTCGACAATTTGGAGTTTTTCTTACGACACTTGAAGATTAAAAGCAAAACTGGTAAATTACATGACATTTTATGTAAACTTCTTGTTGTTTTATAAAGAAAATTGTGTTGTTTTACTATCTTTCCAATACACTACGTTTGGGTTTAACAGGAAAAATAACGGAGGATAAAACTCATTAAGATAAAGTAAGTTTGGAGGGTTTTCTCTTGAAATCTTTTATTTAGAGATTTATATCCGAAATAAACTTAATTGTGGGGGGGGGGGGGGCGGGGAGGGTTTGTTAAAAATCCTATTTGAACATATAAATTTATATGTTTTAATAAATATTTATAGTTTATATTTTGTATATGAACTGAAATAATAATATACATGAATATATAAAAATTAAATTTTGTATGTCATATTTTAAATAGATCTGTTTAATTTTATTGTAAAAATTAGTTAGAGAATAATTTGATTAGATAATAAACCGATTAGAGAATAATATTAAATTTGATTAGAGAATAATATATCAAAATAAATTATTTGTGATTAATTAATTAATCAATTAATAGATATTAATTCAGTGGCACAAATTTTAATTATTAGGAAGAATGAAAGGTTATTTATCTCTCAAATGTAGTTCAGTCTTAATAGAGTAAATATTTTTAATAAAAATAAAGCCCAAAATTTTGTTCTTTGATTTAGGCAACAAAAACCTTTGGACCAGGTGGGGTTTGATCTCGTGTAAAGTTTTTCAGCCTAGGCTAATATGTTGAGTTCGATAACTCATTTGGAAGTTATGTGTCTTCTGCAAAATTGTTTATGCATGTTTTTCTGCACATCCAATTCTGTTTTATTACTTTGTCGCAAATTTCTTGTGTCACGCAGATAATGTATATTTTTCTTTCCAGGAACCTTTTTCTTAAACGGTTTTGGAGGTAGTTTAAAATGTCACTGGTGACTTCAAATAAGAGGATACAGTACAATAATATATAAACACTACAGGAAAACACAATTTTAACGACAAAAATTAACGAGGAAAAATGGTACTCGTAAAATTACGTCATTTTTACAAGTATTTAACGAGAAAAAAACAAATCAACATAATTTCGTCATAAAATAACGACAACAAATATTCGTCATAAAAACGTCGCAAATTGACGTGGTTTTCACGAGGAAATACTGTTTTGTCGTAAAGTAGACATAAATATAATGAGGACTTTATGACGAAATATTTAACGTGAATTTACCGTCGATATCTCGAGTGCACCAACCTTTTAGTTGTAACACGTTTATTTGTTTCGGCTGACTAATTATATTTTCTCAAAAATTTCTAGTAAAATTTCACCTACCAGTTTTGAAAATTTCCTATAAATATGTCGTTTGTGTTTTGATATCACGCAAATTACCCTAAAGAGTGATTTATACTCTCAAATAAGAGGTTGAGTTTTAGTACTTAGGGATCAAATTCACAGGGAGCTAGGGCACACAATAGATCTAATAGTTATATGATTAAGCTAGGCTAATAGTTTTAATGTAAATTGCAATGGTTAGCAAGGCAGTTTCTCGGCTGATTGAGTGAGGTTTGATGTAAGGATGGTTTGCTAGACTTAGAGTTTTTATTCAGGCAATCATGATTATAGTAGTATACAAACTAAGGTTGGATATTCTAGAACTCAAACTAAGAATTAATCTATCAACTCTCGCATGTTTAGATTATCAATTACTAGATCTAAGATCTCAACTCTCGCATATTTGATATACCTTGGATTTGACCCATTTTTATCCATGGTATATAGGTGTTTTACTATATATATATCTATGTTTTCTACTCTTCTAAGTATGTTTTCAGGTTCAGGTGCATTTCAGAGTAAATCTATGACTTTGGAGCATTTTGGAGCTTAAAGGACATTTCACCCGAGCTGACCACGTAGAGGTCGACGAGAGGAAGAACAATCGATCGATGCGCCTCAGTGCTGACGATCGATACTAGGAGATGCCTCGAGAGATGAAGATTAATATCGATCGATGTACACAAGTACCATCGATCGATGTCGAGACACCAGACACGCGACATTTTGGACTCAGCAGACTTAAAACCCAAGGCCAAGCCAAATTACCAAAATGCCCTGACGAGTTTTTAACCTAGTAGAATATATACTGCCTAAGTGTTTTGACGGCATAGAGCTTTTCTAGACCTAGCTTTGTTACAAGTTTCATTTGGGAGAGAAGATCACTTGTGATTGGAACTCCTTGTTTTCATTTCTTTTCATATATACTATGAGTTTCTATTCCTTTATTGTTATGAATTGTTTTGCTATGTCTTAGTAGTTCAATTATTAGATCCAGGGTTCATATAGGTTTGTGGGATTAGCCCCAAACTATAGATCTGCCTTGTTGTGATATTCATGATAGATTTGTATTCATTGCTTGTTTTAGCCTTGCTAACTAGAAGTTGATCATAGGACTGCATACTCAAGCACCCTTGTTATCCCATCCTGACATCTATCTATCATATTAGGACTGCTAGAGAGGGCCAACCGCCAATTTAGTATCTTAATAGGGCATATCATACTCGCGCATAGGCCTGGCTAGAACTCGTCGATCGATGTCCTCAACTGACTATCGATCGACGTTGGCAAAGGTGTATCGGTCGACGTCTTAATAGACCATCGATCGACACTCTCTCGTCGTCGACATACTAACCGTTGAGACACGAGATCTAGTCTGTTAACCAGTGAAACATGCGACAGCTGATCACTGAGTTAAGCGATTGAGCTCTAATATATCATGCATGCAACAGTTAGGCATCTATATGTATTATAATCTCCAACACCTGCATAGTGGCCCTGCATCTAATATCATTTCCAACCAAGTTACATTTATTATTTACTCGCTTGTTACTATCGCTATTTCATTTAATAAACACTAGATTTAATTGTTCCCTAGCTCCTTGTGGATTCGATCCCTAGTTCCTTGTGGATTTGATCCCTAAGTACTACATCTGAACCTCTTTTGATGAGAGTAACACTCCTTAGGGTAATTTGAGTGATATCAAATTTGGCGCCGTTGCCGGGGAGCTTTGATCGCCATTAAACTTAGTTTTATTGATTCTTATTCTTTTCTCTACCCCCTTTCTAATAATCTTTTTCTTGTCTTTTCAGGTGCAAGCCCAGCGGTACCAGAAGCAACAAGGAGAAAGACTTGTTGTTCTCAGACGATCCTGCTCATTTGGAACGCACCATCCGTAGAGGTCAACGTTCCACATCGCTCGACGCAACAACTTCGTCATCGATCGATACGCACACCCAACCGTCGACCGACACTAGACAATCATCGTCGATCGATCCCAATCGTTTGATAACGATCGATACTACACCGCGTACGTCGATCGATACTGTGTCGTAAAAAATGGTAAACATTATTATTCTAACACAGGACGAGAACGGAAACCTGTATGACCAGGCCGGTCATCTGCGTAATGCAACAGGTCAGAAAATAGATGGTCAGGGGACTGTAATCCCTGATGCTGATGCTACAGGAGCTTCTCAACCTGTTGATGAGGACGCTCGATCGAAACCACTGGCCGACTACAATCGCCCAGATGAGTACTATTCCAACAGATCATCTATTCGACTTCCGGAGATCCAGAAGCAGAATTTCGAGCTGAAGCCTCAATACTACAATCTCGTGTCGCAGATACCCTACTCTGGGTTACCGCACGAGCATCCTATGGACCATCTGGAACGGTTCGAGGATCTAATCGCTTCTATTCGGATGGAAGGAGTCCCCGAAGATTACCTGCTGTGCAAGCTCTTCAGATACACACTGAATGGAGAAGCGATGCACTGGCTTAGGCAGCAACCCACATGATCTTTAACATTCTGGACCGACATCAAGAATGCTTTCTTACGAAACTTCTTCGATGAGGCGCGTGCTAAAGAACTTCGGAACAAAATATCCACATTCTCGCAGAAGGCTGGAGAGTCCTTCAAAGATGCGTGGATTAGATTTAGGTTCTTCCAGCGAGACTGTCCACACCACGGATTTAACGAAGTGCAGCTGCTAAGCACTTTCTTCCGAGGTCTCGCCTTACAGTATCAAATGGCTCTTGATACGGCGAGTGAAGGAAACTTCACTACTCGGAATCCGTTGGAAGCTGTGAGACTTATTGAAAAGCTTGCTAACAACAGCAGCACCAAAAACACTGACTCTGAACGGAAGAAGTCTGTACCCTATATCGGGAAGGAACAGATGGACGAAATAAGAGCTAAGTTAGATGTGGTGCACGAGCTTCTTAGGAAGCAAGTCTGTTCAGCTGAAGGAGAAGTAGGAGATACGGAAGGAGAAGAAAATTTGAACTACATCGGAGGTACCGGATTCCAGAAATTTGGAAACCAGGGCGGAAACAGAAACTTCTTTGGAAATGGTCAAAGAAGTAACCAAAGTTCACAATTTCAAAAACCCTTCAACAACAACAACAAGAGCTACTCGAACTCTTACTACCAAAATCCACCACCCCAGACTCAGGAAAGCAAGATTGAAGAAATGCTTGATCGAGTACTGTTGGGACAACAACAAATCATCGTGGATTTCAACAGTAAAATAGACTCCGCCTACAACAATCTGAACACCAAAATCGAGACCTTAGGGACTCAGGTGAAAAAACTTGAAATCCAAGTAATTCAGACGGGCGAGACTATATAGAGGCAAGAAGCTTTCGCTAGAGAGGCAGGAGCCGACAATGGGAAACACCACGTAAATGTCATCATAGATGATGATTTCTGGCAAGTGGTGAGAAATGAAAAGCTTGAGGAAGGAGACTTCGAAATCGAAAGCTCCATGAGTCTCGACGGTTCTCAATGGTGTCGACCGATGTCGATGATCTCGCATCGATCGACAGACCATGATGAAGATCGATGGACGGATTACTCCAGTCATCGATCGACGTCATCCGCTAAATCGACCGAATACAATGCGGTTCGAATTCTAACTCATGAAGAATTCGCAGCTAAGCATCCTCCCACCCTCCCCTTTCTATGATAAAATCGATCGATCGGTTGAGCCAACCATCGATCGACAGAGTGAGTCCGACGTCGATCGTCACAACACACCTCCCATCGATCGACAGGCACCTCTGACATACCGAGTGCGGTTACCCTCAATCGATAATGATTACATCAACGCACTCAGACCACCACCTAAACCATTAGCTAACCCACCCGAACCAAAACCCAACCCTTTAAATAGTTCACCAGAATCAGTTCAAGAAGAACAAGAAGCTGAAGGGAGAAGGTTAAGGAAAAGAAAGGAGAAGATTCCTAAAAACCTTAAGAGGGAAGCTAACGATAAGGAGATGGATGGTTTCACTAAAAGAATCCCAGAATCCCAATTGAAAAACCTTTTGATGAAGCTTACTTCACACACCGGTTGTGGATGTTCTTCAGAGAAACAAAGGTAACTGAGGAGGACATTAGGAGAATGTTTCATCAAGTCTGAGAGAAGATGAAACACATGATCACATTGACGAAGAAGAGTGATCCTGGGAAGTGTGCAATACCATGCGTAGTCAAGGGTGTTGAATTTCCCCATTCAATGTGTGACACAAGAGCATCAGTTAGTATCCTCCCTAGGATCATGGCAGACCAGCTTGGTTTGACCATCGAACCTTCAACGGAATCCTTCACCTTCGTGAATCTTTCAGAGAAACGATCAGGAGGAATCATAAGAGATCTGGAGGTACAGATTGGTAATGCCCTTGTCCCTGTAGATTTTCATGTCCTAGACATCGAGCTTAACTGGAACTCTTCACTTCTGCTTGGAAGATCTTTCCTAGCTACAGTAGGAGCTGTATGTGACATGAACAAAAACAAATTGTGTCTAACGCTCATAGACCCAAACATCCACTACGACCCCATCCGATCTAAGAGAAAGGTCATTAATTATGTGGATTATGGGAAAGAACTTGGCCTCATTGGCACATGCCATTGTGGAGCAGAGTATGAATCAGAGTACGAAACAGAGTACTCGGAATCGATCGAAACCCCAACCTTTCCATCGATCGATTCCAATGAGTCAACGGTGACCGATGACCGCAACAACACGTCACTCGACGTAATGCACCCAGTTGACCATTTCGCTCCACCTATTCATTGTTACCAAAATTTTGCCTTCCAACCTCCAAGCAAGAGAGGACATGATGATTATTCCATAGGCAGTTGGGCAGACAGTGGTTTCCATGAAAGTTTTGTAGTTGACACTGTAATTACTTCACCTAATGAAGAACATACAGAGGAATACGATGAGGATTATTGGAAAGAACGTGCAATAGAAATGTCTTTGCAGGATGAAAGACTTGAAACACATAAGTTCACCAACACGTTTCCAACATCGTTCGACGCTGTGCACTCCACATCGGTCGATACCCACCCTCGTCCAGCAAAACAACCGCTCACATCGATCGACACTCACACAGGAACATCGATCGATATTCGCGCCGCAGCGAAAATTCAAGAGCAGGAGAATATTCCCTCTCCAACTAGGTTTATAGATACCTATATAAATCGTTTTGCACCCCCGAAACCACCTACACACGTCAGAGCAGACACACAAGCAAAAAAGATGAACACCCTTCCATTTACATCAACAGAAAAATCCATGAAAAGCAATCATTTTAAGAACACAAGTTCTGCAGAAATTACTCTGCCATCGATCGATGCAACTGTATCTACATCGATCGATACTACTCTAAACCCTAATCTTTCTATTTCTAAATTGAATGATTATGCAAACAGTGATTACGGTTTTCTAACACCTGATGAATTTGGTATTTTCAGAGACCCAGATGGCAACGCACGTGCAATGGATGGAAGGATCTTACAAGTGTCCAGAGAAGACATAGCAGACATCTTTCAAGTAGCCAATGGACCCAACAACCTATTCTCACAGCAACGTTGCACTCCAGACGTCATTCAAACAAATCCTAACAACCACGTAGGAGTCGCCACAGCAAAAATCAATCCAGATCTATCACGCCAACCAAAAACGCAAGCATCGATCGACGGAACAACGGAGACATGGATCGACAGGGTAACACCAACGTCGATCGATAGAGATGACCCGACGTCGATCGACAGACGGTATGAATTTGGGAACCGCGCTTTTGACATGTACGGAGCCAGAAAGTTCACTTGGGAACAAAGGGACGAGTATGGAGTCTACAGAGATGAGTGTGGACACGCACGAGGCGTAGCTGGTGAGATGATACATGTCACAAATGATGACATCAGGATATTACTGGAAAGAGCATCTCTTTTTGAAGAGAGCCACATCTGTCTTCCAGAACATGCCACTTCCTTCACACTCACAAGACTGGCACCAGAACTCTACACCAAAGATGAAATCGATGAGATGGTGTTTGGTAATTGTGGAGCTCAGGAGAAACTGGGAGAGGAGCTCAAAACATTGGTAGAAGATACACATCAGCCTTTGGTTAGAGGCTACAATGAGCTTTTCAGAAGTATGGCAGAAATGAGGACATAAATTGAGAGTTTACGTCAACAGCTTGAGAAGGAAGCTACGAACTCAGCATCGATCGACGCAACACATGCAACATCGATCGACGTCAGTCTTCCTACAGCCCAGATCCCTGCAGAACCGCAATGTTCAACACAACACAGGGATGAATGGGAAGTCTCTTACATGGTAACGAGGATAAAAGACGTTTACTACCCTCTCAACAACAACGTGGATTGGCTAAGCACTAAAATCGAGCTACTACAGCAAGATCTGGACACCATTCGCAAGAAGGACCAACAACCAGCCACATCGATCGCCATGTGTACCTTCACAACGCTCGACGCTAAAGTCTCAGCCATGAATAAGAGGCTGAGGACTTACGAGGACATGCATGACCGCTTTATATCACCAGTCATGAGATATTTAAACAAATTGTCTAGTCAATTACTTCATGCCCAAAAGGATATTGAGAACATTACTAATCAAAGTTTTTTGCAATCAAAATCAGCATCGATCGACAGGCTACGAGGGCCTTGGATCGATGGCAAGAAACCTGTGGAGTTACTTCCTTACACAGCAGCAGAGGTTGACAAGATCACATCCAAGATCTACACTGCTCTAGATACCATGGAGGAACGACTTGACAAACGCTGCGATGACATCTACTTTCCATTCGACAACAAAATCAGTGGACTAGACAGCCACGCAGAATGGCTACAGAAAGAAGTCAAAGCCATTCAGAGGCAACTCGCAGCCCAACACCCGATATCAGCATCGATCGACAGGACACGAGCAAAATCGATCGATGGCAACTCGCCGAGATCGACCAATGAACACATAATCGCATCGATCGACGAGGTCAGCGAGAAGCTGATACACAAGACGATAGAGTCAATGCAAAAGGAACTGGCAGATCTTTCAGCAAACGCCTATGACAACATAGGCTGGCACCAGATCAGCATTGACAACGTTCAAGAAAGGCTACAGAACATCTCCAATGTACTTGAGAAGATGGATGACAAATGGACAAGAAATGATGAGGCCACAAGAAGTTTCATTGCATCTTGGTCCAGAATGTGCAGAGATGACGTGGATGCTTGCTTTCCAACAAGCATCTGTTTCTCCACCCAATAGCCAATCACTACCACAGTCAAGCTAAATGACTATAACCAAGCGCTGAGTGGGAGGCAACCCACTATTAGGTATTTTACTTTGGTTTTATTAGCTTGCATTTAATTACTTTCGTTTTATTTCTTTCAGATTTAGGAGACCCAAGTAGGAGGACCTGAATATCGACCGACGACGAGACGTCGACATCGTTCGACAGAGACAACCACATGACGATCAATATAACACTTACACATCGATCGATATCTAATCCGGTCAGATGTATCTTCCTTACTTGTTACATTTCGTACATCATAAACTATCCATCATAACTTCGGCTGAGTTACACTGGGACAGTGTAATTTAAGTCTGGGGGAGATTTACGAATATAATTTATTTTATTCTTATATAAAAAGGAATTTTAATAAATTATGCTTAGTTATTGAAAATAAGGACTATAATCTTATATTGATTTAAACTTGAATATCTAACCAATCTTTAGCACCATTTTAGATTTACTGATTGCAGATAGCACTAAAGATGCTAAAGGGGATCAACCTATCAACTACACACTTGCCTTGAACCGTATGAAGTAACCAAAGCTGATTTCCAACACTAAACCTGACATAACCGCTTATCTTGGGGCTTGGTATACATGGGATCAGATTCTTTAGACAGGTCTGGAAGGTAACGCCTGGTGTAGATTATTTACCATATTTTCTCTCTCTAAATTTCGACCCTAGATTAGTTAGTAAGTTAAAGAAAATAAAAAAAAAATAAAAAAAAAATAAAAATTAGATCTATTGTTTAATTATGATGAGTCTGAACAGGACTTGGTGGCTAAAACCATTAAGGCTTGATTCATAAAGACTCAAATAAAAGAGTTCGAAACGGGACTTGTAGGTGGCAATCTTCAAGGCTCGCTTTCGCAAAGAACTCTTGGATATATGTCAAAAAGAAGTGAACAGAACTTGGTGGCAACCACCATTAAGTTTTGATTCATGGAAGCCTGTCCAATCTTGGTCACTGATCCTGCAATGGAAGCAGACTTTGACTCAAGAGAGAAAATTAGAGAGAGAGAGAAACTAGGAATTAACTTTTACCTGCAGCTCCAGATACCTGTCCGAAATCCTTGCATCATGTGATCGATACTCCCAAGGTAAAGCATTCACTTTATATTTATGCTAAGAAATGAAATCAGTAGAGGGGATGTCAGACGTGAATTAATGAGTTGTTTTATGTGCTTTTGTGATTAGGACTTTGTAAATGTGGTTGCAAAATTGTTGAAGAAATATTTCTTGCTTTAAAATCTTAAGTCCCTAATATTTTCAAACCTTTTTCAGAGAGACTGCATGTATGTTTTGCTTGAGGACAAGCAAAATGGTAAGTCTTGGGGAGTTGATATACCTTGGATTTGACCCATTTTTATCCATGGTATATAGGTGTTTTACTATATATATATATATATCTATGTTTTCTACTCTTCTAGGTATGTTTTCAGGTTCAGGTGCATTTCGAAGTAAAGCTATGACTTTGGAGCATTTTGGAGCTTAAAGGACATTTCACCCGAGCTGACCACGTAGAGGTCGACGAGAGGAAGAACAATCGATCGATGCGCCTCAGTGCTGACGATCGATACCAGGAGATGCCTCGACAGATGAAGATTAATATCGATCGATGTACACAAGTACCATCGATCGATGTCGAGACACCAGACACGCGACATTTTGGACTCAGCAGACTTAAAACCCAAGGCCACGCGATAGATTTGTATTCATTGCTTGTTTTAGCCTTGCTAACTAGAAGTTGATCATAGGATTGCATACTCAAGCACCCTTGTTATCCCATCCTGACATCTATCTATCATATTAGGACTGCTAGAGAGGGCCAACCGCCAATTTAGTATCTTAATAGGGCATATCATACTCGCGCATAGGCCTGGTTAGAACTCGTCGATCGATGTCCTCAACTGACTATCGATCGACGTTGGCAAAGGTGTATCCGTCGACGTCTTAATAGACCATCGATCGACACTCTCTCGTCGTCGACATACTAACCGTTGAGACACGAGATCTAGTCTGTTAACCAGTGAAACATGCGACAGCTCATCACTAAGTTAGGCGATTGAGCTCTAATATATCATGCATGCAACAGTTAGGCATCTATAGTATTATAATCTCCAACACCTGAAAAGTGACCCTGCATCTAATATCATTTCCAACCAAGTTACATTTATTATTTACTCGCTTGTTACTATTGCTATTTCATTTAAACATTTGCAACCTTTAGAATTAATAAACACTAGATTTAATTGTTCCCTAGCTCCTTGTGGATTTGATCCCTAAGTACTACATCTGAACCTCTTTTGATGAGAGTAACACTCCTTAGGGTAATTTGAGTGGTATCAATATTGATCTTGACAAAGTGTCGATCGACGCTATCAACGAGCTGTCGATCGATACACATTTCAGACCGTCGGTCGATACAACTACCGAGTTGTCAATCGACGACCCTTCTAGCAAGCTTTAGCGAACAGGTAAACAGGTTTGATAAGTTCACTACGATTCCTAAATCAGCTTCCGCTTGTTTCTTACAATCCTAGCACAATGTAAATTAATTCAGACAGAGAACCGAGATTTTGCTTGCGTCCTAATATCTTTAGGTAAGGTC
This sequence comes from Brassica napus, assembly GCF_020379485.1. Lineage (NCBI taxonomy): Eukaryota > Viridiplantae > Streptophyta > Magnoliopsida > Brassicales > Brassicaceae > Brassica > Brassica napus. The sequence goes on along the minus strand of NC_063442.1, from coordinate 19,674,329 downwards.
CTAGTTAGTTATTCTAGAACACATGCATTAAGAACAATTCCACTGATTCATATTCTAACAACTTAGCAGTTCTATATTTTTGGCTAATCCCTCGTAACTATCTGAACCCTAAACCTAATATGTGGATCTATTCAGACATGAAGTTGTCACAGAAAATCATAGAAAGAATAGATGAATAGAATAGATAAAAGCAATAAAGAAACCAAAGGAGTTCCACGAGGAACTCCTTGACTCCGAAGGAGTTCCTCCTTTCTCTCATAACCTAGAACTATGAATAAAAGAAAGCGTAGCCGTCAACAATGGCTTGGAAAACACATAAATAGGGTTCTTGGTCGTCCAAGGGTATTCTAGTAATTTGTGGTTGCTTCTGGGCTTCAGTAGGTCATAAAATATGCTTGGCCCATAATCTGGCATCACCGTCGATCGATGGTAAGGGTGCACCGTCGATCGACAGTCCTTTATCTCCTCAACAGCTTTCTCTCGCGAGGCAGATTGACCACTCTTCAGTAAAATGGGCATAACGTCTGCTATAGGATGCTGATTGACCTCAAAACGGTGCAATTGGAAAGATAACTCAAAGATATATTTTTTTTATCTAATGATGAAATCAATCTAACGGTGGGAAGGTCTCCATCCATAGCTAAACATCTGACGCGTCTGTGCAGCTCTGCACTAAAAAATGCTCCAAAAGACACAAAATTACCACATTCTTCCAAATCGTCCATGAACCTGCAAATACTCTAAATAGACTCTATATCGTAGTAAATATATATATTAAAACACTTATAAACCATTGCCAAAAGTGGGTAAAATCTATGGTATATCATGTTTCACTTCAAACACACCAAAAAGAAGAAAAAAAAACTAAAAACGTGAAAAAAAAACAAAATGTCGGCTGATGGAAATACTATCGAGCTTCGGAGGTGGATGTATACGCACAGAGCTTCGGAGGTGGAGACATTTATGCATCAAGCAGATTCTACTCCGCTCGCCCAGGAAAGCAGTAAGATGTTATGTCCTTGTCGGAAATGCAACAATTCAAAATTGGCAACTCATGAAATGTATGTAAGCATTTAATAAATAGAGGTTTCACGCCACATTACTATATTTAGTAGTAGTAATAGCAATTTTCAGGATGAACCGGTTTATCATTTGCATAATGAACATAGTTACCATCAGGAGGAGCAAATGGTAGAATGTGATAGGGATCATGATATGGTAGCTTATGCATTTGTAGCTCATGATGAAGTCAAAGAACCTACTATAGATGCAAAAAAGTTTGATGAAATGTTAGATGCTGCGAATCAGCCAATTACTGTGTTTGTAGAGAAGGTCTCTCTAAATTATCGTTGGCTACTAGAATGATGAATATTAAAACTGATCACAATCTACGTGAAAGTTGCATGGATGCATGAGCAGACTTGTTTAAAGAGTATTTGCCAGAAACAATGTGTCTGTTGATTCTTATTATGAGATTCAGAAACTGGTTTATAGTCTTAGGTTGCCTTTGGAGATGATAGACGTTTGCATCGACAATTGCATGATCTACTGGGAGATGATGAGAAGTTAGAAGAATGTCGATTATGCAAGCCACGATTCAAACCACAAGGACGAGGACATAATAGGGTACCGTATCAAAGGATGTGGTACCTACCAATTACATACATATTGAAAAGATTGTACCAATCTGAGCAGACTGCCGGGGGGATGAGATGGCATGCCGAGCATACTCCGACGGATGGTGAGATGACTCATCCATCAGATGCAAGAGCTTGGAAACATTTTAACAAAGTACATCCAGAATTCGCTAGCAATAGCCGAAATGTATATCTTGGATTATGCACAAATGGATTTAGTCCATTTGGAATGTCAGGGAGACAATATTCATTATGGCCAGTCTTTCTTCCGCCATACAACCTGCCACCGGAGACAATATTCAACGGGAGTTTCTATTCTTGACAATTTTAATACCTGGTCCGAAATATCCAAAAAGGTCTATGGATGTTTTCTACAACCACTGATAAAATAGTTGAAAGATTTGTGGTCAATAGGGGTGAGGACATAGGATTGCTCAACGAAGACGAATTTTACGATGCAAGCGATGCTTTTGTGGACCATAATTGACTTTCCTGCCTATATGATGTTTTCTGAATGGACTGCACATGGCAGACTATCTTGTTCATATTGTAATGGAATGACAGATGTGTTTCAACTGAAGAATGATAGGAAGACAAGTTGGTTCAATTGTCACCATCGATCTCTTCCCATTAGCCATCTGTACCGAAGAAACAAGAAATTGTATAGGCATAAAAGCGTTGTGAGAGACACTCTTCCTCCATATTTAAATGGATAAGAAAATGAAGCGCAAATCGATTGCTACGGAGCTCAAGAAACCGTTCGCTGTGGTGGAAATTGGCTTGTTTCCGGTAATATTGCCTGATTTTTACGGAGTTCAGCACAACTGGCACAAGAAGAGTATATTTTGGGAGTTGCTATATTGGAAGAATCTTCTTTTGCGCCGCAACCTCAATGTGATGCATATAGAGAAGAATTTTTTTGAGAACATCGTGAATACAATACTGAATGTCCCAGGGAAGACAAAAGACATCATGAAATCGAGATTGGACTTGCCTGATATTTTTTCAAGAAGCGAGTTACATATAAAAAGCAATGGACAAGTTTCCGTTCCGATATTCAGATTGTCTTCCAAACAAAAGTCGTTGTTGTTCAACTGGGTGGCATCAGAAGTGAAGTTCCCTGATGGGTATGTTTCAAATCTCTCTAGATGTGTTGAAAAGAGTCAAAAGTTCTCCGGGATGAAGAGTCACGATTGTTATGTCTTTATGCAATGGCTACTTCCCTTTGCATTTGGGGAGCTACTTCCAACAAATATACATAAAGCACTTGTAGGTAATATATTACGCATTAATTTTTTTATTGCTCTATTATATGCACAAATCAATAATATGACTAATAATGTGTTTAATTGGATTATACAAGCCATTGGAACATTTTTCAGGGATCTGGCCACACACACTCTTAAAGAGGATTTCGTAGAACAACTTCATGAGAACATTCTCATCTTATTGTGCGACTTGAAGAAGATCTTTCTTCCACCATTTTTTGACGTCATGGAGCATCTAGCTGTCCACCTCCCGTATGAGGCGTTGCTTCGTGGACATGTACATTACTGATGGATGCATCAGTATGAGCAGCTCATGAAATATTTGAAGGGAAAAGCAAAAAACCTCGCCAAAGTTGAAGGTTCTATAATTGCTGGAAGTTCAAGAAACATCTCACTTCACATCGTACTACTTTGCACCAAAAGTACGTACCCGGAAAAGAGCACCAAGAAGATATGATGATGATGGTGTCGCACCAACATATGTAGTTGCTGGTGTTCCAGACATCTTTTGCCAGATTGGGCGATTCAGTGGTAAATTGAAAGAGGTTTGGTGGCCGAGTGATGAAGACGCCCATAGTACACACACTTATATTCTACTCAATTTCGAGGATCTATTGATGCGTTATTTTGAAAGGTAACATATATTGAAACTTCTAAACACATATATGTATAAATTATATAATTTTCAAATGATTAATTAATATAAAATATGATTTTGCAGCCTATTTGTTTCTCAAGTCGAAGAAACAATTCCATGTATATCCAAAAGTGAGGTAGACAGAAGGAAAGATCAACACTTTATTAAGTGGTTGAAGGGTCAGGTATTAACCTAATTTTGTAAGTTGGCAAACGTGATCTGTATTCGTCGTTAGTATGATTAATTAATTTCAACGTTCTCTTTATTTTTGCAGGTTGATTATGACGATCTAAATTACCCCACATGGTTTCATGAATTAGTTCAAGGTCCAGTTGCAAAGATCACCACATCACCGATGTATTTCACACAAGGCTTTATTTTTCATACATATGAGTATGGTAGACAGCGGGCGACAAATAATTATGGAATATGTATGAAAGGCGAAACAGATTTCTATGGGATCTTGCAAGAGATTATTGAAGTGGAATTTCCAGGGTTATTGAAGCTGATATGTGTCCTCTTCAAATATGACTGGTTCGACCCCATCATCAACAGAGGTGTTTGATTGAAAAAATTAGGTATAGTTGATGTTAATGGTGGACGAAGGTACAACAAATTTGAGTTTTTCATATTAGCTTCGCAAGCAGACCAAGTCAGCTTCTTTCCATACCCTCGGATGAGAGAATCAGAAATCAATTGGTTTGCCGTTATCAAAGTTACACCTCGTGGACGAATAATCGGTGGAGAAGAACAACCATTGCAAGAAGAACACATCAATAAAGTCGAGGAACCTGAACAACAAACTGATGACATCCTTCTTATTGATCCGCATAATCGTGAGTACGAAGATCTTCCTGACGATACAACAAACGAAGCTGTTGAAGACGAGTTTAATGAAAAACATGATGTTTCTAGTGATGGCGAGAATGTCAATTTTGTATCCGAATGATGATATAATTTTCTTTAATATGATTTACTTTCAGACTTAATGCATGTGTTTAGTTTGTTTAATCATGAAAATTAAAATATAGAATTTGATTTTGTGTAAGGCAATTGGGGGTCTGGGGTTTAGAAAGAAGAGATTGAGTGATGAAGTTTAAGGAGCTTGGGGTTTGGGGGTTCGGGTTATAGGGATTTGCATATCTTCCTCGTAAAACACTCGTAAAAAAAGACACAGGCCTTGTTATTTCTTCGTAAACTAACGAGGACTTTATGACGAAATGGAAAACAACTTCGTCATAAAATACTCGTAAAAATAAAACGCGGGCCTTGTTATTTCCTTGTAACAAAAACACGGACCTTATTATTTTCTCGTAAACTAACAAGGAATTTACGACGAAATTGAAAACAACTTCGTCGTAAAATACTCATAAAAATAAAATGCGGGCCTTGTTATTTCCTCGTAACAAAAACACGGGCCTTGTTGACGAGGATTTTACAAAGAAAACTACTTCTATAAATAAGCACACCCCTCCCATTCTAAACTTACACAAAAAAACTAATCAATAGTTTAAAAAACCTGAAGGGAGTGCACGGTCAGCAGAACAGTTTTGATCAGTTTCAAATGCTATTTGGAATTGATAATGACTGTTCTGGTGCTGGTGTCTTCCTTCAGGTTTTTTTGTAAATTGAAAAATACTTCGTCGTAAAAAGAAAATGCAGGCCTTGTTATTTCCTCATAACAAAAACACGGGCCTTGTTATTTCCTCGTTAATTAACGGGGATTTTACTTTCGGGTCCCTTGGGGTTTGGGGTTTCGGCCTATAGGGATTTACATATCTTCCTTGTAAAATCGTCGTAAAAGAAAACACAGGCCTTGGTATTTTCTCGAAAACACCTCGTAAAGAAAAACACGAGCCTTGCTAATTCCTCATAAGTTTACGTGGGCTTTACGATGAAATATAAAAAGAAAACGCGGGCCTTGCTAATTCATCGTAAGTTTATGTGGATTTTACTACGAAATATAAGTCTATATATATACCCGAACCAAATCATTTATCATTTTGTTGTCATTTCCTCTCCTCCTCGTAGCAAGGTACTCCTCTCTACTTCCTCTCTAATTTAGCGTAGGTGGTTAGTTTAGGGTAATTAGTGTTGATTAGGTGGTTATTGTAGGGAACTTGTAGATAGGTTTATGGAATTTGTTGATAATATAGGATGATGATTTTTAAATGTTAATTAATAATATTTATATGTTTTATATGGTTAATAATGAAAATTAAAATTTGTTTTTCAGATGGTTCGAAAGAACAAGCTTACACCGCATTACATAGAGATATTTGGTGACCTGTTAGTCGTACATGCGCATCATCTTCTTCAGCTCTCGGTTCTTTGTTTCCGGAGACTGTCCCCGCTCTCATTCTTCTCAGAGAGTTCCACCGGTTTTTCCGTATGTTCCGCTACCGGTTCCTTGGTTTTATGCGCCACCCGCGCATGATGATCATTTTCCAGAGGAGGCACCTCCTCCGATTGCGGCGAGGGATTCATCCTGATTTTCTGGTGCCGCCGAGTGTTCCTTATGCTATGTGCACCGTCGAGGACCTTCTCGCTCAGCCAGGCAGAGAAGGTTTACCAGTCTTAGACTCCGACCGACCGGACGGAACTTTGTGGTACATTACATTTTTATTGTGCAATTATTTTATAACAAAAATAAATAATTTAAATACTTTTTTTGTTTTTTTCAGGTTTGGGGTTCTGTCACTCGGAACGTAACCGAGGTGATCAAAGGCTACTTCCCCGATGCTCATCCGAACTGGAAATTGACGCCGGACCACGTCAGAAAGACGTGGTTCAAAATGTTCACCGTAAGTTACTATTAATTAATTATGTAAACTTTATTTTTTATTATTACAACTTTTTATTATTTTTAAACTAATTATTAATCTAATTTTTATTTTTACAAAAAAAATATCATTGGTCCATAGGGGTGAACGAGAGGGTGAAGAAATCATTTATCGGGAAGGCGAAAGCTCGATTGTTGGACACGGTATCCAACTGGAAGGATGATTGGATCATGCAGGGTTATGAGCATGTAAAGCCTGCTGAGCTCACCACAGCTGTGTGGGATGGCCTCATCCGTTATTGGGCCCTGCCATCGTCCATTAAAGTCTCTAACAGTTGCTCCGCCTCCCGTCAGACAAAAGATGAGCAGGGAAACGGGCTGGTGCTTCACACTACGGGTCAAAAACCCCACGCCGGTGTCCGTATGGATATGGTAAATATTTTAATTAATTAATTATTATTTTTAATATATTCTAACTTCTTAAATTTTTTTAGGCCAAAGAGACGGGAGAACTCCCGTGTCTTAAGGATCTTTACGAGATGATCCACAAGAACAAGGTTGGGCAATTTGTAGATCCTAGGTCCGCGCAAATCTACAACGAGGTGGTTGCTCGGATTGAAGACCGCCAAACCCATCTGACCTAGCAGTCTCCCGATGGAATACCGGTCACATTATCCACACTTGAAGTGGATTAGATTTACGAGGAGGTAAAAAATTTCAAATCTTTTGTTATTATTATTCATTTAATCTAATTTTTTTATCACTAACATTAATTTTTTTTTTAAGTTGTCCTTAAGAAAAAGGGACGTACGTTGGGGTTTGGTTCCGTCAATGCTGTCCCAAGAGCGACATAGTCTTATGGTCAGAGACGGGCTGATGAACTCACTCAGCTGCGTTTCGAGATGAACTCGACGCGGTCTGCGTTCAGCTCGTATGGCTTCAGTCGAGGGCTTTCTAGACGTTATAGTGGCTGGAAATCCTCATTTTGAGACTATGTTGGCGGAGATGTGAATGCACGAAATCCCATTCCAGAGCCATCCTACACACATGAGGATGAAGAAGAAATGTGGAGGAGGAGTCAGGAGTTCTTCGACGAGCTTCACAACAACAACCCTTAGTTTTTTTTTTCTTCTTTTTATTTTGTATTATAAATTTGAAACTTAAATATATATAAAATATTTTCGTATTGATTTATATTATTTACATTTTAAAGAATTTTGAAATAAATTTTAAATTTTATTTGATTATATTTTTGTTTTTGTAATAAATAAAGAATCGAAGCAAATTCGTAACTAATTTACATCTAATTAACGAGGAAACTGAAAATTGTTACCGAGGAATTTACCAAGAAAGACACACAGATTCATCCTAAATTTACGTGTAAATAACGACGAAATTGAACGTCTACTTTACGAGGAAACTGTTTACGTGTACTTTACGAGAAAATCCTTTACGTGTACTTTACGAGGAAAAAGTTTATGTGGCTTTTAAGAGGAAAGGGTTTACGTGGCTTTTACGCGGAAATAGTTTACGTGGCTTTTACGAGGAAATTTTTGACCATACTTTACGACGAAAGCTTTCCTTGTAAATTTATGAATTAGCGAGGAAATATATGTTACGACAAACGTTTAACGAGGAAATGACTTTCGTATTTAATTTGTCGTATATCCTATTTTACGACGAAATAACCATCGTTGTTATAAATGTGTTTTCTTGTAGTGAAATTATTTGACATCATTACTAAAACATACGGTATAAAATTTCTTATAAACATACGGTATCATTGGTAAAACTAGACATGTCAAAATGGGTATAAATTAGTGGATCAATCCAAACCAAACCAATCCACGGACTTTAATGAGTCAAAAAATTGGATATTATTGGATAATTGGGTATAATGGATAAATGGGTTTAATGAGTTGGTTTAAAATGGGATGGACTGATATGAGTTAATGAATAACCCAAACCAAACCATTCCTCTTTAATTCAATTAGTTTTCTTCTTCGTGCGATTAAAAAAAAAAGGGTCTTCTCCATCGTTCTCTCCTTTCGTCGAAAGCTCCGGCGATTTCACTTTCTTCCCATGCGACCCTCTTGTTAAGCTTCGGCGGCAAACCTCTCGATCACCCTATTCGGCGGCGAACCTCACGATCACCCTATTCGGCGGCAAACCTCACGATCACCCTATTCGGCGGTGAACCTCTCGATCACCCTCTTCGGCTGCGACCCTCTCGAAGGTCTCATCTCGTCATCTAGGAGGATTGATCTCATCTCCATCTGCGGTATCCGGAAGTCTCATCTCGTCATCGAAGGGTTTCTTTCAGGTGATCGTAGAGCTTTTGTATCGTAGAGCTTCTGTTGATGTTTTTAATATTGTGGGTTCTGTATCGTAGAGCTTCTGTTTTTAGAGAAAGCTCTGATTCTCTTCTTGCTTTTATCTGATTTGAGCTCTGTATGCTGGTTTAGGAGCAGTGTTCTTTTTAGGATTTTTTGTTTGTTTTAAAGTTGATGATTTGGTCGATGAGAACTAACATATTTGAGTATCTAAAACTGATTTCGTTTTACATTATTTCAGTGTCTAAAAGTGATGGAACATGATGAAGAATGTTTTCCAAATGGTGTTGGTGGTGGACCTAATGGTGGACAATCATCAAGTGCATCACAATATATGCTTGTAAGTTCTTCTCATTCAAAAAGAGCTAGAAGATCAAATGCATGGGACTACTTTACAATAGGAAAAGATGAGAATGGCCAAGAGAGAGCGTATTGTAAGAAGTGCCCCAAAAACTACTTGTGGCTTAGAACTAGTAGAACTTCTAACCTCAAACGTCACTCTGAGAAATGCTCACTTGGATTAGATGGTGAAAGAAAAGAGAGGAAGATTGATGATAAAGTTACTAGGGAAAAATTCAGTAGAGTAATTATCAGGCATAACCTTCCTTTCTGTTCAGTTGAATATGAAGAACTTAGGGATTATCTTAGTTATTTAAACCCAGATTATAAGTGCTATACTAGAAACACTGATGCAGCTGACATGGTTAAAACTTGGGAGAAAGAGAAGCAAAAATTGAAGTCTGAGTTAGAAAATATTCCTAGTAGGATATGTTTAACCTCTGACTGTTGGACTGCTTCAGTCAAAGGAGATGAATATATAGTCTTGACTGCACATTATGTAGATGCAAAGTGGGTATTGCAGAGCAAAATTTTGTCATTTTGTGATTTGCTTCCTCCACACACTGGTGATGTTTTAGCTAGTAAAATTCATGAATGCTTGAAGGAGTGGGGAATTGAGAGAAAAGTGTTCACTTTGACATTAGATAATATCAAAGCTAACGATTGTATGCAAGAAATTTTGAAAGATAGGCTGAATTTGGATGATAATCTCTTGTGTAAAGGAGAATTTTTTCACGTGCGGTGTTGTGCTCACATCCTAAACGTTATAGTACAGGATGGTTTAGATGTTATTAGTGGTGCGTTGTCTAAGATCAGAGATACTGTGAAGTATTTCAAAGCTTCAACAGCTAGAAGGATTGCACTCTCTGATTGTATAGAAGGTGATGAAGAAGCTGTCTTCTCTTTGGATGTTCAACATAGATGGAATTCAACTTATTTAATGCTTGAGAAGGCTTTGGAGTGTGAGCGTGCTTTAAATAGGTTCAAAGTGGTTGATAAAAGCTACAGACATTGTCCCTCGAGTCAAGAGTGGAAGAGAGCAAAGCTTATCCACCAGATTTTGATGCCCTTTTACTGTATTACAACTCTAATGTCAGGGACAAGTTATTCTACATCTAACTTGTACTTTGGGCATATTTGGAAGATCCAATGTTTGTTGGAAGTGAATAGGAGCAATGAAGATAGCATCATTAGCGAGATGATTTCTAAGATGAGAATAAAATTTGATAAATATTGGGAGCAGTATAGCGTTGTTCTAGCAATGGGGGCTGTCTTTGATCCTAGGATGAAATTTAGACTTTTGAAGCGTTGTTATGATGAGCTTGATCCCTTCACTTCGAAAGAAAAGATTAAACACCTAGAGGATAAGCTTTATAAGCTTTTTGAAGAGTATAGGAAAAAGTATCCTTTAACTCCTGTTGTGAGCTCTACAAGAGTAGACTCGCGTGTTGTTAAAAGAGGAAAGAGGAACTTGGATGTACAAGATGTAAGTTCTGTTTGAGTTATTTATTATGCTCGTTGATTCATTTACGTTTCAAATGATCTTTGATTACTTCTCTTTAAATGATACAGGATCTGTTCGATTTAGATGATGTTCCAGACTATTTGGAAGAAGGAAAGTCAGCTTTGGATATGTACTTAGAGGATCCAAAGTTAGATATAAGGAGCCATCCTAATTTGAATGTTCTGCAGTATTGGAAAGAAAATAGATATCGTTTTGGCGCTCTGACATATATGGCAATGGATGTGCTTAGCATTCCTATAACTACAGTGGCTTCTGAATCTTCGTTTAGTATTGGTTCTCAGGTTATAAGCAAGTATCAAAGTAGATTGTTGCCTAGTAATGTTCAGGCTCTATTGTGTACGCGTTCTTGGATACATGGTTACCTACTTGATGATGAAGGTAAAAGTATTTTGTCTGTTGATTAGCATAATTTATTTGCTGTGAATTGAGATGAATTTAACAGTACAATTGTATTGCAGATAATGGTGAAGGTGAGATGGTTACTATTCGAGCAAGCCCAAATGGAGTAGAAGAATCTGGAAGCAGCCAAAGAACTGAGAACCTTCAATCCAATCCATAATTAACTTCGACGTCCTCCACCGGTGAGAACTGAGAACCTTCAATCCAAACATTGTAAACTTGAGGTCTTACAAGCGCTCAAAGTATTGTTTTTTAGCTTATAGATAGATTGAGTTTGATGGAACTGTTGTAGACTTGTAGTTTGCCGCTGGTTTGTGTATTTTATGGTGTGTTCGAGCGTATTGTGATACTTAGTTAATCATCGCTTTAGTTTTCAGGTTTAGTGTATTGTGAAACTTAATCATCGTTTTAGCTTCAATGACCTTTTTTCTCTTACAAGCGCTAAAGTGTTGTTCCTTCCACTAGATTCATTGAGTATTGATGAAGCTCTTGTACTTTAGCTTATATTACCTTGTTGTTTTCTGATAGTATCTTAGTTGTGTGCTCAGATCTTTGTACCTATTTACAACAGTCAAAGACAGTTTTTCTGAGCTTTCGCAAGTTGATTCACTCTGAGCTCATTTCATGTTTCAGGCACTTGTAAGGAAGAGATTGGTTCTGTCAATACGAAGAGATTCGAAAGCTTTTACGTTGGTGACGAAGAGGAGAGTCTTAAGAGTCTTTTATAAATCTATGCTTTAGTTTTTAATTTCATGAAACTGCTGAGAATATGAAAATATTATTGTGAAATATGCATTTTATACAATTTTCTCCATTGTATTAAATTTTATGATTTTTAATTTATAAATTATAGAGAAAAAAAAGGTTATATGAGTTATGGTATTGTTGATTAATATTGTTACTATATAATAGTGAGTCAACTCATTAAAACCACTAACTCATTAATCTAAATGAATTAGAGACTAAACCAAACCATTAGGTAAATGGTTTGGGTTGAACCATAACCAATAGAAGACTGGATTTATTTGGATATGGTTTGGTTTGGGTTGGTTTACCCATTTTGACAACTCTAGGTAAAACATTTGGATAGATAACAGATATCAATTTTTTTAGTTTAAAGTTGAAGTACATGTTTAGCATAAAAAATATTTAACCAATCTAAAAGTGATGATTTTCTTGGTAGAACTGCACGCGTACACTCTTTATCTCAGTGGTTGTTCTATTTCAACATGGTTAACCGAACTACCTCGAGTCTGAATAACTTAATATTCTTTTGATGTCAATAAGAAGGAAAATCATATTTGATCGATTTTATTCAAACGACATTAAATTTGAACTAACTTGGTCCCATTAAACTTTTTATTTATTTTTATCAACGACGACCAGTTAAACAATACTCAACCTAGTTAATTTACAAAATTAGCAACTGGGATAGTGGAAGAGTCATTGTCTTTATTCAAAGCCAAACAGGGGATGCGTATCAAACGCAAAGTACAGTGGCGCATGGAACTTAGCTAGAAATTACGAAGAAAACGTGAACGCCACTTCTCTCTCACTATGTATATAAGAATATGACCATTCCCTCTTAGATTAAGTCTCTTATTATCTCTTTATCTATTGCCATTTAAAAATCGAGAAGATGTTAAAAATACAGTTAGCATCATGTCCTACTTCAGAAGAAACGAAGGAACCATTGTGTTTGCGTTGGCCAGTTTAGCGTTCATAGCGTTTTACTGCATCAATTATTGTTTCCGGCGATGCAGAAATCGAGACGTTGCTTTGGCGGCAGGGGACACCGAGGAGGCTGTATTTAGTCCAATTCGGCCACCGCGAGGGCTTGACGCTAAGGGCGTCCAGTCAATTCCCTCGTTCATTTACACAGAAGCTAATGGGATTGGGCCAGGACATGGCGAGCTAGTATGTGCGGTTTGTCTGAACGAATACAAAGAGGACGAAATGCTGCGTCTAATACTACCTTGCGGACATGTTTTTCATGTTCACTGTGTGGACATATGGTTCTCTTATCGCTCCACGTGTCCTATTTGTCGTGCTGATGTAATTGTTGATCCAGTCTATTAGCCTTTGACTTTGTATTTTTTTTCACTCTTGGCTTTGTGAATAAAATTTTATTTATTGTAGTGCGGGAATTTGCGCATGATGAGATTGCCATAAAAAATAATATAAACAAAGTACATAATTGTACACAGTCTGCAAAATAGATATACATAATTGTATTATGAATATTATAGTTATTACTGGCTGGTCGACGGTATTTTGTTATGCATTACTCTCTCGGTGCATAAGGTATATATGGTAGTATCCTTATGTGGGGTATTTGGACACAAAGAAAATAGATGAATCATGAAGGGGTATAATTAATGGTGAAATTAGATAAACTATAAACACGTCTTCACGTTTAATAATGTGATGAAATATATGGTAAACTAGGTGATTGATCCGCGTTCTATGCGGAGTGAATGGACTAAAAGAGATTATAAATTTTAATCTATAATTATTGAAAAGGTAAAAAAAAGTGGCATATTATACACGGTATAAATTAGGAGAAGTAACGTTTGATATATAGATTAATGCAAAGAAAACCAAAATGGGATAAGAAGTTGAGAAATGGTCCTATATAGACTCAAACCAAGTTTTCCTTCCAAATATAGACTTTAAGGTCCAATATCACAAAATATTTCCATTAAAGTATGACTAATTACCATATTATCCCTCTCTTTATCTTTTACATTATAAATAATCTTTCAAAAAATAAAATTATGACGTTGACGGCTTCTCTCAATCTCCGGCGTCGATCATCTCTTTCGTCATTATCTTTGGTGTTACTCATCGTCACCGTCATCATCTCCACTGTCACTCATTATGTATGTCTCCCTTAGCTCTGCTGCTGCGCCGCTGTCTCTGTTTCATAAAAGTATCTTTGATCCATAGATTTTTGATTTCGATTGAGATTTATATAATATATATTTTGGATTTCGTCTTATCAAAAGTATATGGTATCGATCTACTTTTTCAATTCTAAATTTGATAAAACATTTATGCTATGATCCATTTTGATGGAATTTGTGTTGGTAACCACACTATTTGCGCAAAAGTTTCAAACTTTTTGTCTTGATCTCTTTGTACTTACATATGTAGTTCATTTTGTTTGTCTGAGTGTTTAAATAAGATGTTACGGTGAGTTTTTAATAGCGGATGGGGAGAAGCTGTCTCTTACTCCAAAGAAAACTATACATCAGAAGTTTGGTGTCAAAGCAAGTTACATGATTGACCAAATTCATGTTTCTTCTCAGAATACTTGTCTCTGTTGGTACCGCTTGCAGCTACCAGAGTTTTCTGTTGTATCAAATGTCTTCAAGAAAAAGCAAGATTCAGAACAATCTACTGCTGAGTGGCTCTCGAGAAGGTACGTCTTTTTGTACCATCTCTATTCTATAATTATTTATTTGTTAAAGAAGAAAATACTATTCATGTTGCAGCTAGGCATTCACCCTTAGGATGATGATGATGATATAACTATGGAGCAAGCTTGGGATGACATCGTTCAACGAGTTAAAGTATATATTCTTTGATGAGGTTAGTTCACTAATAAGGATAATTTTATATGTTTAACAAAAATGTTAAGTTTTTGCCATTATTAATGTTGTAAGTTGTTTCCATTAGAGTTTCTTCAGCTGATCATCCTCTAGGAAGCCACCTTAGAGAAACATTGCAAAGGGATGGTGAACGTCACGGTTTAGTTCCTCTTTCTGTCATCACTGCATACAAAGATCAACAATTGCTATAAAGTTATCAACAATCACTATAAAGTTATCAATTCTCAGTTAGTTAATTAACTCTGTTTGTATGTAGATTAATGTTCTCTATTTGATATGTGTTCTCTGTTTTGTAGACAATGAACTATATTTGGTGATTTCTATAGCCAATGAATTTTCTTATAGATTTTGATTATGTTGTTTTGTTTTGGTTGTTCTGGAAAATTAAGTTTCAATTCAGGATAGCCATCCAGAACAAAGACTATCTAACATTCCTTACACGTTTTTGATTCTCTTCGAAAACAGACTTATGCAAGAAAACACACTCATTTTATTTTCTGGAAACCCATCCTGAAAGTTCCACAAGCTATCCTAGATAACATGTGTGTTTTATATTGATAACACATTTAACACTTTCTTGATAGAATTACTAAAATTGCTTCAAGCTATCCTATTTCCATGTTCGATATGTTTGATATGTCTTCTCTGTTTTGTAGACAATGAACTCTATTTGGAGATTTCCATAGCCAATTAATTTTCTTATAGATTTTGAATGTTGTTTTGTTTTGGTTGTTCTAGAAGATTAAGTTCCAATTCAGGATAGCCATCTTGAACAAGGACCGTCTAACATTCCTTACACGCTTTTGATTCTCTTCGAAAACAAACTTATGCAAGAAAACACATTCATTTTATTTTCTGGAAACTCATCCTGAAAGTTTTACAAGCTATCATAGAGAACATGTGTGTTTTATAATGATACCACATTTAACACTTTCTTGATAGAATTATTGAAAATGCTTCAAGTTATCTTATTTCCATGTTATATGTTTGATATGTGTTATGATATCACTCAAATTATCTTAAGGAGTGAATTACTCTCTCAAATAAGAGGTTCAGATGTAGTACTTAGGGATCGAATCCACAAGGACTCTAGGATTACTCAACAGATCTAATAGATAAGAAATAAAGATAGACTAAGAGATTTATTTGTTTAAAAGCAGTAAATGATGAGTCGAACAAGGTGATTGTTCGGCGGTTTAAGTTGAAGTTGTTTTAAGGATGGGAAAAAAGCTAGACTTAGGCAAATTCTCAGGTATGAAAAGCATGCAACTTAGTTTAAACTAAAGGGTTTGATGGTTTTTGAACTCAGACAATGGTAAAACCAGATAAGCTTTCTTTACTAGATCTTGGATCTCAACTGCCGTCTTTTGATCTCGAGAAAGAGTCCATCGACGTGACTTGATGCACATAGTTCGATACACCTTTCAAACAATCGATCGACACAACGATGGTCGTGTCTATTGACGGTTCTTCTAGCAAGCTTTGCGAGCGGGTTTGAAGCTGTTCTCTAACCTTCTAGACCAACTCTCGTTGTTATCTAGTCAGTTAGATCACGCTGGCTATTTCAGGTATTGAGGGTAACGGTTGGTTATCTCAATTAATCCTAAGATCTAAAATGAGGGTGATCAATCCTAATTTTAGCACTAAGCTCAACAAGCATGAAAGAACAATCAAAACACATTTTTAATAGTCTTATTAGCAGCACATAGTTTCAACCTTTATGAGAAACCTAAATCTAACAATTGGGTTTACTCAGACATATTCATGAGAGACAAAGTCATGATGGGTTGAATAAAACTCAAATGAAATATTGAACACATAAAGTAAGAGTAATAGAAATAAAAGAGTTCAAGATCTTCTCTGTTATGCAGTCTCAGATCTATCTCTTTAATCCTAAGATTTTCTAATGGTAGCCAAAATGCTTCTTCTCCAAACTAGGTTTTTAGGCCAGTCTGCCCTAAAATGATACAAAACCCTAGTACATATATCCTCACAGGCAGCTGAGGGCTAGGTTGCAATTAATAAACTTTATGGAAATGAAATCTTCTAATTTCGTGATTAATCATCGGGTGATCCAACATCGATCGATGACGCTGAACGGTTGTCGATCGATTTTAATTGGCTTCGGTCGATCGATATTGCTCTTCAAGCGTCGATCGATGCTCTATGCGTAAAAGTACTCCAAAGTGTCCAAAAAGCATCATTTCCTTCTATCAAGTAACTGAACCTGTAATTGCTTTGACAAGACTCTAAAACATGATAAATATATATTAAAGCACTTATATACCATAACTAAAAAGGGGTAAAATTCATGGTATATCAACTCCCCCAGACTTATCCTTTTGCTTGTCCTCAAGCAAAACAAACGGACAGTCTCTCTGAAAGAGGTTTGAAAATAGCAGGGACTCACAGATTTAAAACACAGAAGTCATAACCTCTACAATATCGCATTCCACATCTAAAAAGTCCTAATCACAAAGCACATTATACCATATCCTAGCTTAGCAACCAAATTCCTCTAGCCAACAACTTAGCAAATCTTATCTGACATTCCCCTCGACCAACCTCATTTCTTAACATAAATAAAAGTGTAGGCTTTACCTTGGGAGTATCGATCATAGGATTCAAAGATTGTCAAACAAGTATCTGGATCTGCAAGTAAAAGTTAATTCTTATCTTTGATTTCTACTAATTTCTCTCTTTGGTCAAAGTCTACTTATTTTGCAAGATCATTGACCAAGATTGGACATGCTTCCATGAATCAAGCCTCAATGGTGATTGCCACCAAGTCCTGTTCACTTCTTTTTGACCTATATCCAAGAATTCATATGAATCGAGCCTTGAAGATTGCCACCTCCAAGTCCCGTTCGAATTCTTTTTGTTGGAATCCTTATGAAGCAAGCCTTAATGGTTAAAGCCACCAAGTCCTATTCGGATTCCTCTTAACTAATATATATATATATATATATATCTCTACTTATAAATCTAGGGTCGAAATAGAGAGAGAAAATGTGATAAATCTACACAAGTCTTTACCTTCCAGACTTGTTTGACGAATCCGATCCCATGTATACCAATCCCCAAGACAAGCAGTAGTGTTAGGTTAGTGTTGGAGGTTAGCTTTGGTTCTTTCAATCAAGCTAGGCAAGTGTGTATAGTTGACAGGTTGATCCACTTTAGCATCTTTAGTGCTGTCTGCGATTAGTAAATCTAGAATTGTGCTAAAAAGTGGTTAGACATTCAAGTAAAAATCATAAATTCATAGTCCCCTTCTTGACTCAATAAAATTATTTTTGAAAAGTTTTTGACAAAACTCAAGAAAATGGCGTTAGTACGACCTCCCCCAGACTTAAATTACACCGTCTCGGTGTAAAGTGCCTAGAGGTGGTGATAAGCAAAGTTAGATGTTTGAGATGTTAGAGCAAGGTGTTGTTCCTCTCTGTCCCGTACATCGATCGATACCATCCTCTCCGTGTCGATCGATGGCGAAGAACAGATAATTCAGCGTCATATCTGGAATCTAACTCATGTGATCTGTTAGTGTGGTTAGCGGAAAGTACTCTAATTTGCCCCATTCACAAAAATTATATTCTAACTATCCTACTTATTTTCTCACTGTCCCTTCCTTTTTCCCCTTCCTTTGTTACCTTTTTTTTATATTATTTTTCTTCAAGCCTGTGGACCCCATCTTCTCTTCTTTTCTTTATATTATTAAAACAGCTTGCGGACCCCATCTTTTTTTATATATTATTAGAACAGTCCGTGGAACTCACTTTCCTCTATTATTTTTATTTACTTTTATTATTTTAAATTTTATGGGACCCGCCACAACTCTTTATTTTTTCTCGAATGGGTCCCACGTTTTTTCTTGTACAACAAGATTATTTTTTCTATTTTTTTTTCAAATTTGTGTTTTAATTATTAATAATTAATAAAACTAAAAATTATAAAAACAAAAACAATTTCTGTTTATCTAAAATAACAAAATCCATAAATTATTTCAATATTATTTTAACCAACAATTAATTTCAAAATCAATTTAATAAGTACATAAATAAGCAAATTTTCTAAACTAAAATTTATCTCTTTTATATAAAAGTGATTAAAAGTTAAATTAAGATATTTCATATTTTAGTCAATAATTAATTTGAAAAATATTTATAAAAATAATTTTAAAATCATTGGAAAAATAAATTTAATAAAATATGCATTTCAATAAAATTTTAATCAAAATTAATTTTAAAAATAATTTTATAAAATATTTATTAAAATTTTGGTTATAATTCTAGTTCATTTATATCTATTTTGACTTTAATATTATTCACAAAGTACTTTGATTTTATAAAAAAATTATATATCTTATATTTTTTTTGATTAAATAAATGTATTGATTAAGAACATAAATGCATTTAGATCATTTTTAATCTTTGTAAAATATATCAAAATTATATTCTTCATGAAATGAAGGATATATAATGTTTTATATATATTTGAAGATTTAATATTATATTTTTATATAGTATTTTATATAGATTTGAAGATTTGATATTGTATTGTGGACTACTAGGACTACTAGAACTACTTCGGACTACCTTAGACTACCTTGAACTACTATGTATTATACATATTTGTAAGAACTTTATATTTTTGGCTTATTATATATTTCTAGCATATATATTTTGAAATTGTATTTCTATATATGTGTTTAGATATCAAATTAGTCATGAAATCCTTAATATTTCTTAAGTTGTTAGAACACTTGTTAATAACATAAATGTTTCAAAACCAGATGATAGAGGCAATAGTAAAAATGAGTTATCTTCAAGATTATCAAGTGAAGCTCTGATATAAGAGATTAAATCAATATGTGATGATGAGAAAGGAGAAGCTTGAATTACTCCTTTTACCGACATAGATCTATCTTGAATTACCTTGAACTACCTTGAACTACTTTGAACTACTATATGTTATGCATGTTTCTAAGAAACTTAATTTTGTCTTATTATTTATTTTTAGCAAATGTATCTCATATATTTTGTATTTATATGTTCATATATGTGTTTAATTAGCAAAGTAGACATAAAATATGTTTGATTTGTTAAGTTGATTGAGAACTTCTCATTTTCATAGAAAACCTCCTATGAAAATGACTAATGTCTTGATGGTAAGGCTATAATGAGGTGAATTACACAAAAATATATATTTTCTGAAATTTTTTAATCTCATTGTGTTATATACGACCTAAAAATGTCTAAATACATTGGTATTACTTATAAATTTTAATTTTTGATGTGGTATTACTAATAAATGTTGAATTTTGCAAAAATATTACTATGAAGAATGAAATATTACTACAAAACTACTAAGTGTAAATATTCAAGTATGGTTAGACATAAAATATGGTTAGTTTTGTCACGTTTTAAACATGTTTTTTCCACCTAATATTTTTGTTACGTTTTAGACATATTTTTTTTTAAGTTTTGAAAATGTTTTAGACAAGTTTTGTTTTCATAATACAAAGACTTAAATTGCTGAAAATGAAATTTTTAGGTATATAGATTTTTTTAAAAAATATGAAAACTATGCTTAAGGATTATTTGGTATATTTCTCCTTATTTTACACGCTATTAAAGAAATATAAGACATTATATTTATAATTAAATTAATTAATTATTTTAATTAATTTTTCCTAAACTAATATTTTTATCCCTTCCAGGCATGTGTTAAATATGTTTTACATGCTTTAAATATGCTATAGAGAATAGATTCACTTGCTGGCCTAGCGTGCTCACACAAAAACCAACATCAACAAAAGCCTATTAATCATGTAAAGCTACATCATAGAGTTTGAGCTCACAAATAAAGACACTTGAAATGACAAGATCACCTGTTTCAAGATGTTTGATCGATTATATCTTAGTTATTCTCAACAACAAGCCACTACATTCTCATAAAATTAATTAACAGAGCAATATAAGCACCACGACCACCAAACTTATTCAGCTCACACCTCCTCGGATCCGCTACAAGCACTGTTCTTAACGAATAAGTATATCCTTAATCTCTTTGTCATGTCTTGATCCTGACGCCTATCATCGTGTTGTGCATCGCCACCTCTCGCACTGTTATGGTTGAGACGTAGACTTTGTGATGTCTTTACCGTGACTACCAATGCTCACAGGTCATGTTACATACATATACATCAGAGCAAGCCGTTTGGATCGAGATGCAATCACCTCCTGCACAAAAACATAGAAAAAATACAGCACTAACCAAAATCGAACCAAAATATTTAATTTCTATAATCTCATAACCAAAAAGACCCCAAAATCAAACTGACATTGCGTTTCATAATCCCAAAATCAAATAAAAAAACTTCTCAAAACCCATCTTAGTATTCTCAATAAACAATTTTAACACAAAGCACAACTTTTTCTAATCCAAAATTGATTCAAATTTAACTTTCAACCGACATTACCGAACCAATTTAACAAACAACTTCAAGATATATCTTATAAACAACCAAACATCAACATTTATCCATGAACAAACAAGTTTCCCCAATTTCTCAAGAATCCACATCAAAAACGACCAAACAAATTCGAAAATAAATCTGGGTTTCAGGAAAATAAATTTGGGTTTCGGGAAAGAAGAAGAAGGAAGATGTTGATTTGAACAAGGCGGAGACACGATTTTGCATGCTTCAATGGAGGTTGAATATGGAAGAGAAGAGAGGAATTTCGATCTCTGTTCGTTGTGTAGGTTTCGGCAGAGAGAAAGAGACTAATTTTTAAGAGTCGAATGAGAATGGAACACGTGTTAGGGTTAAGGAGGGATTCGGATTAGGCCCGATTGGGTATGGGTCGGGCGGGTTTAGCTTAGGTTGGGTTGTAGTTTAGTTGGTTCATTAAGGGTATTTTGATAATTAGCCACGTTTTGTGGTTAAAAGAAAATAAAAAGAAATGATTTATTACGACTGGGGTATATTAGAATAAACTAAGGAGTTTGTAGGGCATAATAGAATAAAGTCCGTGGTTAGCTCTGTTAGACACTCCAAACATAAGAAATAAGTAAACAGTCTCAAACATAAAACATAGATATGTCTAAAATATAAATCTTACAAGTTCGAAAAATAGAAAAACAAGTGCATAAGGGAAAGAGATAGAAATGGGAGGACTAGTCGGTGTCGCTCGTCCAAGAAGCTGTGGGAGCGGTCGGGTGTGCGCTGGTCTAGGTGGATGCCTAGATACTCAAATATCGGTGTCAGAAAACTCTCAACTGTCTCCTTCTTCCTGCCTTTGCCCGTGAAGGGCTTGTTCTTCAGGTCCACCAAGTGCGCAGCAAAAAACGGCTCCGAGGTTTGAAGTCACCACGTTGCCGTTCTCATCAAGATGAGTCAGGTCTACCAAGCTGTTTACTCCACAGAAGAGTAGTGTAAGCTCCTGTATCCTGACCTTGTTGGGCTCCATCTTGCAAACCAACGTGTTTGCAAGAGCCCGTAGAAAGTACCGGAGGGGTTGGGGTGACGGATGTCTGTCTGCGTAGTGGAGTTGGAGTTCCACGCCCCCGTACCAATAATCTCCCAGAATCCGTCGAGACCATAGATGCGGTAGAGCTCGGTGATGGAGATCATGTATCGGATTCCCCTGGCGAAGAAGGTTAGTGTACCATCTCCTGCTACCCTCATCTTCGAGGTGCTGTAGGTGAGCTCGACTGAAGCCATAAATTTTCTGACCAAGTTGACGTGGAGATCGTATGTGCAAGTGGCCATGGTGCCAAGTCCGAGCTGCGTGATCATCTCCTTGATGTCTGACTTGATCCGGAGCTTCCGTAAGATGTATGGGTCGATGAACCGTTATGGCTCGATAGAGAAGCCAAGCCAAGCATTGTAGAACAAGCTGTCGTAGTCGTCCCACTCGTCCTTGATCACGCGGTTGATGCATCTCCTCCGCTCATCTGTCACAGCCTT
The DNA here is from genome assembly GCF_020379485.1 of Brassica napus. Lineage (NCBI taxonomy): Eukaryota > Viridiplantae > Streptophyta > Magnoliopsida > Brassicales > Brassicaceae > Brassica > Brassica napus. The sequence goes on along the minus strand of NC_063442.1, from coordinate 19,651,826 downwards.
CTCTCAGTCTCCATGACGGTGATGAGTTGGACAATATTTTTCACTTAATGGGCTTGGTGAGTTCATTAATGTTCATCAATATTTTTCTCAGCCCAGTAAGCACAAATCATGTTTGCATCATTAATTCAAAATCTGAGACGTTTGTGGTCTCTTACACCATGGGTTAGTCCTTTGTAATAAATTCATCCTCAATGGAGAGAGCTTTGTTACCAATTTCCTCATGTTTGGAGTGATCACTTTCACCACATCCATCTACTTTGGAGTGAACCCTTTCGCTATTGTTTTCTGGTTCGAGAGATCTTTTCAACGCTCAGTCTTGAAGACATGACGAGCTAAAAGTATTGTTCGCTTGCCTTTGATGTCGGGAGAACTTGAGATCGGGATCATACCGATCGATTCTGAAGCCCATTTGAAGAAGCTTCCGGTTTTCTTCTATGAAGTAAAATGTTTAACCTATCTCTTTAATGGTTTGATTTTCAGTTATGGAACAAGTAGCTTCTACTTATCGGCAAAGAGTTTGCCTCCTTGTATGTGTTCTTATCCAAGTTTAATTTAATATAAGTGGGTTGAAAAAAAAAACATCTCAAACCACATGCATTGCATCTGCGAGTTTAACTATCAGTGTGTTTCAACTGTGACTGTCAGGCATTATTTATAGTTAAGTTTACAATTTATTAAATAATAGTTTTGCAACATAAATGGAGAGGACGAGGATAAAGACTCTGCAATGTATATATGTTTTCTGGACTTTATGATCACTTATATTTCATGAGCGCAAAATCAGATTTTAGATTTTTTATTTAGGACTACGAAATTTTTTCAAAGAAAATTATGTTTTATTAGTTATATTATTCGGGTGTACAATCTCAAGTTTGAGTAACATAATACCATTTGGTTGTAAAAAAAAAGAAGTAATAGTTTTGGATTAAAATGAAAAGTAGATTTTCTTCTGGAGCATAAGGGCGGAAGACCATAACGCGAACAACGCGCATTATGTGGACCCACAGAGCCATAGATGAGAAAATTCAGGTCGAAGAGAATGGATAATTTCGGAAATGTCCAGAAATTACGGTCTCCTCTCCTCTCCTCTTCTTCAAAACCAACAATTCGAAAAACAAACCTAACGCGTCGTCAACACTGAACAGCTTTCGTTTTGTCCAATATAAAGTTACTTTTTCTTTTTTCCCTTTCAATTATTATATACACAGATTTGCGATCTGCAATCGCGTTAATGACAGAACCAGAACGATTAGGAGGAATCTCCCTGAGTTTTCCTGCGAACGAAGATGATTCCGCGACGGCCTCATCTCCAAAGACTCTTCCCCGGAGGCTCCGCCGCCGTCTTCTCGAGCCGAGAAGCCCCGTCTCCGCCGAAGAGATCGATTCCAGACTCAGAGATGCTGATCTCCGTCGTCAGGTAACTTTCACGATTAGCCGAATTCGTAGAAAGATCCTTACCTTTTGTTGTTCGTTTTGTAGCATTACTATGAATCACTGTCGACCAAGGCACGACCTAAGACTAGAAGCCCGAGATCGGCACCTATTGAGGAGCTTAGCCAACGACTCCAATCAAAGCTTAATGCTGCTCAACAAAAGAGGTATTTGGAAATTAATGTGAGAGGGATTTTCAATATTTGATATGATGTAATGCTTCAGGTTAAGCATTCTGGAGAAGGATTTAGCTCGTTTAGCGAAGCTAGATGAAGCAAGGCAAGCTGCAAAGAACGGGCTTCTGCAAAGAGTTGAGAAGCAGCGTGATGAGTTGGAGACCAAGGTTGAAGAAAGGGTTCAAAAAGCTGAGAAGAACAGGATGCTTCTGTTTAAAGCCATGGCCCAAAGGAGAGCGGCTAAGAGACAGCGTGCTGCACAGAGCTTGATGCAGAGAGCCATTCAGGATAATAGGTACAAGGAAAGTGTGCGTGCGGCTATTTTTCAGAAAAGAGCAGCTGCGGAGAGTAAACGGATGGGGATTCTTGAAGCCGAGAGGAGGAGAGCCAACACGAGGTTGAGACAGGTTTTTGGAGCTGCTAGTTCTGTGCAGAGTCTAAAGGAAGCTGAAAGAAGGAAAATGAAGGATCGTTTAGAAGAACGACTTCAAAGGGTATGCTTTAAGGCTCAACCTTTTATTATTTTTTGTGTAGTTGGCCATGATTTGTGATCATTGGTTTTTGGCATTTGTTAGGCCAAGAAGCTGAAAGCACAGTATCTGAGGCGAAGGAGAGGCCTTGACGGTGCACGTCAGAGATCAGAAACAATGCGAAAGAAGCAAGCACACCTTGTGAGGATGTTAGAAAGGTTTTATGTTGCCCTTTAAAAGCCTCTAAGATGGTTCACTGTTTTAGTTTGATGGTTGTCTGATTGTCGTCTTAAATAATCTCTCAGGTGCTGGAGGAGATTTGCAAAGTACAAGAAATCTACTATTGTCTTGGCTAGAGCCTATCGTGATCTGGGGATTGATGCAAAGTCGATTGAGTCAGTGCCGTTTGAGCAGTTGGCCATTCAGATGAACTCTGTTGCTGTAATTCGAACAGTGAAAGAGCTGCTTGATCGTTTGGAGATCCGACTCACTCTATCTCAGGGATCTACTGTGAAGAATATTAATCATCTTCTTAAGCATATCTTTCCACCTGCTCGAAGAGGAAACTCGCCTAGTTCTGTGAGTCAAAGCGAGCAAAGGTCACCTAATTTCAAGAAGATGGGACATGAAAATCTCAAAAAGTTTGCGAGATACCCTGCTAGAATATTTCTTTGTGCCTACATGATCAAACAACATCCTGATGCAATTTTTAGAGGAAGAGGTGAACATGAAATTGCGCTGGTGGATTCTGCAACCTCTCTTATTCGAGAGTTTGAATTGTTAGTGAAGATTATATTGGACGGACCAGGCGACAATGTATCTCTATTAACTCCAGGTCCAAAAAAGTTCAAATCTCAGTTAGAAGCATTTGATGAAACTTGGTGCTCTTACCTGGAAGGATTTGTTGTTTGGAAGATTAACGATGCTAAGCTCTTAGAAAACGAGTTAGCCAAAACTCAAAAGCCAGAGCTCCCTGAGGGGTCCAAACACACTTCTTTAAATCAGAAGCCGGTATGTTATGCTACTCTCCCTTCCATTTTACCTTAACAAGATTCTGTCTACATGAACCATGGAAGGTCGAAAGCTTGATCGGGAGAATGACTCTTCTTTTTGTTTTTCAGCTGAAGGTATCGTCTCCAACTGTTCGGGCCATACTCACCGAAACTGATGGTGGTGGGGTAGGAGAATCTAAAGCATCTGCAGATTCGCTTGGTCAATCTTCATCTTCTCCTGGGTCATCGAGTTCTTCTCCGTCTTTGAACTCTGGTAATATTAGCAATCAGTAACCTTTAAAAGCTCACAGATTATACAACATGTCTTCATCTGACACGACATTCTTCTAGCAGGAATTGAGGGCATCTCTCCTCCAAATGTGACAGGTTTAGATGCAACGTTGGCTAGTGAGAACGAAGTAATCGTAAATGAAATTGTCCATGAAAATAGCAGTACTTTTGCTGATAGCTTCGATGCTGGCACCGGGGATTTAAACAACCTTCAGGTGTGTACTCCATAAAGCTGTTATACATCTTCTGATTCCATAAAGCTGTGAACTATTATTTTATCAGCTGGACTCATATTTCTTCACTTACAGGTGAAGGTTAAGGAGACAATGGAAAAGGCCTTCTGGGATGGCGTCATGGAGTCCATGAAACAGTCACAGCCAGATTTCAGCTGGGTTATTAAACTCATGAACGAAGTTAGGGATGAACTCTGTGAGATATCTCCCAAAGATTGGAGACAAGAGATTGTTCAAACTATCGATACAGATGTGCTGTCACAGGTGCTTATTACCGCAGCCTTAACTCAACTGTTGCTATAACAAATACGATATGTAGTTATATGTATATTTTTTCATGGCATGATTCAGTTACTGGCTGCGGGAAATGTCGACATGGGTTATCTTGGAAATATTCTAGAGTTCTCCCTTGGCATTTTGCTGAAACTCTCGGCTCCAGCTAACGAAGAGGAAATCAGGAGTACGCACCATAAATTAATGACAGAACTTGGAGAGATAGTTCCAACTGAAGACCAGTCCAATTCGTCATATGCAGTTTTAATGGTCAAGGGATTACGCTTTGTTTTGCAGCAGATCCAGGTTTGCCAATTTATTTGCTCTATTTTGTGGAGATAATAGTTAATCGTTTCTTAGCTCTCTACATAGGCATAACCATTAACCACCTTATAAGCATAATAGCGTTAAAAACCCCGAATGAAACAGATGATGTCTATAATTTGATAATACTTTTTTCATGTGATATTTCCTCTTATTACAGATTCTGAAGAAGGAAATCAGCAAATCTCGTTTGAAACTCTTGGAGCCACTTCTCAAGGGACCTGCTGGTCTGGAATATCTGAAGAAGTCATTTTCCAGCCGGTATGGTTCCCCAGACCAAGCTGCTTCCTCTCTGCCGTTGACAAAGCGTTGGCTTTTTAGTGTTCGTGGAGAGGCGGAGAAGGAGTGGGATGAACATAAAGATGCTCTTTCTGCTGTCACAAATAACAACCCTGGATCATCAGGCCTCCCTTCAACCACCATGCGAACTGGGGGCAATGTCCCCTCTGTCTCAAAAGTCAATGCCCCTTCGTCGGCATTTCCAGGTTTGGTCTCATTCTATCAACTTACTCATCTTTATAGTATCTTTGGGAAGAACCCAGTTCAGCTTAACTCAAACCAAGTGGTTAATATTTCATCTTAACAAGGTATCAATATTGTATGTGGCTGTTGAAGGGTTCTAAACTATGTGCCCATGATATTTCAGTGAATCCAGCTCTGTACTCATTTGTTGATTTATGTGCACACGCTGGTGATGTTCTATTGCAGGTATTGAACTGTCAGAGTGCAAAGGAGAAACTGTGGATCTTCTTGTTCGTCTTGGCCTCTTAAAAATGGTGAGCGAAATTGGGGGTCTTACTTTAGAAACTATCCCCGAAACATTTCAACTCAACCTCACCAGGCTGAGAGCTATTCAATCCCAAATCCAGAAAATCATTCTAGTCTCCATCAGGTCAGTAGTGACAAAACTTACCTCTTGATAGCCTCTCTGTCTCAATCACAGAGTATAATCTCTTTTATTACCTGCTGTGTATTTCTTGCAGTGTGTTGATCCTTCAGCAAACACTTGCAAGCCATAAAGCATCTGACGTGGAGACCATTACATGGACCTGCATTAACCGACTCTACGAGATGTTAGATGCGAAACCCGATGCGGGTCTTTCAGAAATCATGGAAACATTCTCCGAGCTTCTTGATTCTGGCGATGCAGAGACGAAGAAACAAGTGATTGCAAACATGCTTGTGAAAAGCTTACAGGCGGGAGACCCAGTGTTCACACGTGTGTCACAGACCATATACCTAGCGACACGAGCCGCAGTTATGGCGGGTAACAACACGAAGAGAAAGCAATTGGTGGAAACAATGCTAAGAAGAATCGGAGCAGCTTCTCTCGCGGACAAGGTGATAGAGGTTTCAGACATTCTGGTTCTCGTGGCGAACGTTTCGCGTAGTGTCCATGGATTGTGGTACGAGGAATTGCTGAAGAAACCGAATTTTAATTGAAAAGATTGTGAACCGGTTTGGTGTGTTTATGGTTTGATCCAGTTTTAAAGTGTTTGTAGATGGAGTGAGAATACCACGTTTGTATTTACAGAATAATATTAACATGTGGAACATAAATTCGTGTCTCTAGTATTTGTGTAGTAATATTATATGCAGAAATATATAAAACTAAGTTATAATCCGTGCTTTGTAAAAGGATAAATATTATTTATACAAATTAGTAGTATATGTTTTATTTATTTTGTCTTCATTTACATATTTTTTAAAATAAATATATTGAACAATTGAAAAATTGAATAACTATTATGTTTATAATTAAACTGAAATAAATATGTATAAATAAAAATAATCACTCTTATTTATTTACAATAATTTTATTGGTAAAAAAATCAAATTAATCATTTTTATTTTATATGGTATATAATTAAATTTAAATAATATTTTATATAATATATAATTAAATTTAAATGATATTGACATAGATATATTGTATAACTTTATGTACTAAAATATGAGCATTTTTAGAGACTAACTTTATGTTCATGTGTTATTAACAAGAATGTCATTTTTTACGTGACAATACCATAATTCTTCTCAGTTTCTTTAATTAAAAATCCTCTCTTTACTAAACTTATTACATTCTTTGCCATTATTCATTAATTATATCTTAACATAATATTTTAGTCATGTTAACTGGTCACGTGCGTTGATATGAGAGATAATATCAAATCCGATAGTTTGTCGACCATTTTGTTAATGTGTTTTATTTCTTTATAAAACCGGTTTATAAAATGGTATAATCGAAATATATCAAAACGATCATAAATAGTAGTGTTTTATTTTCAAAACGATATCTTTAAAAATAAATGGATATTTATAAACCGGTTTATTAAATGATATATAAAATGATATAATCGATATCACAATATATCAAAACGGTTTATTCAAAACCGGTCTATATCATTATAAAATGTTATGTCTTGATATCATCAAACGATCCATTTATTTGCAACGTTCACTATGTTATAAATTGACATAAAACGTGATTGCAGTATTTCTGAATGCAATATATAATTTGCAACGTCTACTATTTTTTAAATGGACATAAAAGGTCAATTGCAGTAGGAAAGCTCCTCATTTGCACGTTAACTATGTTTAAGTCAATGCAATATTTCTCAATGCAATATACTATTAGATCATTTTATGGCAGTTTAGTGTAAATGAATCCGATTCAAATTAACCGAAATAAAGATATTCCTATATTAATTAGTTACATTGATTCGCTTAATTCAAGTTTCTAAAGATCAAATATGAACTTTCAATCACGTATTACTTGCATGACATATTGCATGATTTGTCATACTATTCCAAACTAAATTAGCAGTGTATAATATTTGAAGATGACACTAATTTAGTTATATATGTACTCATTAATAACAGACGATTTTGGTAAAAACATTGATAATTCAAACCGAATCACATATCATATAGAAACAAAATTTCCATCAGGTCAAATTCCAAATGCATATGTGATCGTCATTGATTGATTTTTAAATTTAATTTGATTGACTAGATCCTCAATTTGTTTCCTATAATATTACAAACAAATCGCACTGCTAAAGAACAAGGTATGTAATATATTCAATATTAATTTAGCATTACGAAATATCATAATGGCGACTAATGATATCGAATATATCATTAATGCCAAAAATATGTTGGAACTGATATTATTTGTATATTTTGCTAATATTATTTTATACTCTCTCCGTTTCAATATATATGATGTTTTAGAAGGACTATCTTGTTTCAATTTACATTAAGTTTTGAGATTTTAAGTTTAAGTTTAACTTTATTGGAAATTGTTCAACCAACTAGATTTTACTGTCTATTTTATAATTGGTTAATTGGTTTTAAAATTATATCTTTAAAATATTTTTTTAGAAAAATGTAATTTTCTTAATATTTGTCAACTATTACAAAACATCAAGTATTCTGAAACGGAGGGAGTATTTCATAATAAGGTCGACTGAAGAATGCTACTAACATTGATGTTTTTTCCAAAATTGTCTTTGAGCCCAATGGTGTTTCAAAAATCGATGCTTTTAGAATGAGCTAATACATTTGGTTCACAGATTTTGTAAAATAATGTGTTTAATTTCGTAAGGTGATATCTTTTTTATTGCTCATAATAGGATTGCAAACGAAGAGTTCTGAAGACAATGTTCACGGCATTTGTTTTTTGCTCAAGTTTAAAATTAGTTTTGTTTTCTTATATTTTGTTTTCTTCTATATTTTATTAGTCTCTTGCTTATGTTCCGTTTTATCTTCTATTTATAATTTATTTTAAGAAAACAAATATTCTATTGCCTATGTTTCGTTTATCTTTACTTTATAATTCATTTTATATTAGTATTTGCTGACTCTTATTGATTCACTTCCACGAACTATATATACTTCAATTAAACAAAAAATACACAAGTTTAAAATAAAAATCGAAGCTTAATTTATATTCACATACTCAATTTCGTTTAAACCCTTATTTATAACATGTAGTATTTCTTTCTATCACTTTTACCTTTATAATGTCTATAAATTCAAAGTGATAATCTATTTAAATCTACTCATTCCGCGTAGGGCGCATATTATCACCTAGTAATTATTTATTAATTGAGACTTTCTGTTCATATGATTTATTAACATTTGTACATTTGCTGTGACAAAATTTAAACCATTAATCATAAAAAAATTTATTGTGAGATTTTCAACAGTTTAAGTAATTTATAATTATTTTTAAACATTTAATAAGAAAATAAATTAAAATATTAAAGTCTCAGTCCTTTTTGAATTCAAATTTATAAATTAACATTTTTTAAAATGGTATATGATATATATAGTCTGAATTTCTATTAAATGAGACTTCATATTCATTTTTAAATTTTATAACAAAAAGTTAGACCATTACTCACAAAATTTTCAATGTGAGATTTTTAAAAAAATTAGTAATTTATATTGACTTAAAAAATTCAAAATATATGAAATAGGAAAAATATAAATTTTATGATATGGTTAATGTAATTGTTTAATTTTTTATTATTAAAAAAATTAAACAAAAATGATGGATGATACAAAAATTGTTATCAAATCTTTATTATTCAAAATCATTAATTGTCATATATATGTTAATCATATTAGATAATTCTGTATTTTTATTGAGAAATTATTAGAAATACCACAAGTTAAGCAACACTTTTCAAAAACACCACCAATCAAAAAAATACTAACATTTGAGTTTACTCCTTAGGGATTATTGTTTAGGGTTTAATATTAAGGGGTTAGGGTTAGGTTTATAAATGTTCTATAAATATGGGAAAATTTTATGTTTACCACTTTCATGGTACCACTTTTCATCTTTACGACCACTAAATGGACATTTTCAAAAACACCTTCTTCATTAAGTGGCATAAGACTCTTATACCTTTGTTATTTATATATATATATATATATATATATATATAATAAATTATTATTTTTTTTAAAAAAATTATGTTTTCGAATTATACTTTTTCAAATTCGAACTTTTTTGTTAAATTTTCTTTTTAATTTTATTTCGAAATTTGTTTTTTTTTTTTTCAAAATTTCTTTTTGAAAAATTGAAAATTATGTTTGAAACTATTTTTTATATATTTTTTAAGTATTTATTTATATATTTATTAGAATCTTAAATTTTACATTCCAAAAACGCTACTCACCCCTCAATTCTAAACCCTAAGTCTAGACTAGTTAACCCTATGGGTATAAGTGTCTTTTTCCCTTCATTAAAGTGAGGGTAAAAGTGATTAGTGTAAACATGAAAAGTGGTACTATGAATGTGGTATTTATGATAATTTCCCTATAAATATTTTTTTAAAATTAGCTTAGTGTTATTTTATCACAAATTTAAGGTATTTGTGAAAATAGTCATTCATTAATGGTAAATTTGAAAAGTGTTATCAAACTTGTGGAAGAATTGAAATTTGCACATTTTTATTTAAGGAAAGAATAAAGAATATTTTTTTTACGCTACTAATAAATTAAATACTTAGTTTAATAAAAAGTATAATATATATTTAGTGAACCAACATAATTTTCTTAAAGATTCTAAGAATCATCCTGGTGATGACACGTAGGTACCACAAATGTTGTGATGATGAATCCATTGATTTTTAATAATATGAGATTTGTGTTATTGTTACATATGGAAACGAGCTTCATTTATAAGAAATTGAATGGCTGAAATTTAGAGACTTCAAACAAACATTATATCAACATAATCTAAAAATCATAGATTGAATACAAACAAAATTATAAGAGTCGAAAAGACAACACTTTACTAAACAAAAAGAGCCAAACATACATTATTAATGGATAAAAAAACGAAAACACATTATCAAAACATAAAAAAATATACATTATTAAAATTGAAAAAGATGAACACACATTATTAAAACAAACAGACACACATTATTAAAGCATAAAAACAAACACACATTTTGAATATTGTGGGTCTACTAATTTCCAAATAGATCGTGGGTCAACTTCTCCAACAATTCTTTGCCCCGGTCATCAAGTTGATCTTTTTCACATAACTTCAACAACAACTTCATTTTTTTGTAAGAGTATTTTATTTCATCAGTTGATTTGTTTCCTCTTGCCTCATAGCTATTTTTTTCAATCGTTCCAACTCTTTCTTCTTGAATTGTTTGAATTCATTCCATTCTTCGTTAACCGATTCCAAAGCTGCACCTTTACTTTCTTTTTTTAAAATTTTTTTCATAGTGAATCATCTCCATGCGAACCACCTTCCCATCACATCAGTAATTTTTGCATTTATAAAAAAGAGGAGTGTGCTCCCAAACAATACGAGGATGTTCCAAAAAAAAAAACAAGAGGGGTGATTAATCCACTTTATGGTTTGTATTTTCGGTTTAATCCTACTATATAAGAGAAGCTAATTTGGGATGTTCTAAGGGGTACCACATAGGCAAAATAATCCCTACCTATCATACTGCCATGTCATCGCGGATGTTTAACTGACGGGCCCCGAACCTTTCAAACCCGTCAAGATAACAATCCATTTGCAAAGGTTTCTGTTTGTCTTTCCAACTCTGGGCTTAACAGCAAAAATATTCATTCAAAAAAGCTCTATAGTCTCTTGACTCTAACCTCAGCCGCTCGGGGTCGTTTATCACAGCCAATATCCCCGTTAACACTTACTGCTACCATTAATTTCTTCCCCAAAGCATAAAACCGTCAACTATTTGGCTTCCCCTCACCAATTCTATAAAAGCCGGCATAGTTAGAAAGCATGATCTCTCTAACAACAAGCTTCTGGTCAGAAAAGCTTAGGAAATTCGCCACCTTTCTGACGCTCAGTTCAATCATCCATCATCGGCGTTGTAAGACATCACCGGTATTTGATTTTATATATACTCCATTTCATCTATTTTAGTATTGGATTTGACAGGGTGAGATCTGTAAAGATGTGATCTATCTGAAAATTGCAGCCTATCAAACATTCACAATTGAATCAGCTTCAGTTGTGGGTATATCTAAAGTATATTACTATTACTTACACCCGTGTCTATTCCATGTTGTAGATTATTTTCAAAATACATGCAGCGATTAAGTTGAGTCGTATGTTCGAAAAGGCATTCACGAGATCATTCAATAGCCTGCAAAACATTATTGGAGTCCAGTGGGTTTCCTTCTTCAGTATCAGTTTGTTTAGTTTGAACTTAGAAAAACATTATTCACGAGATCATTCACTTCAATTACAAATACTTTCATGAATCTGTTTGTTTAGTTGATTAAAAATGTGCATTTCAGGATTAAGCTTAATATAAAAGCACTAGCAGTTCAGAGTGGCCGAGGAAGAGTAATCAAATCCGAGCAAAACATGTTATCTTTGTAAGCTGTCTTTCCTTTTTATGGAATATGTATATTCATAGCATGCTACGTGTTTGATAAAATGCCTCACAGAAACTCCATATTCTCACATTCCAGTAGCTTATGCTTGAAGATCATTTTTTATAAAAACTAACCAAATTTTGTCCAACGTTATATATTTGCAGGTTTTCAGTTTGACATGTATTTGACTGGACAATCTTGAAGTATCCACAGTTTGGCTCTAGCTCCACTCTAGCTCAAAACCAAGAGTAAGTAACATCTTTTTTTTTTGAGTTTACATAATTTAAAACCTCTAGAGCATATTATCAAATCCTCACGATAGTATATGTGTTCCAACAGTCGAGTCTTACACGTTAACCAGCTTTGTATCCTCCAGTGCCATCTGGTGAGAGACCATAGAAACCTTCGGGTGAGTTTTTAACTGTGCTACCCGCATGTGCAATAATTGTTAGCATCTTATCTCTAGAGCTCTATTTGTATACCTATCACATGTGTTGCTAAGTTCCTTCTTAAGGTTTTTTTAATAAGACATTCAAGATTTATTTTTATTAAGTGCCTTTTTCCAGTTGATGTTCATTTAATAAGTCTATGGTCTATCTCAGTCACTTTAGGCACCAAAACTTTTATATTTCTGTTAAATCTCTAATAGTAAACTTCATGTAATTTCTATGAAATCAGCAACAACACTTAACAGTCTCATGTGCCATGCATGAGTTGAGTTTGCATGTGTAAATATTCGTTAAAAAGATTTGGTTAGTTTGGGGCACATCTGTTTTAGTTAGTTTAAGATTCGGTTAAAGGGAATGCAAGACAATCATCATTTTGTAACTGCTGTTATTCGCATACATTAACTATGGCATTGTCATTCTACCTCACACACAAAAAAATTCTGAAGCAATTGTGCTACAAACAATCTACAAAATTGTTTGAATAAATATGTTTCTCACATATTTGGGTATGATTCTTACAGAACCTGCAGCTTTGGCTAAGTTGATGAAGAAGCAAGAGACGAAGAAGGAAATCAATTAAATGATGAATCGCAAACTTACTGGCTGTTCCAACAGATAATTGTGAAGGTGATGTGTCAAGCTCTGGTCTGGTAGAGACTAAAGAAAGGGTATTCTAAGCAAAAAGACGGAGTGGGGAAAGCGATTGATAATTGTATACTTGAGTCAACAATAAAAATTTATATATTCTATACATTTGATTTTGGCACAAAAAAATTTCAAAATTTTTTAAGTTTATAATTTTTTTTCCGACCAAAATATTTGTAAATAATATGAATATTTTGGTGATTTTGATGACGGGAAAAATAAAAATTGAATATTTTGTTAAACTATAGTTGTAACAAGCGTCAACTTATAATTATATAAAGATAATATGCTATAGAACGCAAAACCATGTGTTGTTGAGTCTGAAGAAGGATAAATGAGATTATCTAAATTTCTTCATAAGATGAAGAATATGGAAAATGCGTACCAATAGTCTTCCAGTAGAAAAGAGATCACATTGTGAAAGATCATCCTCAATCAGAGCTACAAACACATCACTAAAACCAAAAGCAGAGGCATTGCGAATGGCAGTCAAGCAAATGAGGATGCTAAATTTTAAAAAAGTTGCTTTCATCAGTGATTGCAAACCAATCATATATGTGTTGCAACAATATACCGGTCAAACAACCATCCCAAAGGTCCATAACACAGAGTCTCCATGTTACAAGATATAATGGAAAACTCCAAATCTTATGATTTTTCCTTTTGTTATGTCCCTAGAAATTGGCTGGCTTTGGTGAATGAATTAGCTAAGAATTCTAGATGAAACCATCAAAGCTATGTAATATGCTGGTTCTAAATTTATATTAAAATATGTTGAAAAAATATATAAAAAAATATAGCAAACAAACTTATTAAATTAAATACAATCTAATTATTTGTTTCACAATTATATGTGCATTGTTCGCCTCAACACCAAGAACACACTTCTACTTTAAAAACACCGTTGACATTATAGATAAACTTGACAAGAGGAACAAAATAAACTCTCAATATGCAGTCAACCAACTTAGTATCCTATGTGAAATACAACCTTAACAACATATAACAATTACAACATATACAATTTGTATTAAGTGTGAGTGATTTTTTTTTGTCATCGACTTATACACATTCATACAATATCATAAATTCTAAAATTTTATAAACCAATAATCCGCGCATAGCGCGGACCACGACCTAGTCAATTTAATAGATAGAATGAGCCGAAGTACTAAAAACACAGTTGTACACAGTTGTATGTAATTCGTATACTTCGTTTTAGATTGTTCTCTGATTAATTGATGTCATATTGGATTGTATTCGCTTTAGGTACTGGAGTTGGATCCAAGCCGAACTTAACTTGGAAAATAATTTGACAATTCAAATTATGTATATAAATGATAAATCTGAAATTGTATCTGTAAATACAAAAGATGAAAGAATATATTTCGTTGATTAAATCTTGACTTAGTATGGTTACACTCACTAACAATAAAATAAGATAATGTATTTTATTAATTAAATTCGGTTTAGTATGGCTATACTATACTAGAAATTTTCGTAGTAGAGACACTAAGTTTACAATAAGATCAACTTAGACTCACTAATGATCAACTCGCACACTCTATCTCGCTAGCTGCAATTTAGAAGCCCATCACGTTCGAGAAATACAAAAATATTTATTAACAACGAAGGTGGCATAATACATATCCACATAGCAACACAGTATAATAATGTTATGTAAAAAAAAAGTCCAAAATCGTTCAACCAATGACAGATAAACTTAGATAAAAACTAAACAAAACAAGTGCGATTATTTGCTAAAATCGCATAGAGACTTCACTTCATGGAGTTAGACTAACAAAGTCTCTCTAGCTTCAATGTAGTCTACAACAACTGTCTATAAAACAATTAGACGAATTTAAAAGATTATATAAACAATAAAATATTTAAGTTAATACATAAAATAAATAACAAAATTATTAAAGATTGAATTGTGTAGGAGACATAAAATATTTAGGTATTATGAGGATGGGTTTGAAGTAAGGGATTTTTGCCAAAACTAATCCATAACTTGATTTTAATCCCAAACCTATACCCAAACTTGAATCAAATGCAAAACTAACCTAAAAGCTTTGTGAAATTACAGCTCAGCCCCTTATGACCAAACAAAAAAACAGAAGCCATTTTTACGAATATAGCCCCAGTAAATCGTCTGAGTCGTCTGAGATGTTGGAAGTCGTCTGGACGACTGAAGTGTAAGTTGTCTGGTACCAGTTTATTTTAAAAATAATTTATAAATCTTGTAAAAAAATATTTTGATGCGTGAAAAATAAAAATCAAGTAATTATAAACAGTTTTAAGTGATGTAAATTAAGATATGATAAAATTGATTTGTTTTGAAGATAGATGAGTGGAAGTAGTGAATCATGAAATACTTTGGTTTAGGAGTTTGGCAAACATATGTTGTAGTATTGTATGTATTGTTAGGGTTAGATTTTGGAAAACTAAAATGTTTTTTTCAAAAATTAGTTTTCACCTATATGTGTTTATTTCTGTGTATAGTAAACACTTTTCAAGTTTGATTTGGTTTTATAAAGTGTTTAATTAGATAATTAAGTTTAGGGGTTATGTTTAGGGTGTGGACGACTTATATTTCAGTCGTCTGTTGAATAATTTACTCGGACGACGTATATTTCAGTCGTCCACATCGTACCGAACCTTTAATTTTACCAATGTACGTTTTAACCTAACAGGATCATTTTACTCGGACGACTTACATTTCAGTCGTCTGGTGAAGAAATTAAGACAGACAACTTACATGTAAGTCGTCCAAATATTTCCGCCTAAAAGTTTTTTAAAAAATTATTTTCCCGCTTAAATAATTTAAACCAGACGACTTACAGGAAAGTCTTCTATTTTAGTTTCCCGCTAAAAATATTAAACTCTTCTGGACGACTTACATGTAAGTCGTCTGTTTTAATTTCTTCACCAGACGACTGAAATGTAAGTCGTCCAGGAAGTCGTCTGAGTCAAAAATATTTAACCTAATTAGATTTTTTGTCTCCCTATATAAAGAAAAATTTACACATTCTCTCTCCTCCTCTCAAATGGCTGCAACAAAAATGTAATGTTCATCATTCTAAAACTCTTCAACCTCTCTCTAATCTCTTTGACTTGAAAACACCAAACTTTATATGAATTTTTCAGTTTTGTCTCATGTATTTCTTACTAATCTATCTCTTTTGCAGGTTTTTAATCAAATGGTACTCATCTTCCACTAATTTAAAGGTAGATCTATTAATTTTAGATATGTATTTTTGTGTGTTCTATAAATGTAGGTTTATCTAATCTTCCACTCATTTTCTCTATTTTTAAGTCATTTGAACGTTTTTGGATATGCAGGTTTTTCAGATTTGGATTTGATATGCAAGTTTTTCAGATCTGGAAGACTTCTGGGACGACTTACCTGTTAGTCGTCTGGACTTCTTGGAAGTCTTCTGACAAAGTCGTCTGGACTTCCAGGAAGTCGTCCGGACTTCCAGGAAGTCGTCTGGACTTCTAGGAATTCGTCTGGATTTTTCTGATCGTTTTGGTAAGTTCTTATGTCTGATTTTTCTTCATTTGGTAACTTCTTGTTGTATAAAGTTCTTACTTTTTTCCCAAACTAAAACTCTCCAAACCCACTCTAATCTCTTTGACTTGAAAACACCAAACTTTATATGAATTTTTCAGTTTTGTCTCATGTCTTTCTTACAAATCTATCTTTTTTGCAGGTTTTTAATTAGATGGTACTCATCTTCCACTAATTTAAAGGTAGATCTATTATTTTTAGATATGTATTTTTGTGTGTTCTGTAAAGGTAGATTTATCTAATCTTTCACTCATTTTTTCTGTTTTAAAGCCATTTGAACGTTTTTGAATATGCAGGTTTTTCAGATCTGGATTTAATATGCAGGTTTTTCAGATCTGGAAGACTTCTGGGACGACTTACCTGTTAGTCGTCTGGAAGTCGTCTGGAAGTCGTCTGGAAGTAGTCTGGAAGTCGTCTGGACTTCCTAAAAGTCGTCTGGACTTCCTGTAAAGTCGTCTGGAAGTCGTCTGAACTTCCTAAAAGTCTTCTGACAAAGTCGTCTGAACTTCCTGGAAGTCGTCTGGACTTCTTAGAAGTCGTCTGAACTTCTTAAAAGTCGTCTGGTCTTGTCTACTCAAGTGGAATCCAAGCTTGTCTTTGTAGAGGAATGATCTATAATAGTTTTGTTTGTGGTCTGTTTTGTGAATTGCATGTCTACTCTTTTAGTTGTGAATTTTTTGTAAAATCAGTAATAATGTTTTCCAAGATGTATTAAATGTGCTAACAATGTGTTTACACATTTACAAATCAATGAAATAATAGACTTCAGTAGCTTTTTTTCTTATCTTTGGATCTCTCATATGCAATAATAAACTCCAATGGCCTTTTTCTCATCTTAATAAACAAGAATGTTGGTAGCTTCATATTGATACAACATTTTAAGAAGCATTTAACCCTTCTTCCAACTCATAACAATAGTCATCATTATTGTCTATAACAATAATACTTAAGAGATGAAAACAAACAATAGTAACTAGTCAAAGCATATCATATTTTTTTATAGGTTTGTGTTGAAAAACTTAGTCAAATTTAGTAAAACTAAGGGAGAGAACATATTTTGTAAATATGAGTTTTACATATCTTGAAGTTACTTATCACTCTTAAAAATACAAGTTATTCAAAAACTAACGTAGAAGACTTAAAAACTAGCGGAGAAGACGCGGACGACTTCAATCTAAGTTGTCTAGACGATTAAACTATACGTCGTCTGGTCAACGCAGAGGTTATTTTTGCAATTGACTTTGAAATATGTTATTTCGGACGACTGAAAGTTAAGTCGTCTACTATTGTTTGGTTAAAAAAAAACTCCAAAAAAGCTAGACGACTTACATTTCAGTCGTCAGAGGTTAGTTTTGCATTTGACTGGATTATTTCAGAAGTTTGACTTTTTGGACGACTTACATTTCAGTCGTCTAGTGAAAATTAAAATAATAATATTTTTTTAAAAGTAGACGACTTACAATTAAGTCGTCATAGGTTAGTTTTAAAATTGAAAAAAAAACTTCAAGATTTAATTATATACAGACGACTTATAATTCAGTCGTCCACGAGACGACTGAAATGTAAGTCGTCCAGGATTTACCAGGTAAGACCAGAATCTCGGAAAAAAATCCTGGACGACTTACAATTAAGTCGTCTGGTGGACGACTGAATTATAAGTCGTCTGTGTATAATTAAATCTTGAAGTTTTTTTTTTCAATTGCAAAACTAACCTATGACTACTTAATTGTAAGTCGTTTACTTTTAAAAAAATATTATTATTTTAATTTTCGCCAGACGACTGAAATGTAAGTCGTCTGGGGAAGTCAAACTTCTGAAATTATCCAGTCAAATGCAAAACTAACCTATGACGACTGAAATGTAAGTCGTGTAGGTTCTTTGGAAATTTTTTTGAAACCAAACAATAGTAGACGACTTAACTTTCAGTCGTCTCAGGTTACAGATTTCAAAGTCAATTACAAAAATAACCTCTGCGTTGACCAGATGACTTCCAGGTAAGTCGTCTACAGCCAGACGACTTCCCAAGTAAGTCGTCTGACGAACATATCTGGAAAAAAACTCGATGTCATACTTTAAATTGGTGAGATAAGTTCCTTAGCATACATAAGGCTTCTCCAAGCACACAGAATCACAAACGAAAGTCACCCATCCAGAATCGTTAGCTTCTATGACTCTATGAACCATAAAAATTTTAGAATCAAAATCTTGGGTTTTTTTTAGCTCATTGTGGAGAGAAAGTGAGAGATATGTTGTGTTTAGTTCACAAGAATGGAAAAAGAAGAAGGGTAAATCGATTTTGGGAGTATTAAGAGCTTCAAATTGGTTGTTCATGGTGGTTGTGGTATTGATGACAATGGTAATCTTGTAATTACTTGAAGATGATGAGGGTGAGAGAGTAAAGATGTCATTTTCGAAAAAAAAAAAAATTGATGCATTTTCGTAAATTATATGAACTTGTGGGGTGAATAGGGCAAAACCAATTTTCAAAAAAAAAAGAGGTTAGTTTTGTGTTTGGCTTTAAGTTATAGGTCAATTTTACAAAAAGCCCTTGAAGTAAATGATAAAGTATGTTTTCATAATTTATGCAGAAAATATTAGCTCATGACCTGAGAATACTATTTGAAAATCAAAATATTTAAACTCTGATAAAAACCAAAACCGGATTACAACTCAAGCATTAAGAGATAGTTGTAACTTGTAAAGTTAGGACAAATGCAATAAACACACATCACCAATGTACATAAAAACAATGTCATGTGCCCATAATCTCCAGTTCTCCACAATACAGATTTGTAATCACACCAGTCACAAGAGAATCATGTGAAAAGCTGGTTCAAATCAAAAACAAAGACAATACAATAAATTTAAAAATGACCTTTAAAAATATACCCCTGTTTCTTAAAAATGGATGTTTTGGTGTTCGCACACATGTTAACAAAACATATTAATCATATATAGTTTTTTTGAAATTATCAAATTCCAATGTTTTTTAATCAATAGTCTTTCAATAAATTCAATTAATTTTATTGAAATTTGCAATTTTTGTATAAAAACATAAAAAATCTATCTTTGTGATACAAACATTTTCTCTAAAACTTTTATCTTAATGAAATGGAAGGAGTATTTAACAATGTACCAAATCCCGCGCAAAGCGCGGATTTCCCCTAGTATACATCATAAGAAAATAATAATATTACATTTTTACATTTAGTTTTACGAAAAGTTAGATAAGTAAACCTGGCAATTAAAATAAGAAATATACAAAATAATAAATTATAATATTACATTTTTACATCTATACGGATCTAGAAGTCGATCTCAGCATTACAACATGAGTTTACATTTTCTCGGTGCAGGACAGACAAATACCTAGGGATGACTTGGAAAAGTAGAGTTACTACACCATACCGCAAAAAATCAACTCTGAAATGCAACTATGTACTTTGTGTTTCGTTCTCATGGTTTTACATATGTACCACACGGAGTTGATTTACCCATTCCTTAGCTTCTTTCTCTCCATTACTATGTACATTTAAATCTCAGTGACACACTTTTATAAATCCCTATCGTATCAGGCGAGTTTGTATCTTAAAGTTTTGTAATTTCTCAGCTTTTTATTTGCTCCCGGACTGAGAACATGAGACAGGTTGAAGTTAGATTCTACACACGACCACATTGGCAATGTGGCTGTTCTATACATAAGAAAGTTGTGGGGTTTGAGACTCTTTCCGAGCTACAAAACTCTAAATACTTAGAGAAACGTGTTAGATAACCTGAGGAAAAAAAGAGAAAACAAAAGAGACATATCATCAGCGGCAGTGGAAACTCTGGAAGAAAAATAAAACTTGTGAGGCAAAAGATAAGCCAATTGGAATCTGTGGTTGGAGTAGAAAAGACAAGCTACCAAGATGAGAATATACAGAACATTGCATATACAAAGCGCTTACAACAAAGAAATGCAGTTAAATCAAAAAATTCTTACAGAAAGACCGAATTAGCAGAAGATAATGTAACCGAGGTTCTGGACAAAAAGGTAATGGATAAGAACAAAGAATAAAATTAGGGTTGAAGAAGCTTACTTCGGGTTTTATAGAAGTAAGGGACTTCAATTGATGAGGAGATAGAAGCTTAGCTGAGAAAAAGGTAGAAATAACAAACTCAGAAGACGTGGAAGCTAGGCTAACAAGAGTGAAGAACAGAAGTTCCCCAAGGCTGCGAAAAATGAAAATTTCATCCTTTTATCTTTATCTTTAATAAGATCAAAGAGGCGTGGAACATCCTCGGGTGTCTTCACTTTCTCCTTCAATCTTTGTAAATGAATGTTTGTTCTCCTGAAAAAATATATTGTATAAAGAATATCCGTTTTTAGTTGCAGGAGCAACTAGGCGAAAAAATATGAGGCTTTAGTATATAATCAAAAAAATATCTTATAAAAATCAGTTTGAAAAATCAATAAAATATAATAAATAAATAAATATTTTCTTTTGTAAGAAAACATTGTATAATTCGAATTTGGTGAAAATAATTAACAAATAATACTTTTATTTAAAAATTCACATGAGCTAATCCAAAATATAAAAATACAGAAAAACTAGAAAATATTTAAAAGAACGAAAAAAATAAAATTCATTTATGATATTATTTTTGACGCTTCATCAAATCTAGACCATTGGAAATAAAAACAAAAGAAATATCATGGATATTTTGTTTTTGTGGATACCAAGCTTATTCTTAAAAATATTCACATGAAAATTGAAAGAACAACACAACAGTGATTATAACATAATCAAAATATATTTAAAAAAAAAAATCTAACAAATAAATTTGCATTGATAAAGTAGAATTTGTTTTCTCATGAAAACACATCATGAAGTGAAGAAATTTATCACATTTGGAAATTTATCCAATAAAATTTTATCAGTAAAATATGAATATAATGTTATTTTCTACATTAAGCTCTAACTAGATCTCGACCCGTACGACCGTGTGGGTTTTATTTAATATTAATATATTTTATATTATGCAATAAAATATATCAATAAATTAATAAAATTAATGTTATATAGTATCTAATTTTATAGTAATACTTGTGTGGCGTATAATATTATTACTATAAATTTTTAAATTTTATATTTTTGTAACAAAATTTATTTTGAAAATATTATTATGTAACAATACTCATTTACATAATTTTTATGTTATTTCTAAATTTAAATTATATGTAAAAATTAAATTATGTTGAACCTACATGATAAAGAATTTGGTATATAGTGATTAATTAAACCAATTTAGTATTACTGTTTAAATAATAAACTGTATTAGTTTTAACTAAAGGAAATATACAAACATTAAAAATAGTAGTCTAAAGTCTTATATCAACTGTTTTATCTATGAAAGATTGTGTAAATTAATTGTATATAGTTTTAAAAGCATTTAAAAATATCAATTTTAAGTGATATAAATTTAAAAAACTCACATATGAAATAAGTCATAATTTATGTGCTAAATAGATAAAATATTTTTATTTTTAAATTAGAATTATAAATGAATATTTATTTTTAAAAACATCTTTTAAATTTATTACTTAAATTTAATTTTGAAAATTAAATCAATTTAAAATTGTTCTTATCATCAAAATATTATTAAACGTATTTTATATAATTATTAATTTTGGTTTACTATCAAAACTAACTTAAGTTGGTTTATAATTTTACGTTGTGATAATTAAAATTTTAAATAACCAATTTCGAAAATATGTTTTAAAAAGATTCTATAAGATATTGGAAAGACTTTGTTAGATATTTTTTAAGATATATATTAGTATTTAAAATAAAAATAAAGATATTAAAAGATATTATAATTAAGTTATGAAAGGTTTAATAATTTTTTTTAGGGATGGTCTAATTTTAAAAAATCACACATAAAATAAGTCATGACTTTTATTTTAATAGTATAGATGACCTGGTGTTTCGCTGAGTTTAAGCTCTCATTCTTATTCTTAGACTATGGTAATTATGATAGTTACAGTTACACTTTTCAAATGTGTGATTTTAAATATAAACAAAGTAGATTAAAATTATATTTTCACAAACACAAAAATTATGTAACTTCATTAGATATTGATAATTTAGAAATAAAATTTAATTATTAATAAAAATTAGAGTTTTTTTGACATTGAAAGGCTATTCTATTACTCAAACTTGAGGTGGTCTAGGTAACTAAACCGAAATAGAACAACCAATGAAATAGAGTACTCTATGGAAAGATCTCACAGTCCTAGCTAAGAAATCTGAAATCTGATTGGAGAAGCATATCTTGAGAGTCTATATCCTCTCCAATTCGGTCGCAAGCTCGGCCAAGCATGAGGCTCGTTGATCGTTGCAATCAAATCCTTGCAGTCCATTCCAAAATTTTGACAAGTCGAATGCTGGAGCATACTCTCCATCGCCCATCTCAGTGCTTCTTTCTCTGAATGTAAGACAGACTCTCTTCGAATATGATCATGTGTCCCCATAAGTTGAACCTTCCCCAAACTATCAAGCCAGATCCATCCATAACCACTAAATTGTGAAGTAGATGTCTATAACCCATCTATCATTCAGATATTACTCAAGCTTAAGACTTAAGGTTCTTCAATATTAAGGGCTTGTGGAGCTGTTGGTATTATCTCATTGCGCTAAACCAGGCTTGACACTCACGAACTAGCTCCAAAGGATCCCTGTCAATTTTGCTAAAGAGTTTATCGTTTTTAGCCTTTCAAAGATACCAAATTATCCAGAGATTAAGTCCCTGTCTAATTCTAGTTCAACAATATTGTTCTTTCTCCAGAAGAGATAATCCATATTAGCATATATGCTCGGAAGAGGGAACACATCTTGACTTGTTGGTGTCGCTGAGAGAAACCAAGCTTGTAAAACTGGCGGACATTCAAAAATTGCATAAGTTACAGATTATTCTGGTTCTCCTCATTGGAGACAGTAATTATCACATCTCATGTTATGCCGTAACAATAAAAATTAGAGCTATAAATTTACAGCTCTGAAATACCTGCGAGTTTCCCTGACTCTAACACCTCCCGTGCCTGATAACTTACAACCTGCATGTTTTAATTGTTATTTACTACATTTCATTCTCTATTGTTTAGCTTGAACTGAAAACCAAATTCTGTCTATATCCTATATTCCCAAATCTATTTACCAATTAAAATAATTCATAGAAGCATTAAGAACATCTATTCTATTAATAGAAGTCACAACTTCATTTCATGTGTGAAATTTTAAGTTGGACCATTTACCAGGAACTCATTACATTTAGTTGTCCTATATTAATATCACCTTAATTGTCCTAACATTAATGTATACAAATATCGTAGAGCATTATCCCAAAGAATAAACTAATAATCTCGTGCCATTAAGTAGATAAACCTATAATTATGGTTCAAGAAAATCTGTTCAAACATACTATTTTCCTAAATCTACTATTTACATTCAAATAGTAAATCATATTGATGGGACTATATGTTGTAAAATACAAACGAAAAAGACTTTAACCTTTTATAATCAAGCATACTCACACGAAATCATCATCTACGAGAAACAAGGAATCATTTTTACAGCTTATGTTTTTGTTCTTAGAACAGTAGGATTGACATGAGGCTAAAGAAAGAAGATGAGAGATAAGAAAAAAAATAAGCCTAACCGACAATTAAAAACATAAACTTTAATTTCCCTGGAAAAAAAACAGTTACTACTTTTTGGCTGTTTATAATTGGATTAGTCTAATTTGGAATGACTCATTTGATATGTTATCATAATATATTGGCCAATTTAAAAGATTTTTAAGTCACCGAACGGTTGATTAATGTATATGAATGTTTTACCATATATTATTCAGATTAATCCTTTATTCATATGTTGAGACAACTAATACTAAATGCTTAAAAATTAGTGTATATAAATATTTTAAAATTGTTATAAATATCAAATAAAACTACTAAATTATATTTTTTATAACATAAACTGAAAACTTACATATAAAATTTTAGTTTTAACAATATAAAAGTTAAGTTAAAAATAATTTGAAATGTGCTTAACTTTGTATATCTTAGCTTGTCTAATATATGTAACGAAAATCTAATTAAATAGATATAGTAAAAGTAACAAATACGTATGACAATTTCAAATAATTAATTTAATAGAAAAAAATATAAACAACATATATTGTGTTTGAAAAATAGTATAAATATTATATATATATATATATTAAAGTGATAACAAACACTCGTGCAGTTGTGCGGATCAAAGTCTAGTATTTAATTAGTTTACTAAACTCATAAACCAAATATCAGTAATTTATACAGAATTTGTGGATACGTAATTTAACTCATCTAAATTCAGTTCAGGTAATTAATCATGCTGTCTCATCTATCAATTATTCTAGAATCTAATAGCTTTAAGAACAACTTAGCTGAAAAACTAATTGACTACCCTAACAATTCAATCGAGTCAACAATTCATTCATTAACCTTTGAAGAACCCTAAATCTAAAAATGGTACTACTCAGACATGAGCAAGAAAACACAAATCAAAATCTGAATAATTTGCGTAATTAAATAATAGAGTAAAAAAAAAGTTCAAAATCTTCTCTCAACAGGTATGAGTTCAGATCTCTCTCCACAAAAATATCCATGCTCTAATCTCTCGGTATCCAAGCATAAGTTACAAAAACTCTAAAAATTAAGATATAATCTAAACACACAAATTGGGCTCTTTTGCCATTAAATAAAACTTCTGGAACTTTTTAATATCTTCAAAATTGGAATGTATTGAAAAAATGGAGGGTGACGACTGAGGCCAAGGGTGGTGTCGATTAACACATAGACTCATAAATTGAATCCAACTAAATCTTTGCAGGTTCATGGTCCGTCAGTCTCCAAATTTGTCCAAAAGCTGCAATGTTGTCCAAAACGAACCTAAATATGCAATGACTCTAAAACGACTCGAAATATATACGAAATACTCTAAAACCAGACTTATATCATGGTCAAAACCAGTACAATCTATGAAATATCAGATGTCGATCTTTATATTAGTTTTGACTATGATGTGATTCATAGGGAGAGATTGAAGATGTTTTTTTCATCTAAAGTTTATGAGCTCACACACAAAGTCAAAAAGGGGAAGATTGAAGAGACAGTTTTATATAAGGTTTTGTATTAGTTCGCGAAGTATTACAGGAGGTATTACATGTGTGTGTCATGAAGATGGGTTGTGTTAGAGTTTGTGTATTGTAATGTGCGTAGACATGTTAAGCTTGAAAAAGGAAAAAAAGAACATGTGCTTGAAGATAAACATAGATGGAAATTCGAAGAGTAAGTTTTCCATTAAAGAGAAAGGAAAGTTGTTTAAAGTGCTCCGGAAGATCTTGAGTAGCAATTTTATATATGGTATACAAGGAAGACGTGTCTCTACGAAGAAAATTGGCTATGCAAATTAAGAAAACGGAGAGATATATATATTTGGCGCTTGTGTGATCAAGATTTTGGTGCTATTGCTCTGTATTAGGTGATGACGTAGTTGGTGAATTATTTTCAGAGAGATTGAAGTCTAGACTCAAGGGAGTTTAGTTCAGAGTCATGTGATCCTAATAGATCGAATTTTAGACTCTATGGTGAGGTTTAATTTATGACTGAGTTATCCTAAATAGTTTTTTATTGTAATAGAAACGATGGTAATTCAAGAGAATTTTACATAGTTTATGCATTACCAGATTGGTCTAATTTCCTTTCTTGTTCTATGAATTTGAAAGAAAAAAAACTAGTCGTCATTTACGTTTTACTCTTTATGTTCTAGTCTCATCCTCACTAACATTTTTCATTGATATTGAGCCCAGACCAAAGTAACAAATTTGTCAAATACCGATGTCACCGAATCCAACTATGGCTAGACGACCACTTGTAATCGGATTATGTTATAATCTATAAATGTTCCATTTTCCACCTATACAGATTTCCCTGAATTTCATCTTCCCTGTATATAGCTCCTTACCTAGTAATAAGGATCTTTAAAGACAACCACATAGACTATACAACAAACGGCAAATACAATGATCAAAACATCGAACGTAAGGGCAGTCATGGCTTGATCACTAAGATCCATGTTCCTTCCACCTAACCGATCAACCATATCGGGTATAGATTCATAATTCCGAAATTCTTGCTCTTTCGGATCCTCAAGCTTCATTCTCATCTTCTCAGCTTGACGACTAGCAACCTCCTGAGCCAGTGTCCAGTCATAGAATCTCCTACTCTCCTCGTCGCTCAAAACATCGTAGACTTCTCTTAGTTTCATGAACTTGTCTGAAGCTGTTTTAAGTGGTAATGAAGTTGTGTCTGGATGATACTCTTTCGATAATCTCCGGTAAGCAGATTTTATATCTTCAAGATCAGCATCCGTGGAAACACCCAAGAATCTGACAATGATACAGATAGCATTTGTAATTCGATTTGGAAACAATACAAGTATCTTGAGGTCTTACTGGTAATGAGAATCAAAAGAATCTTTGATTAGTTCAGCAAATTTGTCATCACTGAAAAGATTGGTATCGTCAGGTTTGATTGTGTCGGATCCTCCACCGATCCACCCATCGTCCGGGTTTTCCCAGTGGATTCTTGTGTCTACTCCAGGCAATGGTTTTGTTGGACCTTGTGATGCGTGAATAAGCCTCACCCTTCTTCTCGTTATATTTCTAAATGCTCCCATCCTGTCAATGAACTGCGTGCTGTTTTGGATTTTTGGAAAACAAATGCATGTAGTTCGAGCATAAGTGGAAGCTGGAGAAGCCATGGCGTACTGTGTTTCAAGATAGTTTGTTGCTTGTTTCTTCTCTTTTCTTTTTTTTATGATTTTGGTTACGGTTTTGGCCGTGGAAACTTGTCTCATGGCCTCAATATATGTGTGGCTTAGAGTTTCTATCTCTTCTTGTCCTATCTACTGTCCACTAGAATATAAATGAACAAAAAATAAAGATCCATAAAAAATTCAGTTCACACATTTTCCCTGTTGGATAGCTTATGAATATTTTACAAATTATATATAATTTGCGGACCAGATATATCATCATGTAACATCAATTAGAACTGTTGTATATGACCATAAATAATAAATAAAATGCAAATATTCATAAGCTATTCAACAGAAAAAATGTGTGAACTGAATTCTTTTTTTTCTTTTGAACTTTGTTGAACTGAATTTTCTATAGTTGGATTTTAGTTACACTAATTTTCTGTGGTACACTGATTCCAGAAAGCAATGTATTAAAGAGGATATTTATAACCTACTAATTTAATAATATAAGTTATTTATTAATGGGGATATATTTAGAGACTGTTAGACACAAATTGTTAGACGAATTCTGGAGAGACCAGAGAGTTTGAATCAAACTAAAATACTCAACTAACTTAAACCATAAGTTTGTATAGTATTTGTGCAGTTAATCGTTTTTGGAGTTAAAATTCATCTTTCAGCGGTTATGGTTGGTCATAGAAAGATTCATCCAAAGAAATTCAGCTTTTAGGAATCAGAAACGTTAAGAGAAGACTCTTGCCACTACATGTGGAAGAAGATGCACTTTTAATGCACAGTGAAATCATTTCACTGAAATGTATGACTCGGTATTTCACACGTCTGTGTTTTGGAACCGATGGTAAGGATTTGATACCTGTACTTCAAAATCCAACAGAATGGTCTATCTTTTGTATAGAATTGAAGGAAATAGCGCATATGGAAAGTTTTCAAGATTTCCAAATTAGATATTTCTTCGAGCTGGAAATACAACATCAAATTCTTTAACCAAGACGTCTATAATATTTCATAGAAATAATTATTTTGTTAATGGTTCTATGCAGGTCTAGTTAAAACATCAAAACTAAAAAAATATTAGACAAAGTTTATAATTTCAGTGATATCAAATTTGGTATTATTAATATTTATATGCAAATTATATTAACATGCAAATTTGTAAGATTATAATGATACCTTATTGTAGAAATGATCTGAAAATTAGAGTTTGTTAGATTTTTCAGTTAAAAGAAACAAATATTCGAGCACTAAAGTTGTCTTCTCCATTTGGTTTCACTAAATCACAGGAGACGAGAAAAACTACTACCGATTTCTCGCTGCGCTGTATACAGTACATCCGCAGTCCAAGGGGCACAACTGAAACCCCGCCTAACATCACCGATCAGTCCTAACTGGCCACCCTATACCTACATTCCAACACTACAAAAAAAACATAGGCATTACACAACGGTTTTCCTTGTTAATTCATTGTCATTGGAGTATTATGACAATCACAGTTTTATCTTAAATCTCCCGTTGTTACAAATGATTCATCGTAAATTCTTTGTTAAGGTTACAACGAATCGTTTTTGTTGTAAACACAAATCAGACATATCCGTCGTAAATGTGTGGCTAAGTTTCGTCATAAGCACCTCGTAAAGTAGTCCTGAACTTTGAACGTTAACTCGTCGCTCTCTTTCATAAATTTTACGATTGAAGTAGTTGTTAAATCCTCCTAAGTGGTTAGGATGATGTAACTAGAACTTCCTTGTAAACTCTCCGTAAATGTTACGATGAGTTTTACGAGTATATCCTTGTAAAATCGTTGTAATGTTATGAGTATTTAACAAAGTCTTCCACATAAAAATAATTAAAATTAAAACTAAAATTAAAACTATAAAATAATAGAAATTTCATGAAATGTATATTTTTAAGTATTTAAGTTTATAATACAAAAAAAAAAACAATGCTAGGTTGGACGCCGTCAAAGTACTCCGAGTTTCTCCTACCCGCTAACTCGGCCTCCTCCTCCACCAAACAGGATGTGGATGTGGAATCCCGCTTTCCTGTCTTCTAATCTCCAACACCCTCTGGATTTGCGGGTTTCCAACCACCAAAATGTCGAGAAGACTTTCAAGGGATTCCAAGCGAGTCTGCGTCTCAGTCAAATCAGTTTGAATCTGAGACGTCTCCTCTTCCCGTCTCTAAGAATAGGATGATCTCGCCCTCGTGACATCGTTAACATATCCTATTCCCAACATCCGTCTATTTTTTTAGTGAAAACCTTGAAAATAAGGAAAAACATTAATTTAAATTATATCTAATTATTAAATATTAAAAATAATTAAAGTAAATAGATTACCTCTTCAAAGATGTTGTCCACCTCATGTGTGGACAACGTGACGGGTAACCCATCTGGAGACTGTTGGGTCAGCTGCATCTCGTCCTATTCAATCTGATAAGCCACGTTGTGGCAGATTATTTTTGACTTAGGATCCACAAAAATCTCACTCGATCACTGGTTGGTATGCTTGAGTAGTTCAGATAGAAATGGTAGGAATCTTGTCTTCTTGGCCTAAAAATAGATAGAAGTAAAAATATAATTAAAGTAAAAGGCATGAAATTATATTCTATAAAAACACTTACAGTCTCTAGACGGATACCACTGTGGGGATTCTGCCCGGTAGTGTAAAGCATCGGTAAATTACCGTGCTCACCCCGTTCTACAGAAAGCGGAGCACTGCAAGGTGATTCAGACCAAGTGGGCGTAGTCTAATACACGATGAGCCCATCCCATACGTTCTTTGTGATGGTGGTGGGCTTCCACTCATAAAAGTGGATCTCCCATTGGTCCTTCCAGTCTGAGACAGTGTCTGTTAAGCAGGTCTTATACTTTTGCAACAAACTCCGCCTTCACCCTCTCGTTGATCGCTAAAGTCCAATGTCATTTTTTTTTCTAAAACAAGAAAATTTAACAATAATATTAGGATAATTAATTAAATTAAAAGTTTTGGCGAAGTTAAAAAAAATAACTAATCGCAAAATATTTGAAGCACGTGGTCCTAATGTCCTCCGATGTCAAAGTCCAGTTCGGATGAGCCTCGACAAAATACCTTTTAAGGGTGTCAAAAATGCTCTGTCCGACATGATTGGCAAGTCCTAACCTAAAAAATAGTAGTAAAAACGTAAATATTGTAGAACTTAATTGTGTAAACTATAAAATTAATGGAGCAAAATACGTACCAGAAAGTTCTTGGTCGATCAGGGTCCAAAATATTTAAACCTTCTCATCCAGTCTGGGCAAGAAGATCCTCGACGGTATATCGAGCATAAGGTGCACCTGGCGCATCATCAAATCCGGATGAACTCCGGCGGCAGGGGAAGGGGCGAATCGTCTGGTGCAGCAGGAAGAGGCATCAGTGGTGCAATGGGAGCAGCCGGAGGAGGTATCCGAGGTGCAGCAGGAGGATGCATCCGGGAAGCTCTCTGTCTGAGAGTCGGGGATTATGTTCAGATCCGAAGAAGACGACGGGATGAACAACATGGCAAAAAGCTTGTGCCAATTGCCTCGCTGTAATGGGGTTGTTTCCTATGAGCAATCTAAAAAAACGTTCTAATCTGTTTAAATACTGCAACCTAATTTATGAATTCCATACCCTAAGCTAAACTTACTTTTTGGATGGTGGTGGGGAATGATTAGAGAGGATGAGAAGAGGATGAGGGGTGCGAAATGGTTGAGAAATAGTTTTTGTCGTAAATGCCTCATAAGAATACACCAGGACCCGGGTTTTTGGATTATGAGGAATTTACCAAGATCCGCGTTTTTATTACGAGGAAGTTATGAAGAATGCCTTTTACGATGAATTTACGAGGACCCACGTTTTTGGAATACGATGACGTTACGACGAAATCTGTTTACGATGAATTTACATGGACCTGCGTTTATGTATTACGAAGAATTTACGAGCATAATACCTGAATCCCTAAAAAATGAATCCCGAAACCCCATGTCTCTTACAAATATCCCTGAATATTATCCCTTTTACCCCGTTTTCCTTAAACCTTAAACCCCAACTAAGCCCTCTAGCCCATTAACATATATCATAATCAAACAACATACATATGCATTAAGTCTTAAATAGATTTATATACATATGAAAACCAAATATATAAACATATTCAGATTCATCATTCGATTTATCATCATCACTACAATAATCACTTTCACCAAATTCGCCTTCACATGCTTCATCTGTCATATCGTCGAGAAGATCTTCAAATTCACGGTTATGCAGGTCAATAAGAAGGATGTGTCATCAGTTTGTTGTTCATGTACATCAACTTCATTATTACTCGCTTCTTGATGTAAAGGTGGTTCTTCTCCAACGACTATTCCGCCACGAGGTGTAACTTTGATAGCAGATAACCAAGTAATTCTGGAATCTCTGAGCCGAGGCTATGGAATGAAGCTAACTTGGTCGGCTTGTGAAGCTAAGTAAAGGCTTGAATTTGTTGTAGATTCTTCCAGAACTGAAATCAACAACACCGAATTTGTTAAACCAAAAATTTATGTTCACAACGGGTCAAACCAGTCACATTTGAAGAGGATGTAAAATCTTGTAAAACTCAGTTTCATTTTTTACACAACAGCTTCACTAACTCCAGAAATTCTACTTCAATCATCTCCTACAAGATCCCGTAAAATTATGCTCTACTTTCACACATATTCTGTAGTTACTTGTTGCCCCCCGTCTCCCATACTCGTCTGCATAAAAATTAAAACCTTGTGTTGAATACATAGGTGATGTGGTGGCCTTTGAAAACAGACCTTGCACCAATTCGTGAAACCATGAGGCGTAATATGGATCGCAATAATCAACCTACAAAAATAAAGTAACAACGTTAAATTCATATTATATTAAAGACCGAGAAGTATGGCCTTAATATTTGAAGGAGATAAATAGTACCTAATTCCTTAACCACTTAACAAATTGTTGATCTTTCCGTTGGTCCAACTCCGTTGTGGATATTCCTGGTATTGCTTCATCAACTTGATTAACAAATCAGCTGGAAAATCACAGTTTATAATTAACATACACTTTGCAATCAGTTCGATATATGTAATACACTTCAACAATATTTACCTTTCAAATGAACACATTAATGTACCTCACAATTGAGAAGAATATAAGTTTGGGCAGTATGTTTGTCCTCTTCATTCGATCACTAAACTTCTTTCAATTCTCACCCAACCGTCCAATTTGGCAGAGATGTCCAGAACACAGTCCTCCCCTTTATAGGTTCTTCTAGTCAAAATATCAGTTAGTTCCTTCCACATCATGAACCCTTTATTATTTGTTTTCCATTTTACCTGAAGATAGGAGGAAAACCAGGCCCAGAAGCCGAAAGTCAGTGTCTTACTCTAAGCATGAGGATTGACTTCCTGGATTAATCATCCCAACAGTTTGGCCCTTATCATTTAATTTCATTAGCGAAGTCGTAAGATCACTTGTACATTATGGTCAACCACAGTCATACCTTCTCAGCACTTCTCAGCAAGTGTGTGGTTAGTATGAGTAGGACCAGTGGCCGAGGCAGTGCTTTAGCACAGGGTCACTTGACCCACATGATTTTTTAGGAACAAAAGTTTTTACTTGTATTTTGAAGAAAAAAAGTTAAATATTTTCACCAACTTAATTCATTGACCCATGTAATAGATGCTTATAGGGAAATAGACCCCTCTCAATGATTCGGCTAGTTCCGCCACTGAGCAGGACGTCGCTTCTGAAAAGTTCCTTGGGTTATCATTTCATGTAGAGTGTGGTAACATGGTAGTAGGTATCGCATTGTAAAAAGATAAAAGAATATCCAAACTTTTCTTCTTACCACGCTACTTTGTCGGTGGCTGTTTGAGACCAAGGCGACTCTATGGGAGTCCTTTCTCTTCTACTAGCCTTATATTACATGGGAAGATATCTTGGTCGACTATTTCCACATTGATGACATCTTGCTTGAAGAACAGACAAAGAACTTCAGAGAAAACGAACAATACACAGTGCCTGATACGAAAAATAAATTGAAAGCGGAGAACAGGTAGAGATAGAAAATATCTTTAAACGTGGAGAAAAGAAAAAACGTTAAGGTGAGATAACCTATTTATACTAGAAGGGCGTGACTACCAAAATCAACATCATCATTAGGTATATTGGGCCTAGGGCGCCACCTCTTTTCCACTTCTCTGATTAAATCAGCTCCCTGTTTAAAATAAGAGATGGATTGATCAAACCAAGTCCAAATTAGAATGGTACCACATTAAAACGGGTTAAATCGGACTTTGGAAACCATTGATTTCGTCGAGTAAGAGGACAATCTGACCATCTACTTTTGCCTCACCAAATTTTCCAAGGCAAAAGCTCCTCGCCCAGTGAATGACAATTACACTTGTCACGACTCACTCCCAATGAATGCATTGTTAAGGAGCGAGAAAGAGTTCAAGCTGCGATGTCGACCAAGTATACTTCAAGTTGGGAGAAATTCAAACAGTACATGACTGAGCACGAGGTGGTGAACAAGCTACCTGAACCGAAATTGTGTAGAGAGGCTGATTGCCAAGGGATTGAATCTTTCTCCTGAGGTAATGGAACGGCTGGAATGCGATGAAGCTCATTTTGATAAAGATATTGAGGATATGGACGTCATCAAGATCGTGGATCAGGATCTCCCCAATTCTCCCCTTACTCAGCCTCCTGTGGATCAACCTCTCGAATCTCCAGCTTCAAGTCTTCCCGTGATAAACTAGTTTGACTCAAACGCTTGTACAATCTCTTATGTAGCTTTTGTGGCTTTGAAATCAGACCCAACAAACTCGATCGCTACATACGGGACTCAGGAGTCGAACACCCGAACACCTGCCACACTGAATATTGAAAACAGTGAAGAAGTTCGCAGTCATGCCACGAATATTCCTGAAGTTGTAGTCAGGGAATTCTCCTTCGTTCTGGAGCCAATTTTAAAGTTGCTTGTTTATTATTTTTCTTTTGTAATTATGAACTCGCCCACGGAGCTGTAGGATCAGTATAGTAAGATATTATTATTACTTTTATATATTCCCAAAGTTTATCATCTTGTCAAAAGTTTCTTTGAAATTTAAGAAATTAAACTGATACAACTAGGTAGAAATTATGGTCAAAGTAATGTCTTCAAGCATTTACATAATCTATACTACATAAGCCAATAGGCTGAAGAGTACGATATATCTGAATAAAGATACAATATACAGAACCAATCTCGGAATCAAGATTCAATACAGTAGCTAGACAAAGCACTTAATACAAAGGGAGTGAGAGAGACTAGAGAGAAAGAATTTGGAATCCACAAAAAAGTGATAAACCAATCAAAGCCAGAGTTAGCGGTTTAATACCCTGTGATGTCTCCAAAGCGATCTTCTTCTTAAACACCTTAAAATCCCGGAATGCAGCAGTCTTCATTCATAGACTCTCTTTCTCTTTAGCAGAGCAGGGAATATGGAGATGGATCCAATGAGGAATAACACTGACAAAGTCTTGAAATCATACAGATCTTTCACTGACTTGAGATCTCCAAGAGCCAGACCAGCCTGTATAAATGAAGTGAATATATGGCATGAGCCTCTTACAATGTCTCACATAACCGCAACAAGAGATCAAAAACTAGATACTCACTCTAACGGTGATGTACGAAGCTGGCATAAGACCGACTAGAGTCGCCAAAAAGAAGACGTGAAAAGGTATGTCAACGATGGGAGAAGACAAATTGATGAAGAGGTTTGGAAGTGTCGGTGTTATCCTTAAGAAGAGCATGTAGTTTAGTAGCTTATCTCTTCTTTTCCCAATCTGTTCAAAACGATATCAAGGCAGTAAATTCATAAGAACAAGCAAGAGATTTTATTAAAACTAATTAAGCACATTACCTCGGCTTGGAAAAACCTCAACTTCTCAGGCCACAGCCAGCAAACCAGAGGCCTTCCGACCAATTTTGATAAGAAGAAACAAGAGCAAGCTCCAGCAGTTGCATTGAGGACGACAAGAACAAAACCTCTAACCACACCGAAAAGGGCTCCGGCAAGTAATGACATAAAGATTGTGCCAGGTATCATGAAGGTTTGCATAAAGATATATGTGGAACAGTAACCTAAAATGAATCTTGCTGGATACTCACTTGCATAAGACCCAAGATTATCTCTGCATCCAAGAAAAATGTCATATATTATCAAAAGCTTTCTCATTAAGCTAATTCGTTTCTCTCCAAACCAACTTTTCAAGATCATTTCTTTTGAGCTGATATGCAATCCTCTAAACCAAATGTATGAAGATGAGAACTTGAAAAAGCTAAATCGCACTTGAGCAATCGGAGATCGGAGATGGTTCTGGGAAGTTTGAGCTTGCCGTATTCGGCGGCCGGCATAGTGAGGTAAATACAGAGAAGTCCGGTGGTGAAGACGAGGAAGACGGTGAAAAACACGACGAAATCCCAACGTGAAAGAGGAAAGCGCTCCGATTTGGTGCGTTTCGAGGAAGAAGCGGCGGCGCTTTCTTCGTCCTTCACGACTAGCTTTCCGCCGCCGTCACCGGTTAAGTTCCGAGGAGCTGCCATTACTGTAAAGCTCTCTCCCTCCCCTTCACAAAACCAAATTACAAAGAATTGAATTTCACGAATGTTTTTAGCTTTCCTTCTTTTGTGTTTCCTTTTCTCACATTTACATTTGTTGGAAAAGGTTTAATTTCAGACGCAAGAGCCAAACTAATATTTTATACATTAATTGCAACTGGAGTATTTTTTTTTTGTTGGTAACACAAATTCATTAATTCAAAACTAAAATATTTCAGCGATTACAATCGGAGGTACGCTGGACAGTAAGATGAACAACAATAAACAGTACAATAAAATATGGGATAGAAGTATTAATAGGTTGAAGTTGCTCAAAGTAAAGAGACCCGGAGATAATCTTCATTTGAATCCTAGAAACCACAGTTTGGAAGAGCTTCAAATAGTCTGAGCAGACGTTGAAATACCCTAGTGAAAGGGATTTGGAGGAGTTCAATACCAGCTTGAACACCGGAAATGATTCGCCTCGTGAAAAGGAAGATTCGGGAGTGTTTCTCTCAACCGCAATAACCTCAACAAACCTCACTAAAGAGACTAGGTGAATCTCAAACAAAGGTGAGGTGGACAGTGAAGCATAGGCATCAACAGTATCCAAAGGCCTTAATTGCCTGGATTTGAAATTGAAACGCACACGATCAGCTCTAAAGACCGCTAAGCTTATCCAAGAGACTAGGTGAATCTCAAACTCTAGCTTCACTTTCAGAGAAGCGCTTAAAACAATGGAGCTTGGTGACGAAGCATACGGTTTAATCGGGTTAGAAGCTCGGACCTTGACATTACCGTGTCGAGGCCAACATGTTGTAACCGGAAGAAACTTGAGAAAACTGTCAACGCACTCGTTCTGGTTGAGCGTAAGTGAGTAATAAACGGATAAGAGGCGGAGAGCTTTTGCATGGTCGGGTTGAAGCCTTACTTGCTTGGATATGGACTTAAGGTTTCGAGCCATAGCAGTGCTTGACTGAGAGGGTACATGTACGACGGAGAGGATAGCTCCTCCGGTGAGGCAGATCTGAGTTGTCTCTGTTCTTGACCCACGGTAGCAGATCTCGTGGGAGAAACAAAGACAGAGATCTCGGTGTAAAATATCTCCATGGAAACCTCGTCGAGATGATGCAGTCTCAAAGTCAGATGAACAATCAGTAATCAGATGACCGGTGAGGCAGCTAGTGAGACTTGGTGAGTGACAGCGGCGAGTTACGGTAGCAAAGAGAAGATGTGGTGAGGAGTGGACAGAGGATGTGGCGAGGAAGTCTGAACATGAGTTGTGGCAGAGGCAGCGGCGATGGGACTGTCAGAGGAGGAGTCGAGGATTTGTAAGGGAACGAGGAGGAGAGGAACGTCTGGTGGGTCTGGAGGTTCAGGAGGGATGACGGGGATGAGGGCTTCAAGCAGGACGCACTTACACGGCGGCGGATCTGGAAGGGGCCTGAGACACGGCGAAGGATTAGTCACAAGCAGCACCATGGAGAGGAGCAGAACTGCTTCAAAGGGAGGAGGAGGAGGAGAGATCAGCGTGGCTGGGGCAAGGGAGATCCATCTGAGAGGCGCCTTGGGAAGCAGGCTTGAGAGAGTTTCTCTCTAGGGCGAACTATTAAATTTGAAATTTTCTTTTAATTGCAACTGGAGTATATACCATATATATATATATATATCTTCGAAACGTACAGTTTACTATAGTAATTATTTGTATCTATCTATCTATCTATAACAATAAAGTATATTTACCTCATTTCTCCTGATGCCACATCATTCTAGAGAGAGGGGCGTTTTGCGCCACGTGTCGGCCAATCCCTATTCCTGAAACTTAAAAACTGTACTATCGATTTGGACTTTTAAAGCTCTCTAGGTCTAGATTCGTATCAGCCCAAACTAAGCCTTTTATTAAATCTCTGTGTTCTTAGTTTTGCCGTCTCTTCCTTTTCACCTTACCAGAAACAAAACGTTTCCATTAGAGTTTATGGTATAAAGCTTAATACAAACAACAACGCTCTTTTCACCACCTTATTCCATCTGCGCCACCGCCCTGCGGTCTCTGATCTAGCCGCAAATGTCAAGCCTACCATCGCTCTCTCTTAGGCTTCGAACCCTTTCAGTATTAAAGCCAGAACTCTCACTTCCATTCTAGACCCTCTCAGTCAGAGCCTCGATAGGTTCTCTCTTGCCGGATTTGCGGTTCAAGTTTACACTGATTCGTATGAGAGTAACGAATGGTAGCAGCAACAGGCGTGATGGGTTATCATTATCTGAGCTTCTGATGTCCCCGGAGATTTTCAAAGCTGTGAATAATGGAGAAATTTAGAAACTCTTTCCTATTCACGTACGCTCT
This sequence comes from Brassica napus, assembly GCF_020379485.1. Classification (NCBI taxonomy): domain Eukaryota; kingdom Viridiplantae; phylum Streptophyta; class Magnoliopsida; order Brassicales; family Brassicaceae; genus Brassica; species Brassica napus. The sequence continues at coordinate 19,613,769 of NC_063442.1, read as the reverse complement.
TCTTTCTGGAATGGGGTCAATCAAAGTTATTTGTTTTTTTTTATTTAAACTCAGTATTGATGTCGGTTGTTTGTATGGAAAGTTGTGCTTGAGCCAGGATGCAAGGTGTGCTAGAAAATGAACTAGAAAGATTCTTGCTTTTGGAATTCTCATCATTGACAGAATCATAAAATTCAACTTTAAACACAGGTTTGTTAATCCACATGAGCTGAAGTTAAGGCAGGGAAGCCACTTAAAGTAAAACCTAATGAAGACTGTCTCAACCACCTTTCACAGGTTGGTTTCAAATACCCTTATTAACAGTTTTGAAAGATTCATGATTGGTTTTCCTTACAGTTTCTTACTTTTCCTTTTTTAAAATATGTGTAGGCATGTATTGGTAATAGGAAGAAGGGTGAAACTGCTTTCATGTATGTGACTGTTAATTGGGAAGAAGCATTTATACCATTAATTACCCTAAGGAGTAAATTACTCTCTCAAACAAGAGGTTCAATTGTAGTACTTAGGGATCAAATTCACAAGCAGCTAGGGAACCTATTAAATCTAGTTAAATTATTAATTCTAAGTGTTTGTTGTTTTATGGGTTTAAAAGTAAATAGCAATCCTAAATGAGCAAGTCTATTGCTCGACTAACAAGATGATTGGGGGTGTAACTTATTGGAAAGGTATTAGACGCAGGGTTTCTATTCAGGTGTTGGAGATTATAATCCTATAGATGCCTAACAGTTGCATGCATGATATATTAGAGCTCAACTCCTTAATCACAGTGATCAGCGATGGCAATTTTTCACTGGTTAACTAACTAGATCTTGGATCTCAACGGTTAGTCTTTTGATCACAAGAAAGTGTCGATTGATGATCTTATAGGGATATCGATCGATACACCTTTCGCAATGTCGATCGATTGTCAGAAGACAATATCGATCGACACTTCTAGCTAAGCCCTATGCGCAGGTTGATAATGCTCACTAGCTTCCTAGATCATCGGTTAGCCTTTTTCTAGCAGTCCTAGTGTAATAGACTAGATTCAGGAAAGGATGGTCAAGGATGCTTGACTCATGCAAATTCCTAGGTTCATGTTCTAGTTAGCAAGGCTAAAACAAGCAGTAAGAACAATCTATCAATGAATACCACAACTTAGAAATTCTATAGTTGGGGCTAACTAGAACATGAACCTAGGAATTTGCATGTGTCAAGCATCCTTGATCATCATGTCCTGAATCTAATATGTCATGTTAGGACCGCTAGAGAGAGCTAACCGCTGATCTAGGAGACTAGTGAACTTTATCAACCTGCGCCTAGGGCTTAGCTAGAAGCATCGATCGATATTGTCTTCTGACATCGATCGATATTTGCGAAAGGTGTATCGATCGATATCCATATAGGATCATCGATCGACACTTTCTTGTGATCAAAAGACGATAGTTGAGATCCAAGATCTAGTTAGTTAACCAGTGAAACAATGCCATCGCTGATCACTGTGATTAAGGAGTTGAGCTCTAATATATCATGCATGCAACTGTTAGGCATCTATAGGAATATAATCTCTAACACCTGAAAAAAATCATGCATCTAATATCTTCCAATAAAGTTACACCCCCAATCATCTTGTTAGTCAAGGAATAGACTTGCTCAATTAGGATTGCTATTTACTTTTAAACCCATAAAACAACAAACACCTAGAATTAATAACTTGACTAGATTTAATAGGTTCCCTAGCTCCTTGTGGATTTGATCCCTAAGTACTGCAACCAAACCTCTTATTTGAGTGAGTAATTCACTCTTTAGGGTAATTTGAGTGGTATCAAAAACGATTCTCCGCTCTAGATTTCAGTTATACGACGAATATTTCGTATAATATGACCTATAGTCTTATGAAAATCGAGTCTTTTTGTCTGAGGAAGACGAAGCCCAAGAGGTTTGCTACATAACCAGTGTGGAGTCAGCGGCGGGATGCCTGCCTTCTCGAATGTGACAGAGGGAAAAGAAAGGCAGAAGCCAGCGAGCCGCAGGGAGGTTTGCGTTTCCTATACAAAACATACTTCTTCATAAAGCCTGTTATGTTAACTTTAGAAAGTTTCTTCATAATACTTGGTCTGATTGTACGAAGGATTTTTCGCGTAAGTAATGGGGACCGGTTTTACGAAGGTTGTAAATCGGTGATATGTATACATATGTCAAAGTAGCGTAGTTTCTGCGGGTTTTATGAGAAATGTTTCTGCTGTGATTTCGATCTTAGGTGAAAGTTGCTTGGAGTTACTCATGGAGTGTTACCAATGTTTATTTCATTACGATCTAGTCGCAGAACGTTTTTCATAGGTTTTTTGAGAGGATTCTCATGACACATTCGTTTCTGGAACGAATTGGTCAACCAGAGGTGGATCTAGCCAACCATCGGGAGGAAAGTATTCCTTTTAATGTGCACGATGCTACATCTATTCTAGAGTTTTTTGGTCGCAATTGCTTTCGATGCTTTTCCGTGACTCACTTGGTACAACGGAAACTGAAAATTTTAAACAAAACTGGCTTTCTAAAGCCGTAAAGGGCTTCAATACTTTGGCTAATCGTCGAGTTTCAGTTTGATATTGGTACAGGTTTTCTGTATGCATGATTTGCCTTGACGAAATCGTTTTCTTGAAATTTGGAAGTATACGAGTATAGTATAGGTGCCTACTCCCCTTTTTTTACGAAAGAAAACGGTTGAACCGATACTTTGAAGGGTTGTGTACGTTTCTTCTTCTGAGGTTTGGAATGATGGATAATTCGGGACGATTTAAAGACGACGCTTGGACTTTGATTTGGTTGTTTCCACGTTGACGACTTGGAATATGTCAGTTCCGAGAAAATTGCTAGAAACGAATCGATTTTAAGACGACGTTCGTGTCTCTAGTTTTTTCTCTCTCTTTAGGAAGCGAGCTTGATATGCGTGGCGATCGTTTCTCGATTTTATGAGAGTTTAGATCGGTTTGCAAGATTTGGCTGAACAGTTATGGAACGATATATCGAGACAGGAAAAATCGCCTAAGACTTAGTTCGCTAGACTATCCACCTAGGCTTTACGTTCCCTAAAGTTCTATGGTAGTCTCAAAGGCGTTTTTATTTCTTAGTAATTTCCTACGAAAATTCCAAGTCTGATTTCAAAAATTTCAAGTCGGAAATACCTTAGTTCTCTCGAAGATGCAGTTTTGCTTGCTTATTTCCCATTCCTCTTCTCGTGTATGTTCGCCATTTTCGATATTGGTGTTTATCCTTTGAAACTTGACATTTATCTTCCGAACTTGACTGTTATCTTTTCCTTAGAAACGACGTCAATTTTTATAAAAAAGGTTCAACGTAATCGTATAGTTGAGGCAGCTAAGACGTTAAATTAACTTTTACCGTTTTATACGATTAATTTGAATCTATGCGAGAAAACAAATCTTTGTGATTTTTTTATCGTAAAATTTCATTGGTAACTCCAATCGAGACGATACAAGAGATGTTTCGATCGAGATTCGAAGGAGAATGCAAATATGGAGGTATGAGCGAGCAAAGCCAAGGAGGTTAGACGAGTCTAAAGATATTTCTTACTTAAGAGGTAACGAGGAAAATAAATGGGAAAACGCTATACCTAAAGATATTTCTTAATTAGACTCCGCTCATTTCTACCCCAACTGAACTTAACATCACTTCATAGAACACATACAATGTACTATTGTATGTATGAGATTTGTTGAAAGAGACAACATACAAAAGTAAAATAAATTTGGTAGAAAATAAACCAAGTTTATTTGTTAATTTCCCAAATCAAGAGGAAAAAGAGTAACTTTACTTGTATAGCCTCAAATAAATCTTCTGCAATACATATCTCATAACATGTAAACAAGAGCTTCAAAGAAAGCTTCTTTGGAAATTGCCAGAAGAAAACTTGGAAGCCAAACCTTCAGCCATACCCTCAGCGTCAAGTTTTACCTTCTGTCTCCCGGCGGTGAGGTCGTTCTCACGGTCCCATGGCTTCCATGGATGTTTCCCCACCCACTCGTCCTCATTTTTCTCCTTGGACGAAGACGAAGACAATTTCTTCTTCTTCTTGAGACGGCTTGAAGATGAAGAAGTAGACTCTTCCCTGTGCTTCTCTACCAAAGACTTTGATCTTTTCTCTTTGTTGTACTTGTCCACAAGATCAGCATCTAGGCTTCTTTTCATATTCACCTCTTCATTTGAAGCAAGCGCATTCGCCTTGTTGTACGCCTCTAAGTAGCTGCATCACCCAAAAGAACAGTGATATAAGAATTTTTTTATGAAACTGCAATCACAAAATTACTGCAACTCGACTGATGAGAAGGTTCCCACTCTCAACCAGTATGCAGAGATAGCCTACAATCTGCTGTGTTCAGTCCTAGGCTAGTGATAGCAGAACTATAGCTAATACTGAACCTGATAAGATTGAGACAATGTATCTTTAGCTCTATTACTACAACTTCTTGAAACAAACAAGTGGTTTGTGTCATTGTGTGTTTCTTACTTTTATCTTTACGAACGCAGCCCTCAGTAACTGCAATCTAACCACCTCACTACAACTACACTCAGTTCTAGGCAAGCTATAGTAGTCCTATAGCTAAAGTTCGAGTAGTTAAGCGTCTTCAAATGGAGAGACACAATGCGTCTCTGGCACAAAATAACCTCGTGGATCAGAAATGCAGTTTACAAGTGCTAGCGAGAGGTTAGAAATATATGTGTATTCTTACTTCATCTTTGCCCTTTCAGCTTTGTCCATAGGAGTATCAGTCCAGGCAGTAGTGTCTCCGCGTCCTTCTCTAGCATTTCTGCTAAATGTCGTGGTTGATTGCTGCACAGGCACCCCGGTCTGCAAAAGAAGAGCTCCAGATGAGACTGAAAAATTTGAAGCCTAGAAAGGTAGTTAAAAAGCGTTTTCGAATTCAAAAGTGGATTCTCTCACCTTTCTTTCAGGAGGAAGGGTCGTCATCCACTCGTCTCTTTTAGGTACAGGTTTAACCTCGGTTGCTGCTAGGAGCTCTTCATCGCCTTCCATTGATATGCCTGCAAACCCGAGAAAGACTCAATTACTGATTCATCACATAATGACAACGAGATTAAAGAGCTTGCATGGCATTCTGAATCGTCATTGTCACCTTGGGATCTTCTCCACTGTGCTGCTTCTTGCATTGAGCGTAATTCAGCCTGAGGAATAAGTACACCATGTTTCTTAAGTGATTTACATACACAGACTTATCCTGAAAGATAAAAAAGCGATCAATTCAGCAGGAAAAATACCTTAAAAGCCTCTTGTTCCTCCTTAAGTTTAATCTTGTCATCCATAGCTTTTCGCTGCAGAACATAATCTATTAGATATACACAGACGAGCCCAACTTTAAGACAACCACATAGAAAGAGATGGACAGAATCTTATGCTAGCCTCGTGATTCAGAGAGCAAAGAAGTTCAGAACCTCACCTTTTCTGGATCTTGTAATTCTTTGAAAGCTTTATTCAGCAAAACGAAAGCTTCCTGAGCTTGCGGATGAGAGCATTTGTCTGGGTGAACTAAAAGAGACAGTTTCCAATATCTGCACACCAAAGTTGTCTTAGTTCTTGCATATTATTGACACATCAGGAAAAATTACAGAGACCTCAAAGTTGAATAAATGAACAAACATATCGTAGAGAAGCAATGGCAAGGTGTATATACCAATCATAGAACTGATTAGTTAGCAATCATTTTTATTGATCTAAAAAAAATGTACCAGACACCCTACCTCTTCTTCATGTTATCAGCAGCCATATTGTGGTTCACTCCTAGAACATCGTATGGGCTATCAGCTTCAGCTTCCATGATCCGTGTCACCTGCTCACGGGAGGGGTATGAGTTGCCACTCTATAGAATACAAGAATTGCAATTTGAACGTCAGAATAAAACTAAGAAGTAAGAACCTCTTCGAATCGCTCTGCCTCGTTCGACGATGCGACTTCTGCAACAACAGCAGGTGGAGCAGGTCCAATAAAATATGCTGAATCCTCTTCTAGCTCAGCTTCTCTGAAGCATTTTCAAAAGAATCTTTATTAAGAAACGAGTTAACCATATTAAAAATTGATAAATCTTTGAACTGGCAATCGATTAAACGCACCTGAGTTCAGCTTGCGCTTCTGTTAGCTTTGCTGCAGCAGCAAGTAGCTCAGCCGATGGCATTGCAGGTCCAATCACCCTGCATTAAAATTACAACACCATCACAACGTTTGTTCTCTATAAAACTTTTAGATCTAATAACTCAAAGCGTGAATCACCTTTTCTTTGGACCAGTAACATCATCTACTCCCAGAGTGTTCTCATCTGCTAAACCCTTATCTGCCCCACCAGCCACAGTAGAAGTAGCTGCTTCAGTGTTGTTCAATGGGGCAGAATCATCAACTTGTTCCTCGCCGGCTTTAATTAGATGTCCCACCATATCTAAAGAAGGAGAAGCACCCGGTGGTAACAAAAAGACTCTATCCCCACGTTCCTTTAACTTCAAAGACAGAAACAGCTTCTTCAACCTCTTCTTCAAAGCGATCTCCGAAATACCCTTTATATCAACTGCTTGGCCATCATCTATCATTTTCAAAAGCTACAACAAAAAAAAAAAGCATAAAAGATCAAAACTTAATGAATAAATCACTAACACAAGCAATGAAATATCACCATTACCTGTTTCAAATCATTGCCAACGTTAGGAAACTCTATGAGCATCTCCTTGACAACTGTTTCAGGATCATCCCGTGAACTCTCTTGATCAGACATGGAATCAGAATCAGAACCAGACTGAGACTCGTAATCACGCTTCTTCTTCGTCCTCTTCTTCCTATCTTTCCTCTTTCTCTCCATCTTCTTCCTCTTCTCTCTCTTCCTTCGCTTCTCGCGCTCGTAACTTCCGTCGTTACTTCTGCGCCGCTCCTTTTGCTTCCTCCGCCGTTTTCTAGAAGATGAATCGGAGTCATCGGAGCTGTAAGAGGAACAAGACGAAGAAGATGCAGTTTCATCATCCGAATGAGCATCTCTCTTCCTGTGCTTACCCATATCGTTCAATCCCTGAACCCTAGAACCGAAAATTGATTGATAAGCCACTAATACCTAATCATGATACTCCAAATAGCGATCTAGGTGAACAAGGAACGCGATAAACAGAATCAGCAAAACCCTAGATTCCCTTTTCAACGATTACATGATTCTAAGAAGCTCAAACAATACCTGTGAATCGAGCGACGACGACAAAGTGGAGGAGATAATCTAATCTGCACAGTGAAACTTCACGTTTAAGAGAGCTCTACGGCGATGGAGATTATTTGCGGAAAGAAAATTCTTTTAAGAGCATCTATAACTCTACTCTATTTTTCAGTCTAAAATAAAGTTTAAAATAAAAAATACTCCAATGGTATTCTATTTTGGACAATTGTCAATAATAGCACCTTTTAAAGTTTATATCACAAAAAGAGCACTAGAAGGAGAAAGTCACAAAAATGACATTCATTAAAGGGTAAAATGTCCCTAATATCCTTGGTTTAAATTAAATAAACAAACAAAAATAAATAAAAAAAAAATAAAATAAAAAAAAAAAAAAAAAAAAAATAAAAAAAAAAATTTATAGTTTCAGATTATATGTTTTCAGATTCGAAATTTTTATAATTTTTTTAAAAAAAAAAATTTGATTTTTTTTTTATTTTTTTTTCAAATTTTCTTTTTATAGTTTAAAAATAATTTTTGAAACTGTTTTATAAATTTTTATTTTTTATTTTAGTATTTATTTTTTATAAAATTTTAAACCCTAATTCCAAAACCCCACCCCCTTAACTCTAAACCCTAAGGTTTGGATTAATTAACCCAAGGGGTATAAGTGTATATTTACCTCTTTAATGAAACCTATTTTTGTGACTTTGAGCCTTGAGTGCTACTTTGGGAACAAAAACTTGGTTTGGTGCTATCCTAGTCTTTTTCTCTTCTATTTTTCATTCTATAATAGATGAAAAAATAAGTGTAGAGAAAAAGATCAAAATAGCACTAAATCAAGTTTTTGTTTCCAAACTAGTACTCAAGACCAAAAGTCACAAAAATAGCACTCAAGGGGTGGGGTTGAGGATTTAAAATTTAGGGTTTAGGGTTTAGAGTTGAGAAGTGAGGTTTTGGGGATAAGATTTTAAATTTTGAAAAATAAAAAAATTTAAATTTTTCAAAAGATAAAATGCTATTTTGATCATTTTAGTTTTTGAGTGCTATTTTTGTGATATAAACTTAGAAATGTGCTATTTTGGAGATTTGCCCTTCTTATAACCGTAAATACAATGTGGTTTACACCAAACCAACTAATTGTAGAGACAGTTTATTTTAGAATCTAACCAAACCGGCATAAAAACATAGGACGATAATAAACAAATGTTTTTTTTTGTCAAATAAACAAATGTTAACTAATGAAAAACAGCAAGTGTTCAAAATAATCTCCTATTTATTATTTGACATCTTTTTTTCTGACAATCAAAAGTTATTCTATTACTTAAACTTGAAGTATCATGGATAACCAGATTGGAATAGAACAATCGATAAAACATAATTCTCTATAGAAAAATTTCGTAGTCCTAGCTAAAGAATCTGAAATCTGATTTTGCATTCGTGAAATATGAATGATTTTAAAGTCCAAAAATCATATCACTGGAGTCTTTATCCTCTCCAATTTTATTGCAAAGCGTGGCCATGGATAGGACTCCTTAGTCATGGCAATCAAGCAGTATGTCCAAAATCCCTTACATGTCGAATACTGGAGCATACTCTCCATCGTCTATCGTAGTGCTTCTACTTCTGAGTACAAGGTAGACTCTCACCGTAGGTAACTTTGTGTTCCCATAAGTTGAACCTCCCTAAGGTATCCATCCACACCTATTAAAATATGTTGTGGATGTCCATAACCCATCTAACATACAGATATTACAAAGCTTAAGGCTTGGGGTTCCTCAAAACTGTGATCTTGTGGAATTGGTGGCACTAACTCGTTCGCATTGAACCAGGTATGACATTCACTTTCTGTATAACGAACTAGCTCCAACGGATCCTAGCTATCCCCCTAAAGAGCTTGTCATTTCGGGCATTCCAAATATACCAGATTATCCAGGGATAAGGATCTTTGTCTAATTCTGGCTCAATAATGTTGTTATTTTTCTAGAATAGATAATCCATATAAGCATAAATATTCGGCACCGGAAAGATATTAGGACTCGTTGGTGTCGTTGTTAGGGACCAAGCTTGTAAAGACGGTGGACATTCAAATATGGCATGAGTAACAGACTTTTCTTGTTCTCCACATCGTGGACAATAGTTATCACATCTCATATTACGTCGTATCAAATTTCTCGTTACTGCCACATGACATGTTATTAATTGCCATATAAGATTACATATCTTCTGAGGCGCTTTTATCGTCCAAGCAAAAGGTTTGAAGCTTAGTTATACTAGGTTCCAGTACCTCTTTCTTTTCCGCAGTCTTCAATAAGTTCCGAGCTACCCAATATCCATATTTAAGCGTTACTGACCATTCTTAGTATAGTTCTAACAGAATGTGTCACGACGATGAGTTGAGCTTATGGCCAAACATCTTATCAAAGTTATATCAGCAGCGGCAACATAACCCTCTAGTAGTCGAACATTCCATTCTTTCGATTTCTGAATCAATAAGGTCGGTGACTCTCATGTTGGGATGCAAAACTAGGGTGAAGGGCGAGCTGATCTAGCTAGTGTTGTAGGGATCCAATGATCCTCCCACACATTGACCTCATATCCAGAATGTATCTTTTATTTAATTCTCAATAGCAGTAGCTTTCGAGCCGATGATTGTCCACACATAAGATGGGCTGGTTACAGAGATTATTCGTAAAGGTGAACTCATTCTATAGTGTCTTTGGGATGAGTCAGATATTTGTATCATTTAGTCCACTCGCCATCAACCCTTCAAAGAGGAATTGATTAACCATATGAGTTAAATCCTCCTCGACAATGTCCCAAAACTTCTGTTAAAAGAGAGTTGTCATCCCATACGGCCCTGGAACCTTCTCTAGATGCATAGCAAGTGTTAATTTGACCTCCCATTCAGTGACCAGAGCTGTAAGATCCTCACTAATTGAATTTGTAATCGTTGTGGACACCTCATATAGCGCTTCCTCTATTTCGGGTTAGAGGACTCAAAGATTTGCCTGAAATAACTAGTAGCAATGGCTACCAATCTTTCCTCATCCTCAACAACATTTCCATTTGCGTCAAAAAACTGAGTGATTTTATTCTTTGTTCTCCTTTGCTTTGTCAAAGCATGGAAAAAATTGTGTTTCTGTTGCCTTTTCTTAGCCTGAAAACTTGACTTTTTTTTCTAAAACATCTCCTCTACCTTAAGAGCATCAGTTAGTTCCTTCAAAGCTTATGCTATTTCCGCAGACATGGCATCATCATTCGAGTACATACCCTCCACATTCTCTTTAAGTTCCTACGCAAGTTTTTCTGAGTTCAAATTTTGTTCTCTCCTCCACTTGCTTAAGGCTTTACGACAACTTGAAATATGCTCCACAATATTTTCAGGGAAAAGATATAGAGATTTCCATCTCTCAAGAATAACTTGCCTAAGTTCCTCATTATCTAGCCAAAGTTTGTTAAATTTGAACTTTTTTATTTCCTCGTTGGATTTGTGAGAATGTTTGCTAGGATCGGATGATGATCTGATCCCCAGAACCTCATATACTTTACAGCCGAATAAGGAAATTTCTCATGTCAATTCTCATTTCCAACGGTTCTATCTAGGCGGCATCTAACAGTTGTTCTTCATGCCTCTCTTCCCTACTTATGATAACATGTTCTAGTAACTGAAAACTCCAACATCCCACAATCTGCCTAAAAGTTAGAAACGAGCTGTCAAGACGTTGTTTTCCACCTTCCTTTTCATTATGACCAGTGATTTTATTAAAATATCCTATCATAAATCAAGATCCAGTTCTTGTTGTTGAGAAACGCAGAAGACGTTCCTAAACTTGATCTCTACGTTCTAGTACATGGTTTCCATAACAAACGCCACAATAACTTTTATTCCATCAATGACTGTCTCAATGTTAATCATTCTGTTATTCGAAAATAAAACATTAATTTAAAATTTATCCATAGAAAAAAAGTAGCTAAATCTTCGTTGAGACCAAATGGTTTAACGGTAAACAAATTATCAAATCATAAGTCGGTCTGAATGTTTTGCAACAGCAATTTCCTCTAAACTAATGCTTTTATTTAAATGAGAGGAAATATTCTGTTTTATAATATTTTTTATTAGAAAATCATTACTTACACCATTAGATGAAATCTATCTATAGAAATAAGCCAATCGAACAGTTAACATCAACCAATACGTAGTAATTGTAGTTTTGTTCTTTTGGTTTGTGAATGCTTTTCACTGAACCACTTCATTATTACATGTTGATGGTGGTTTGCTATAGTTAGGCTATATTTCAGTTCAACATAGGCTATATATCTCTATTATTAAAAGAGAAGTACCCATTAAAAAATACCCCTTAGTTTTTAAAGTTAATTACACTTTCATACCACTAAGAATTAAATTGAATTTTCTATTTTAATGCTTGTTTTTTTCAGTTAGATTAATGTGTTTTCCTTATTCAATATAAATTTAATGCTATTAAATGAACATACTTATTTTAATGCTTGTCTTTTCCAGTTAAATTAATGAGTTTTTCTTAATCAAATTTAAATTTAATGTCATTAAATGAACCTAAAAATACATCATATTTAACATAGCTTATTACGGACTAGTACAGCCCAATAATGAATTTGAATCTTATTTTTACGAAAACATGAATCACTTGACATATGTAATATTTAAAATATATTAACTACAATATAACAAATGCATAGAACCTAATTATACTTTAGTTTGAAATGATCATGCTCAAGTTTTATATAGTCAACTTACATCATGCATCTATCGATGTACAATATTCAAACCACCTATAGTTTTCGTTTTCTTTATAGGATGTATCAACCAACCAATCATCCTATTGATTTTCTAAGCTTTATAAAAAAACAAATCAATAAATACAAACTCAAAATCCAATATCTTTTATTAATCAAAACATAATATCTTCAATGTCGTATATTTAATGTACCTATTAAATATAAAAACTGTAACCATAATTACACTAATTATAAGAATAGATTTTATTCCAACCAATTGATCTATTACTTTGGTAATTGATTTGCTTGCAAAAGACAAAACAATAAATTTAAAATTTGTAAGAATATAAAGATATAGAGATTCCAACCAATTGCCTATTTTTGCGTATGATTTTCGCATAATAAGCTTCAAATTGAACATTAAAAAAAATAGAGAGATTTTTTTAATCTCTTACCGACACAGAACTTAAACAAAACGAAGAGTTAAAGGTAATTTTTTTTTTGTTACACTTCCTGGAAAAAAACGGTTTCAACATGGGCTTTCATAATACGGCCTTTTAACATATTAATGTTATGGACATTTAATAATCATCTTGACGAAAAACAAAGACTATAAATAATTTATTATTAATAAAATTATGAAATTATTTACAATTTGATGACTAATTCATCGTCCTTTTTATATGTTAAATTTTTCATAGAAGTTTAAAAATCATTGTATTTCCTTTAAACATGTATAACTGATTTATAATCTTTTATGTCATACTAAGTCATAATATAATATTTCTTCATATTTTACATTAATAACCATTGTTTTTATATATCGTCTACAATTCTCTAATTACGTCTATTTGTTCAATTTTTTATATGATATTGAATATTCGTCGTAAATAGATTGTTTAAGATGCCAAAAAAATATTTAATTGGTGAATATAATACATCAAATATTACAAATACATCATTTAGTTAAATAAATAACCAAAAACCAAAAACCAAAAATTCATATCCGCGCTGGCGCGCGGGTCAGGGTCTAGTATATATATAATGTATGTAAATTAGTGTCCCAATGCTGGCCTATTGTACTTTAGTTAATGGTGAATCTTTTTATGAGTGATTTTTTCTTCTTCTTTTTTATTGAGAGATTAGGATAGTAGTGTGTCATGACAATTCAGACCCAATTGTGTACTTATTGACATAAAAAGTCACTGGGTCTGACTGGTGACCTTTTCGGGAACAAGTGGAACAATAGGGAAAAGGAATCAAAAGGAATGAATAGGAACAAATTAAAAGGAATAAATGCAGAGAAGGAATGGAACAAAATATTGCAATGAATGGTAACCACTAAAAGGAATGAGTATTTTTAATTAAAGTAATTTAAAAACTATTGTTTAAAAATATTTTAAATATAAATAAACTTTCTTGTCCATAGGTTTTGGTGTCTCTTCCTTCACACGTATCTTTCACCTGCACAACAAACATTTGTATTATTTTTCACAAGAAAAAAACTATAATGTAATACCTATTACATTTCACGTATCTATAATTATTTGCAAACTTGTATTAATAAAGATACAAACCTATAGTCGACGAGAACCAGGTCTTTTATCAGTCCAGATTTTTTCAGCGATATGATCTCGCACAATCTTCATATAAACTCCTGCCGATGTGTTTTGGTTCACTTGTTCATCACTCTCATCATCTGAATGATTGTTCACATTCGAATGTGAATGAGTAGTGTCCCTCTCCACATCAAATTCTTCGAAATCAATATCTTTAATTTTGTTCCAACGAATAAAGTTGTGGAGCCCCATTGTTGCAAATATAACCTTTCTTTGCGTTGAGATATCATACCTTGGAAATTCATTTAAAACCCTCCATTTTTGTTTCCAAACACCGAATGTACGTTCAATAACTGAACGTAGTGACGCATGCCATCTGTTAAACATTTCCTTGCTGTTTTTTGGAGGTTCATTATTAAAAAAATCTTGGAGATGATATCGTGTACCTTCTATTCTTTCTTTTCGATATGGAGCTAGATAAGCACGCCTATTTGCATAACCAGAATCTACAAGATAATATTTTCCTTCTGGGGGATGAGGAAACATTGGATCCTCTCGCATAGCGGTGTCCAGCACTCTAGAGTCATGTGTTGATCCCGCCATTCCAACGAAGCAATATGTAAATAACATATCATGATCACAAATTCCCAAAACATTAAGGCTTGCTGTTCCCTTCCGGTTCACAAAACGTAATGCATCTCGACCTGGAGTCACCATTACTGGTACATGTGTTCCATCAAGAGCCCCGACAAAACCATTAAAATAAGGCGAATACCGCTTGTCTCCATGTAAGCTATTCGATATTGCTTCAAACTCACGAGTTGTTCTTGGTCGTAGATAGTTAACTGCCAATTGTACCACTGCTCCAAGAACATAGTGAAATTTTCTGCATATAGTCTCTTGCGCATGGCCAAATCTTAAACCAATGTCACGTTGAGTGTCGTTTTGGCCACACAAAATCAAGAAAATTGCAATGCTCTCATCCACTTTGATATTATTTGACTCTTGTAATCCATACTTCGTTTGAAGAACTTCACATAAACGAATAAAGGCTTCTGGACTCATGCGGATAAGAGTACGACATGAAACTTCGTTATGGTAGATTTGGCTCCGTATCAACTTCCAACCATTTCCCCAATCTTTGTTCATTGGTTCTTTAAAAAAGTTTGTCTTGTAGTACTCTAATATAGGATGCATGTACCTTTGGAGAAACTCTTCTTCTTCCAATAACATTAGCTCCATCAACTCATCTTCATTTAAGTTTTGAATTCCACGTGAACGTAATTCTAGGATACGAAGTTCCTGCAAATATTTACATAGATATTATTATTTAGAGATAAAAAAAAGTAAACTCAAGTGCTCATAAATAAATAATTATCTTTATAAATAGAAAACATGCAATACAGCTTCAAAGCACTATAATATCTGTAAACACCAAAACCAAATTCTTAAAGTCAAAACTTATATAATAAAATATTTCTAGAAAGCTTAGACGAGGCCATCATCATTGCTTTCATTAAGTAAGTTGACAAAACTTGTTGGTTCTCTACGTGGCTCTTCTAATTCAGTGGAGTGCACACCAAGAAAACTCATGTAACCACCTCCAGTATTAGCTCCTATTGCAGTACTTCCACCCATTCCAACACTCTGAAAATGGTTTTGACTTGTCGTCAACAAATCAACCTGATTGCATGGACTCCCATGTCTGTCTGTGCCAAGTAAACTCTCCATATATTTGATCTTAATTTCTTCATTTTCCAATTTCACAAAGGCTTCACGTATATCAGCATCATTCTTTAACAATTTATTTGCTGCCCACCAAAATACCCCAAGCTGTTCTATTGGTAACTTTTCTAGAATTGATGTTGCATCACCATATGTTATCTTTTGAATTTTTCTTGATCGTAGTTCTTCTAAAAATTCTTGCCGAGTATCTACGACACGCTGAAATCCACTTTCCACCTGTGTTTCGAAACTAGTTTTTCTTCTTGCAAGACGACATGACGACGTGCTTCGGATTGATCGGTTGCATCCTTGATCACTAGTAAGATCCACTATTGGTTCAGCAGTTTGAGTTTCTTGCAGTTGGTTCACCATTGTTATGCCATCAACATCTAAAGTAGGTTGAACTTGCTGGAGTTGTAGGCCAAGCATATGTGGTGAATAACGTTCATCTTGATCAACATCATGTTCACCAAAAATTTGATCCAACAAATCTTTAAATGGCAAAGGCTTCTTTTGCAAAACATGAACTAGTCTTCCTTTAGTTCCTCCATATTCCTGTGAATAATAAAAATTAGTATAAAACAAATATATTTAAAATAAAGTAATTATATATGATATACAGTAGAGAATTACCGCAATCCGATCACTCCACCAAGTTTCCACCATATCTATTTGTCCAGAAGATGGATCAACAGCAACACCGGTGCGTTTTACCAATTGACTGTGAATATTCCAAAGTTTACGCAAGTAACCAATTTTGCTAGTTATCTCTGGATCCCAAGAGATCTTTTCACCTATCAGCTCGAAGTATTTTTTTCAATTCTTTTTCTAGCTGCCACATCTGGCATTCTACTACGGTAGTCATCGGCTTTTAGCTCCGCAATGACGAGTTCAAGCATAACTTCACAATTCTTATCCTTCCACAGATACTAAAGTATATATGTATTCATATAATTAATTCACATGTTTCATAGTAATACAACAATGATTTAAGAAGAAAAAATGCAAATATAAATACATGTCCTTCACGAGTTGTTCGCCATCAGTCGTGGTTCTTGCCTCACCACTGGATTGACGTCCACGACGTTGTGATCCGCTAGTGTTTCTTGAGCTTGACATGATATCTAACAGGCACACATAAAATATTCATGTTATTTTCTATCTTAATACTCGTGTATTATACATATAACTTTCTCTTAAAAATTGTAAGAAAAAGTGTGTACCTCTTGCTGTAGAACTTTAGTTGATTGTATTAGGTTATTGAATAGAATAATTCTCACATATATAGTGGAAGCAAAACGTGAAAAGAGTAAAAAAAAAAGTTAATTTTTCTGTATAGTTCAACTCACGTTAATAGAGATTTGCCTTTTTTTTTATTTTCCATTTTGTTCCTTACCTATATTGATAGGGAATATTTTTCTCCTATTATTCCCCAAATAAAGAGGAATGAAGAGGAATTGTATGTGTTCCTTATATATCAAAAGTTACTTGTGAATGGTGAAAAAAAAAAGGAATGAATAGGAATGAAGTGTTCCCTCTCATTCCATTCCTTCTTAGCGGTCACCATTCATCCTCACATTGTTTCACTAATAGCCGATTCATGTTCCTCGTGAATATTTCAAAAGTTCAGGTTCATTAAATGTCAAATTTTCTTTTTCCTTTCTTTTTGCGCCAACTTCTATTAGAAGTAATACCTACTCCCTCCGTTCTGAAATGTAAGATGTTTAGAAGATATTCTTTAAAATCATGTTATTATAATTGTTGTCGAGAGACAAATACATACAGCCCAAATCTAATGACTCTTAAGAATTAAAAACCTAAAGCCAAAGAAAAAACAATCACAACTATAGTTCTACAGTTAAAAAATGAAAGCACAACATATACCAATCATACCCTAAGTTTTGCTATTAATTTTCCTGGTTGTACTTTGGAGCAAATGGATTAAATCTTAAATGCAAATAGAACCTTAAAAAAATTAAATGCAAACAGAACTTGCTTAATCATAGTGTTGAGTACACAACTACTCTTAATGCATGATGCTGACAACTATTTCAGTTTCTACGTAACGATAATGATTATATTTTTAAAAATAATAAAAAATTTGCTTTTACAATTGAAATGACATAAACAGAATAAAATAAACAGAAAAAGTAATGACATTAACATAGGCTAACTTAAAATTTATTAAACAACTACGGTTTATAAGAATTGATTTATTAATTCACTGTAAAATCATTATTAAAGATTCTCGGAAATCAAGATCTTTTTTTTTATCGTCCTCAGTTTTAGTTCACCAAAAATATGTTTCTTGGTTGAGATTATATAAATCTAGAATAGAATCAGTAACAAAAGTGTCATCTACAAAAAAACTTTTGGTCAAAGTCTCAAAAATTGTTGGCATAAGAAAATAATGTTGAAGCATATTATGTTGGTATATATTATGATATGAACTAACTTCATTTTCTTTGGCCAACATAATGATATAATTTTGATATGAACAAACTTTTAAGCGGAATGTTTGTGGGATTTACAGTTTTAAAGGTTGTATATACTGACAAATTGACTTATCGAATGTTTAATTTTATAGCAGATTTTGAATACCGGAGATGTCAAATATCTAGAACATGAAAAAAGAAACGGATGCATTATGTCAATTAGCAACAACTGGGCGTAGGAAAAAAAAGATTATGAAGGATAAGTTGATTCAGCAAGAGAAGGTGATGGTCGTTGTGATGAGTGACCAAGAGGAGAAACTCAATGACCAAAAGAAGTGTATGAACCTGAGGGAAGAAAGCTAGGATATGGAAAGAAACAACTTTGAGAAGCAATTCAGTGACTTAGCGATGAATATGGAGCTGAAGCTAATTGACGGAGAGAAGCAACTTTAAATAACGGTTTGAAGAGTAACTCCATGGCAGAAAGATAATTATGAAGCTGAAGGAGGAAAGCTGGAACATCGAACTAAAAGCCTTGAAGAACAGTTGCAGAAGCAGCTCAATGATCAAAGGCCGAAGGAGGAAAGCTGGAAGATGGAACAAAGCAAGCTTGAAGAATCTATGAGAAACTTGTCCAAAAAATCTTTGAAGAAAAGTTTGAGAGACGAAGGTCTCAAAATGTACAATATAGGCACAATCCTGGTTTACAAAATTGGGAGATAATTAGACACTTGAAAATTCTTCCTTTTTAGCTATCAAATGAGTTTAGATTATGGTATTTACCTTCTCACATTGTATTAAGAGAAGCAAAAGAAGGAGAATATTCATTTAATTTTTAAATGAGCTGCCCAAGATTTGAAGAAAAAGGTTGGTAAGAACTTAAACCACGTTTAGACAATAGTTATAATTTTGCTTAATTTGAAGGTTTAATAATTGTATAATGTTTCAGGAACTGAATAAACTTTCTGATGATTTAAAGAAGTCGAAGGAAGTTATGCTTGAGCAACTAGATTCTAAGGAAAAAATCATCAAGGAAAATGAAGGGGTTACACAAATTATAATAATTTATTTAGATGATATTTAAAAAGACTGTTTATTTAGAAGATGTTTGCCATATTTATTGTTTCAGGAAATTTATAAAGCTGCTAATCAGTAGAGAGTTATGCTTTCTATACTACATGACAAGGAAACTTCCATCCAAAAACTTAATGAGGTTAGTTAGATGTCTACGTAGGCAATAGTTATATAGATTTTACTTCCAAGTGGTTATTCATTGTATATTTTTCAGGATTTTTCTAAACTTGACGAGGATTTAGATAATCACGAGAAAGATAATGCTAATTTACTTGAACAAACTAGCTGCCAAAGATAAGATCCTCAAGGAACATGAAGAGGTTAGTAAGATGAAAGTTTCTAGTTACACAGCTGTTAAATTTGGTAATTTGTAGACTGGTTAGCAGTAAACTGTGAGTAGGATTACATATTAATGAAAGATGTAAGCATTATGTTGAATTAGAAACAATAAGTTATTTATTTAATTAGCACTTGCCCATCTACTCAAATTTATGAGTTTGTCTCCACTTTTACAGCACATCAAATTTGACCCTTGCTTTCAAAGGCTCCTCAAATAGATTTTTTGTTGGGTCAGCGTTGATAGCAGGAGCCTTGCAGCTATATTCTCTCTCTAATCTATAAATTTTATCCCCCACTTTAAAAGCTCGATAGCTGATTCTTTGGCAGTTAGCTCTATCAGACCTTAATTGTAACTTTTTAACTGAAGTTAGTATTCTAAAAGTTGACAAAAGTATGTTATTATTTTATTTTAATATTTTTTCTTTGCAGACTTTACCTAAGATAATCTAAAACTCACCACTACAGTGGGTGTATGACTACATTCATGCATGCAGAATTGCTTAGCTCTTGAAGGTTTAATAACTGGGATGAACTAGGCACATTCATGGGAAGTATTGTGACAACGACATCATACAATGTCATTTTCTCAAACTATGACTTGCATGAGTTTTTGATTATGAATTTATTTGCCAACTTGATGGTTCAATTTTTGGTCAGATATGCAACAACATAGTAACACATATATCTCATCTGGAGGTGAGTCAGTCTTATATATGTTGTCATACTTAACCAAAATCAGTGGATTCTTATTGTTTCCACTTTGTGTTGTAGATGGGAAAAATGGGTCAAGGAAGCATTCAAGATTGTTATGAAATCAGTGTTTTGGATCTTTTTGGGAGGACTGATTCCTATGTTAGCTGGAGGATTTATAAAGAGGTACTGGATTAGTTTGGTTGTTACTACAGCATCGGCATTGGCCATGCAGTGCGGAAGGACAACATTGTGGAAAAACTCCTATAAGATCTCCATGTCGTAACCCGTGATAATTTTCCTACTTGGCATACTTGTAATTGCCGTAGCTGCTGCTATCAAGATTAGTGATTGATTTGACTAAGTATTTCATTATTTTCTTTAAATAATTTGTGTTGATACAAACTTGTCTCTCTTCCTTAAGTAGTTAGGTTGCATTTGGAAAAAAAAATTGAAGATTTTGTGGGTTTCAAGGCTTTGATTCAGGTTTTAGAACATGGTTTGAGAATATAAGATATTGTGGGTTTCAAGGCTCTGATTCAGGTTTTAGAACATGGTTTGAGAGCCCATATTTTAAGCTCGAGTCTATACGACCCTTTAGTTGCATCACAGACATGACAGATCCTCCGGCGTTGCGTGTATGCCTCTCCGTCTCCGACTCTGATCCTTGCAGTACCACGGTGGCTCTGCGTTATTTCTTTCCAATCTCTCTAGCTCCTTCACGGTAATGCTGGAAAAAGAGGAGTATTTCCGAACTCAACGCTCGCCACTGCTTTAGAAGCTCTCGTCAAGCTCAGCTCTACACTCATCGGTGTGAAAGTAACAAGGCCCTTACCTGATTTGAGAAATCTATGCCTTTGTGTCACTGCCATATGTACCTTTCAAAAATCTTACCCGAGAAGACCTCCACTTGCGATCTATCCAACGTCAAACACCATCACTAGTGTAAAATTTAAGAATGCTTCTCAGACCCTGGGTCTCCTACCCAGTTTTATACCGTCTTGTTCATCCAATCTGATCTTCAGTGTCAAAATCCCTTTTTCAGATGTTGTCAATGGTTCACAGCAGATATTGCTGGCCAGCATCCTCCGTCACCACCAAATAAGCTACTTCACGGTCCTAGGCTCTGCTCCATCTCCACGAAACTGCTATGTTTTAGAAGCCAACCGCTTATTACCACTATGGTCCTTCGGTATGACAAGATAACTTCTCTCTTTAATGAAGAGAACATCATCTTTCAGCTCTACCACAAAGGAGATCATCTCACCACCAGAGACAGTTTATTCTAATCGCTCTCAAACCAAATTCATTTGGGTATTTCAACGTCATTTTCAACTACTCTATGTTGTTTCGAACACCAGTTTTAGGGAATCAAGTGAAGCTTCTTTACAGTTCTTCTCAACCCTTCAACACATCTGTCTTTTATTTCATTGTAAAATAGTTCAACAACGTAAACCTTAGTCATTACAAATATTTCTCTTACAGAAAAGCAATATTATAATTAATTCAGATAATTGGTTATAGAATTACTTTATATTTTATTTTAATACGTAAAAAAAACGGGAACACTCTAGCTTTTAAGAAATAAAAAAGAGAGTTTTTTTTTGTGTAGGATCAATACAATGATCAAATGCTTTTATCATGAAGATAATTTGTAAACGTTTTTGTGTGGACTTTAGAAAACATAAAAAGTTCTAATAATTTTTACCTACAAATATAATTCATCTATATAATAATATATAACCATTAAATTTCTTTCAATAAAAAAAAGTTAAAGTATTTTATTTAATTATATATAAATAATTGATGAAGAAAAATACATTGATAAACATATATATTATTTCTCTAATTCTACAATTAGTTACCATAAATCATTATTTGTAATATTACTTGTGTTATTTGGTAACTTATATTAATTAGTTCTATAGTTACCTTTTATTTTTAGATCTGATTTAAATAACTAATAAGCGTCAACAACCAATCAAATTATAACTTTTTTTTTAAACTTAACATATTAACAATACATAACAAAAAATCATTTAAGTGACTTCTCAATTAATATATAGTATGATTTATCTCCTTAAAACAAATGATAAATTTGGTTAATGTAAACATAAAAACATGTATTAGGAAAATGGTAGTCTAAGTAATTTCTCTCATAAATTTGGTAAATGTAAACGTAAAAACATTAATTTAATTTTAAATAACTTACTATATAATAATTAAATGAATTATCATATAATATAATTGTAAGTGACTTACCATATAATAATTTTAACTCATATGCTTATATTAATAGATGAATTAAATAACATTTCTTGATTAATATAATTTTAAATGGCTTACAATATAATTTTTATGTTTTAAAATAAAAAAATATTTTAATCATTTCTAAAAGTGATAACTTTTCTATGATATCACATTATCATTGGAAAATGATGAGATTTTTTTTAAAAATTATATATTTGATTGTTTTGCATTCATTTGAAACATTTTAGAATATATATAGAGTGAATGAGTGAATTTAATTAATATTATTAGGTTTACATTAATTAGTTTTTTGGAATCTATGATTTATTGTATTCATTACTAATATAAATATTTAAAACCATTTTTATAATTGTTTTTGTAGTATCATATGTATTTAAATGTATATTATCAATTTATATAATGTAATATATGATATTTAACTGTTTCTATAAATAAATTATATTAATAGATAAATTATATTAATCTTCCTACATATTAATTTAGAAGTCACTGATTTGTTGCTCATAGGAGAGTTTTCCAATTAATTGTTATAATTTGATTGGTTGATGGTTTTTAAATTTTTTTGCTTTGGAGAGAGAGGTCATTCTATAAGCAAAACATTAGCATAAATCACTTAATTGGAAACGAAACCATAAGCAAAATATCATTCTAAATTTATTAATTTTAAAAAATATTCAGGTACAAAATAAATAATCCATTTTTATAATATACAATAGCTAAATTCAAAAAATATTTATAATTTGTTACATGAATATATAAATTTGACATAATAACAAATAGTGTTGGAAATTTAGGAATCGTGGAAAACCAACAATTCTCAATTCTTTCCATCCCCCCAAAAAAAAACACCAAATGTAATTTAGGAATCTTGGAAAACTTAAAAATATTTAAAAGGATTTCGGAAATTTAATAAAAACATTTCATAAAAATCTAATTTTAGAAAATGTTTACTTTCTGGTAAGTTCGTCAGGCTTTACGGCTAAAAAACCGGAGTCAATACAATTTTATAAATCAATTAATAATTATATTAAAGTGAACTTATGAAAAGAACCGAAAAATTGTTCGAACCCCCTATATATTCATCTCCTTGAAGCCCATCTCTATAGACTCTTTCATTTGCTCTTTTCTTTGTGTACTAACATTTTCATTTGTTCAAATCCATTTGCTCCTTTAGACACCGATCTCCTTCATGGCTCCGATTGCTGTCGGTAGTGTTTTACCAGACGGAAAAATCTTCCTCTTTGACGAGAACGATCAGCTCCAGACGGTCACCGTTCACTCTCTCTTGGCTGGTAAGAAGGTCATTCTCTTTGGTGTCCCCGGTGCTTTCACTTCCGCCTGCAGGTAAAATTCTACAGACATTCCCTTTTCATTATAGTTAATGGATCTAAGCTAATTGACCCTTTTCCATGATTTAGCTTGCAGCATGTGCCTAGTTTCATTGAGAAAGCGGACCAGCTGAAAGCAAAGGGTGTTAATGAGATCATTTGCTATGGCAGTAAGTATTAGATATGTTTCTATGTCATGTCGGTTCTTTGGTATCGAATCTGGCAAAACTATGTAAAGTTTGCTTGGTTGCTAAGTATTTATAAGACATCATTTACATGGATTTTGTTGCAGTGAATGATCCGTATGTGATGAAAGCATGGGGAAAGACATTCCCAGAGAACAAGCATGTCAAGTTTGTCTCAGACGGCTCAGGAGAATACACAAAGCTCCTCGGACTGGAGCTTGACCTTAAGGACAAGGGTCTTGGTATTAGGACAAGGAGATTTGCTATGTTGCTCGATAACCTCAAGGTGACTGTCGCCAACATTGAAACAGGTGGCGAGTTCACGGTTTCCAGCGCCGAGGATATCCTCAAGGCTCTCTAAGAAACTGCCATCTGAAAGTAGAGGATCTCTAGCCCGATTTTCAGAATAAGAAGTTGGCATAGTAAATTGGTTTTAGTTGTTTAATTCCTCTTTCTAATTATAATAACGTACTAGTTTTTGAAAGCGCGGTTTGTTTCCAAAGTTTAATAATTTTTTAATGAATTTCTCTATAAGCAGTTTATTGATTTAGGAACATTTATTTTGGACCATGAACTGAACCGTACCAAACTGAAAAAAACGAAACAAAAATTGAATTGAATTCATAAATGACCGCGCATATCATATTTCTAAATCCAAAAACTTGAAACCAAACCGAAAACCAAATGTATCATTAATTTTTTAATACAAATTATTTACTTGAAAATATTAACTATATTTAATTTCTAAAGAATCAAATATCATAAAAATACTATTTATAAACTGTATTACCTAGTAAACCAAATTATCCTAATAATTTAAACTGAAAATCCTAAATTATCCGATAATTTAACTATAAATCCATAATTACCCGAATATAAGAATCAAACCAGAACTGAATTGGACCAATATTTTTTTACATATTAGCTGGTTCCCAACTTAGCTGCTGAACCGAACAAAATAACTCAACTGAAACCAAACCAACCAAACTTTGTAAATACCTGAATGGTTCTTAAATTTATATAACCAAAACACCAAAACAAAAATACTGGAACCAAATGTTGAGGACTAATAATACATCTACATTTAATTGGTGCGAAGAAAACATTCTATTTTTACAAATGATTTAACTCCTTTTAGTGGGGTATATATATGGTTTATAGATGGAATAAGATATAAGCAGTATTTTATATCTGATCCGGACCCACGGTCGAACCGGTAAACTCGGTGGCTGTATATAATTTGGACTGGTTTATGTTCTTCATGTAGCGTTTTATCAGAAGTTTTATCAATTGATATGTAGTTCTACAGAATTCAGATTTAATGAAAATGTATTAATTTAAATCTGATAAAATCCACAAACCCATTATTACCCAATGAACAAGTTGACCTGAAAAAAAAAACAGAAGAATCTCATCATATGTTTTTCAAAAATTTATTAAAGTTCTCTTATAGTAGATAACTAGGTTAAGACCCGCGCAATTACGTGGGATGAATGTTATATGTAAAACTAATTTTTACATATTATTATTTATTTGTATTCATTTACGTATTATGTATATAACTAAATTAGAGTAAATACATAAATCAAAACAATACATCTTTTTTATTTACGATACTTTTTTGGTAAATAAATCAAAACAATCATTTTGTTTATTTTATATGGTATATAACTAAATTTCAATGACATGGACATAGATATATAGTATATTTTAATATGAATATTTATTATTGAGAATTCATACTCATATCATAAACACAAAATTTCTAATATGCGATTTTTTAATGCAAATTTCAAAATTAAAATATTAAGGTTTCAATAATTTTTCAATACAAATTTAGAAATTATCATATTTAAGTATTGTTATATGTTATATAGTTTAATTTTAAACTATATTATTATATAATATGAATGTATATTAAATGAGACTTCATATTCATACGATTTATGATCATTTGTATTTTGTTATTACCAAAAAAAAATTAAACCATTGATCACAAAATTTTAGTGTGAGACAGTTAACGTTTTTAATAATTTATTGTCGTTTTAAAAATTCAAAATATAACATATAAATTTTTTTATTTTCTATTATATGGTTAATGTAGTTATTAAAATATCTTCTAATAATATAAAATTTAAAAAAAAAAGAGCTAAGATACAAAAATTACTATCAAATATTTATTATTCATAATCATTAATTATTATATATACGTTAATCATATTAGGCAAGTTCGTAACTTTTATTTAAAGAAAGTGCGAGAATATTTTTTTTGTACATTTAATAGTTAGTTTAATAAAAATTATAATATAAGTTAAGATGGACCAACCTATTTCTCTAAGAATTCTGAATTTCATTCTCATGGTAACACGTGGCTACAAAATATTGTTGTAATGTTTCTCAATTAATATATAAGCGATCTTATTATATAAAGTAGATTTTCTCTCTTTTCTCTTACTGCCACATCATTAAATAGGGGAGGGAGAATTCGTAACGTATCCAACTCTATAGTAGATTTGTTGCTTTCTTCCGATTCTTCATGATTGGGCTTGTACGAAATATTTTTGGGCTTCTAAATCGGTTATTTGTATTTTGAGTGTTTAGTTTGGAATTGGTGTAATTGGGCTGGTAACAAAGAAACTAAAACTAAGCTTGATTGTCGAGCTCTTCTTCAACCATGGCAATCTTCAGATTATGAAGGTTCATCTCATCTTCTTATTTCTTTATTTATTTAGGTGGATCAACAATGGAGTTTCTGGAGACTTATGGGAGAAGAAACATTTTATGAGGAATCTCTTAAGCGAGCTCCGTTGGTGTTGGTGTCGTTTCGTCTCAGAAGGTCTCCCGTCTAATGGTTACCTGCACCATAAATGACTCATGAGTAACTAGTTTACTCAGTGAGTCTAAACTCGCACTCCAACAACATATCGATAGCATCCCGAGCAATCAACTCCATTTCTATGCAGTGGAAACATATTCCATAACTAATATTTATATATAAGGCATATCCTTCCATCATTGTCAATCTAATCTTATACCTCGCTTCCTATTCCCGTCTTTCATATCACTCATATAACTATACATATATATATATATATATATGCCAGACCCGAGAAACCACATAGGCTAAACAATTCTAGCGGGTTAGCATCACCATCATTGTCATCAGATATTTTAAGATCAAACATTGAACGTTGCATGCAGCTTCACGGCCTCTAGGGATCTCATCATCCTGTCTTTGTGACCTTGTTCCATATCCCAAGACCAATTCACGGTAATAATCATTCATACGAGAATATTTTGGAAGACATATTTATAAAGACTTCACATGATTAACACTTCCATACTTGTTCATATATATATATATATATATATATATATATATATATATATATATATATATATATATTAGTACTTGAGAACAAGTACTAAGGCTCGGAATAAACTTCAGATAATATTTCATAAATATTTATTAAGTGTTTATACTAAGTAAACACCTCACCAATTCATTATTTATCTAGAAACAATCATCTATAATAAATACTTTCAACCATTAAACACTCATTCATAACTCTTCAATTATCTATCTAGACTCACCTTTGAATCCATGAGATTGACTAAGGAAGACTAGACACGAGCTCAAACTAAACATTCACCACTTGCTGATCACTCCTGAAAAAGAATGAGGACAAGGCATGGTCCGACTGGTCATTCCAATCTCTTCGACGAACTGAACCAAGACAGGACACGGTTCTACTGGATGAACAGGTGTGATCTTTTAAGATTATCTCAACCACTGACCTGGAAAAGAGCAGTTCGGTATAGATGATCATTAATCCAATATTTCGGTTGTGAAGAAGCAACTTAAATCAGACTAGTTCGGTTCAGGATAAGCTTTATCATTTCAGTTCGAGGATAGTTCATCTTGGTTTAGTCAAGATCAAACCAAGATCAATTCAGTTTATAATAAAATTAATTTAGTTCGGATTAATTCCAATCAGCTCATGTCAGATTAGTTAACAGTTCCATGAGACTGATTCAATCCAAAACTAAACTAAACTGAACTGTACAAGAGCTTAGCCAACTGATCCATAGAGTAGCTTACGATATCATCAATTGGTTCTGTTCAGAACATGACTGAAGCAACAAACTGAAGCTTACCACAACAACTGACAGTTAGATAATCTCGGTTGGAACTTCTCTCCAAACTTTACTCATGGTTGTACTGTTTTAAAAGAGAAAACAATATCGGTTGAACTCAGGTACAGAATATAGCTTATGTTTTTATCCAAACGTAAAGCTTCTCTAAAACTGATCCGAACAAACTGACTGCAGATCTTACCGGTTTAATACTCGACACTGATAAGTTGTGAACTGATCTCGTGAATCTCATGAACCATCTACAAATTTTCCACACACCACAACCACTGATTCAAGGCCCACGAAGGTTAGAAAGGGTCATCCACTCAGTCTCCTCTTCAGAATTTTTCTCTCATTTTTCCTCTTATTTTCTCTCTCAGATTTTCTCTGAAATTTTTCTTGTTTTGCTGCAGGTTATGAACGTCCAGAGGAGAGAAGAAGGTATTGTATATCATAAGGAGTTGCTTCAGATAATGATTTTCTCCCACAAAAGACAAAACTGAGGTTAGACAGCTGGAGACATGCTTCAGCACAGTAAGCAGCACAAGCAGCTGAACATTTTCCGTCCATGAAGAAAGATACAAGCAGCTGAAGCAAACAGCTTGTGACCAGCATGTGACTTCTAATGAGCAAGCATGTAAGCAAGTAGGCGCAGGTCATGTGACTTAAATACTGAAGAAGCAAGAAGGTGCAACTCTAGTGACTAATTAACAAGAAGCTGAAATTATTTCTGGCCAGTTCTCGACCAAACATTTCCCGTCCATCAGTTCCCATCCTGATTTTAGATAAACTCGTCAAGCTTATATAAAACTCGATCATAATAATTAACACTCGGTTAAAATTATCAAGGAAAGGTATTCCAACCTCAAGACAGTCCCGTCGAGAAATTAACTCACCGGGTAAATTTAACTATTATTTTTTAGTTCCAATTGACTAATCTTCAATCTGATCTAAAAGAATTTTCTCGACCAAAATTATATCTACTTGTGAGGGTTATTACAAACGGCCACGGACAACAACCAAGTCGTTGAGCCTAACGCTCTCAACATTCCGGAGAAACAAGATCCAGAAACCGCCACCGATCCTACGACAATCAACACGACTAAAGTGATCAACGCAGCCTCACCCAGCAAGTAAAAAACTCGCGGCAATCAACTGAACTACAAGATGGCTTGATCCTCTAAAGGGGTCTGTAGACAGCTCGCCGAAAGAAGAGTTCAGCTATCCCCCTCTCTAAAAAGGGGGGGGGGGAGTGGGTACGTATACGTATACTCGTATACTCCCATAAGTTTAAGATATTCTCACTTGTACTCAATATTATTTTAAAAAAAATCAGCAATAGGAAAACACAATATGACTTCTAGTGGCAGATCTTTTTTATCGCAACATTTAATCTCACGACATTACTTACGACAACATTAGCAAATCGAGATTCGCTCAAAATGCCTAAGTAAAAAATATAACAATATCGCATAACACAAAAACAAAAATCAATTCTTAAAGCGAATTCTGAATGTTCTATTAACCATTCCTTTGTCGAAATTAGCCTTTTTACAAGCATCCCCACAAACCCGCAAAGCAGTATATGAAAGAAACCTTTTTAAAAAGAAAAATTATTCCGTCAAAACTATTACAAATTAATTCCTGGTCATAGTCAAAGTGAGACTCCCGGCCGAAACACGATCCTAACTCTATTTTCTTTACGGAGAAAATCACAATTATTTCGATGAAAAATGTATTTCCGGAAAAAGCAAGACGTCGCGATTTCTCGAAAATATTATTCCATAAAAAAGTTTGTTTGCGACTATAAATCAGCAAGACCATCTTAAAAAACATCCGTCTATTGGTCCGGACCGACAAATCAAAAAGTTCTCTAAACGAAGCTATAATCAGACCTTTTCTGTGAAAATGATCATCTTACATCCCACAAGGATAACATAGCGCGCTATACAGGAAGCCGAAATTTTGGTCATCACCTCCAAACAGTCTTTGGAAGTAGCTCGGTTCCTACCAAGAAAAGTCATATAAGCCGATAACAATTCACGGACTTTAAATAGGTACGAATCAGGTTAAAATCGCAAACATGTAAAACGAAAGCCGATTAGTCGTCGCAAAGCTTTAAGCCAATAGTAAACCTAGGTCTTGCCCTAAATTCAGCACTATGGTCTCTAACATTTCCAGACATGATATCAAAATTGATACGAGATCCTAAAACATGTCTCTTCGTTCATATCTAAACGCTCACGAAACTTCGCAAAAATTTCAAAATTTTCGAATACACTCATCTTAAAGAAGCAACGACAGAACGATTCACTAAGAGTTAGACATGAAGTGACTACTCATATTCTTCCCTCTACACTTATCACAAGTATTCATAAAGCTCTTAAAACGCTAAACTTAAATGCATTAGATAATGCCACGAAGCGGCAGGGATTCACAGCCACATGTGGCCAGTCCCGACAAAGTAAAACGACCATACTTAGCCATAAACATAAGACAGCCACACTCGGCCCGAACAAACATAAGCATAAATATAAGACAAGGGAAAACACACTCCTTTCATCTTTCAAGATCACATTCGAAATTTCCAGACATTGAAACCCCGAATGTACTCGTGGGCTGGTCCACCTCTCCATCCTCGCCCGCAGTATCGACCACAACTTCCTCCGTATTGGGGGAGACAGGGATGGGGTCCCAAATCCCTGAAATATTTTCCTCAATCGGAGAGTCCATCGACTCGGCCTCAGCATACTCATCCATGAAGCCATTCATCTTCTTCATCTCGGAGTGGAAAGTGTAGTCAATGGCCTTCGTATGCCACAAAGTGCCAACGGAGCCTCGACACTCACGAAAAGTGCCAACAAATTCCTAGGCTTCATTAAGTCTCCCAAACTCTGTCGCAAAATGGGCAGCACAGTTATTAACCATAGCAGCAAGTTTCTGCCTCCCTTTCCTCTCTGTACGATGAAGCGCCTTGAAATGCTTCTCAGCCAGATCTTGGTCACGAATGCTACGTGATGTGGCCTCGCCTTGCAGACGGGCGATCTCCTTCTCTGCCCGATCGGCCTTAAAATGGTGGGTCCACGCGTCTCCTGGTAACTTACTTCAACAGGCGAGTTGAACACATGCATGCCCTGCAGATTTCTCCAAATATTAAGAAAGGGACATGGTGTCAAAAATTAACAAAGGATAGAAAACCAACCCCATTGATCAATCTAGATCTATCCGCAAATGTTTTTGACCTCGATAGCTTATCTAAAGTTGGAGGTGGGTCGAGGTTCAGAGAAAGCGAGGCGAAGAAGTCGTCGAAGTTGCAATCCGGGAGGAGAATGTCACTGGTACCACTCCAGTCACCAGGAGTGAAGTTTGGACCCCATCCGGACAGCGGAAACTCCTCTGCAGTAAAATCATTGTCATCAAGTGCAACCCCTTTGTTCTTCGGCGACCTATCTCTCTCCTTTGTCATGGGAATATCGCGAGAAGAAAATTTGTCCATGCCGGATCAGTTTCTTCCTCTACAAACGTCTGAGGATGAACTATGATACGCTAATGCCTTACGAACCCGCTTCGAAGAAAAGGAAGTCCAATGGAACGGACCACCCCGGAGAGTCTCTCACGATGATCAAATCCTCGGGAAACGGCCAAAGAGGGTTAGGAACTGCAAAAAGGAGAATGCAAATACAAAGTAAGATATTGTCGAAACAAAAAGTAAGCAAATATCCAACCAAGGTACCATGCTGACTCCATTCACTACGAAATATGGGGATACAACTCTCCTCAAAGGACGCGTCATTTATTCGGACAAAGAAAAAACAATTCCTCCACTCGTGCCCATTGGAAATCGTCTTCTTGATTATCGACATATACTGACGAGGGGTCAAGCGATACATGAGAGGTCCCGATGACGACGACGGTCTCAAGAGAGCCTCAAAGTAGTCGGCATCGAGAGTCATCCCGCTGATGATATTTTGTAAACCAGTGAGAGTCATCTGGCTTATCGACAGCTCGAAGCGGTTCAAGGTTTGGATGATGACCTCCGGAATGAGAAACCACAAACGACAGCGCAGAAGAGGTGCCTCGTAGCACGTAAAGTAACCCTCCAGAGGATTGTCAACATGTTCCCCACGCTTTGGAATCCAGAACTCCACTTCGTCTGGGACTTGACAAAACTCTTGTACAGTGTCGAGGAATGGATACGAACTCTTGCTCGGCAGGTCAATGACTCAGCCGGAAGAGCTGTCATAGCAACCTAATACGCCTCAGCCTCCTCGGAGTCAAGAATGAGGCATAAATTCTGCCTTTGGGATAACTTCATCGTTATCATGAACACTCCCATGGTTGGAATGAAGAGCCATGGTATTCTTACAAGCTCTTTTTGTTGAAGGCATGTTTAAAAAAAATGACAACAGGGAGAAAAAGGAAAAAAGAAAGGTTTTCTATCTTGGAGAAGTTTCTTGTAGAAGAGAGCAAGTAAAGAACTTGAAAACTTACTCCACCTTCTTATAAGCAAGAAAATGTACTATTCATCTTCGAAATTTTGGCCAATGCCTCCTAACAGGTCTAAACTCGCCTAATCACTCGCTAGAACCTCACGCTAGAAGCTCACGATTCTAACGAGCTGGAGGGCTAACTGTTGGGGTCAAAATAGGACACAACGGAATCAATGCCCAAAAGTTCCTGAAAAATAATTCTTCTAAAAAGAGAAGTAGAAAATCAACACTAAAAGCCTCGTACAAGTTTAAAAGAGTTATACGAGAAGTTATCATAATAGATAGTCCAATCTATTGGCAAGTGAATTCCGGGAGACAAACAATGAAACAGGAAACAGGCCGGCCATCATTCCCCAACCATCCGAATCACCCGAAGATAGCCAAAACTCGACCTCCGCCTAAACCAACTTGCCATACGGCGAGCCAGGACTCGACTGGAGTAACCGTTGAAACTTTACGATAAAAATCACCAAGAATTGTTTTCTCGTATGAGTTCAAATTGATCGTGAAAAACGACAACGATTAACTTAACACCTTAGTTGTCTCAACTATGCGATTAATTTGAGTTATTTTTTAAAAGAACCGACGTCATGCCAAAGGTGATCTTTCAAATAAATAATAAAAACTTTAAGTCAAAACACGGCCCGAAAAGGTCTAAGACGCAGCTAAAAACCCCACTTATGATTTTGGACGAAATTGAACCCAAGGTTACTATGACGGTCTATCTCTTATTCGCAAAAGAAGATAAATGTCAAGTTTGAAGGGATAATTATGAAGATCGAGAAAAATGGAATATTTCCGCAAGAAGATAAACTCGGCCCGGGTGGGGGGGGGGAAGTTAAGTTTTCTCGATCTGTTTCTGTTAAGAAGATAAAATCGGCCCGGATCGGCCTTAAAGTTAAGTTTTCTTAGATTTTCTAATTTAACAGAAATCAACAGTGTGAATTTCGGTTCCCACACATTTCACTGAGTAATCCAATTGTTCATCCCCTCCTCTCCATTTCCCATGTACGAAGGACTAGGACTGTAAGTAGAAGTATAAGGATATGTGTGGATGATATTTTATATAAGGAAATGTGTCCGATGACTCCTGGAACCAGTAACAGGACACATTGGGTCGTCTAAAATGAGTAGACGTGTGTCCATAACACTTGCTCGGAAACCCAGTTCGGACGACGGGGAACGGGGCGTTACGTACCTGCACAGAAGGATTCTACCATATGCGTTGTGATGGCTCAATGAAGCATGACACAAGACTTAGATGCGGTGCCAAATGTAGCCGCCAACTACCTCGGCAACGACTATGCAAACAAGTAGAAGTAATGATGATTACGGAGAGCAGTTGAGACCCATGTTCTAAAACGCGCCCGCACCGGACGATTAAGCGGTGGAAAACCGCTGAGCGGTAGGTTAGCGTGGCGATTACGTCCTACTCGGCCACTAAATCGGAGTCATCAAAATAATTTATGTTTTTGAGGGTTTACAGCTTGAAATCATGTGTAACATGTTAAATCCACATGTTTAAAGTGAAAACAGCAAGAAAATCGCAAAGGAAACATATGAAATCTGTAAAATGAAGGATGGCGGCCGTGGAAAATTTTCTGGGTAACCCTAAAAATCTTGAGGAAGAAGATGAAAATATTACAGTTATACCATATTACCATTAATGAATAAAAAGTAAAAAAAAAACAAAAAACCGGTTCTCGGCTTTGAACTTGGAAATTGGAGGACAATTTATTAAGCCAATAACCACCGGACCACAGCACCAATCAATGTTCGATACATAATTCACTTAATTATATATACAATTTTCAAAAATAATGAAATAAACCCCATAATTAATCTATGATTAATCGTCGATTAATCTCCGATTTTTAGCAATTCGCTAGGCCCAGCTCAACCACCTGATTCACGCCTAATGCAATTTCGAAGATGGGTTGAGACAAAAAAAAGAGGAGATGGCTTATAAAAGGGGGGAACAAGGGAGAAGAGGGAGTGAGAAAAACTGACTATGAACTCTTAAACTATTGTCGACATGCTCTTATTTCTCAAAAGTTTATACGTTCGACTGGTACACTTCAATAAACGGAAACTCTGGACCCATATCTTTTATTATCGTTTGATTTGTTTCTGAACGTGATTACCGATTTTAGGTTTGACATTATAATTTGTGGCATAAAAAAAATTTGGATAACTCGATTCTTTTACTCATTATGGAACACAGATATCCTACTTATCATATAAGTCCACGTGGCGACTCCTCTGTTCTCTTGTAATCCTTCTGAAACCTCAACACAAGATAATCCTTCTATTCTCTACCCTCGATCTTTCCTCAACAAGAAATCTCCACCGTCCGTTTGTTATTCCCAAAATCTTACCTTCTTCTTCTTCTCCTCTCGTCTTTTGAGAAACTGCAAAATCACTCTCTTCTCTCCTCTCTCTCTATCTCTACCCTCTGGAATGGCGTCTCTTCAGCAAACCATGTTATCTCTGCAATCGAAACTTCCACCATCTTCCTTTCAAATCGCGAAATCTCTTCCTATTCGAAGAACAAACTTACCACTCCGAATCGGTGGGGGAAACGCGGCGGGAGCGAGAATGTCAGCTACAGCAGCCGGAAGTTACGCTATGGCTCTCGCAGATGTTGCGAAGAGGAACGATACTCTTGAACTAACGAGTGCAGACGTAGAAAAGCTAGAGAAGGTATTCTCAGATCCACAGGTACTCAATTTCTTCGCCAATCCCACCGTCGAGGTCGAGAAGAAGCGTCTCGTGATCGACGAGATCGTGAAATCTTCGTCTCTCCAGAGCCACACCTCGAATTTCCTCAACATCTTGGTCGATGCGAATCGGATCAACATAGTGACGGACATCGTGAAGGAGTTCGAGATGGTGTACAACAAGATAACTGATACGCAATTGGCGGAGGTTAGATCGGTGGTGAAACTGGAGCCGCCGCAACTTGCTCAGATCGCCAAACAGGTTCAGAAGTTAACCGGAGCGAAGAACGTGAGGGTTAAGACGATTCTTGATCCCAGCCTTGTCGCTGGGTTCACGATTCGGTATGGCGATTCCGGGTCGAAGCTTATTGATATGAGTGTGAAGAAGCAGCTTGAGGATATTGCCGCTCAGCTAGAACTCGGCGAGATTCAGTTAGCTGCTTGAAAACAATTGCATTGAGAATCGCTTTTTGTTGTGCAACTTAATTCTTTCTCTCTTCTTTGTTCTTTTTCTCCATCGATCATCAACATGATATGTATACAGTTATAATAGTTATAATAATTTCAGGTTATTTTCATTTAATTCTGTAGGTTCTAAGGTGAAATTCACTATCGAGTTATGATTACAATCTCTCATTATAGCAGAAGAACAAACATCATGAGTTCTTACTGTCCACTGAAACAATGTTCTAGTTTAAGGTTGGTTAAGGAGCAAGCTACATAGAGTTGTGAGCTTTTTGAAAGTGTTAAAGCTAATCTAGTACATGAACTATAACGCAAGATAACACATAGATTATCTTTACAAAAAAGAATATAATTAGATTTATCTTTTTAAAGGCACTTACAAGTTTGTCTAAATCGATTCTTCAACAAAATCAAAACACTCTTTGATTTGTTGCACTAGTTTTATCTTGTTTACCAACTCGTACAAAGCCCTTGAACCCCTCAATGTTTCGTCTTACAAGATCTTACAAAAGTCTATGTTGCTAAAAGCTCTCATAATGTGTTAAACACGTACAATGCTTTGTCCATTCTGCTATACTCAGATGTAACCATAAAGTTAAAGATCTACCAAAAAATGTGTTTGGACAACAAGATCTACAAATTTAAAATTTCATTTTCTCTCTTTAAAAAATAAGTTAATCTCCTTTTTGTGCAAAAAGGAAAATCCTTCTTTTTTTCCAAGATGCTTCAGTGCATAATGATGAATACTTCATTTACCTCCATGTCACAATCTTCATTCATGTAGCAGTTTTCTTTACCCAATGTCCTATCTTGGGGTTTCCCTAACTACTAGGAAACTTTGGACATAAGACTATCCGCCCCTCCTCAATAAGCTCTACAGCTGGTTCTCATCTTGCAGGCCGTCTACAGCTCCTTAGCTCGGTTATTTACCCGACATGTGATGTTTTGGTGTTCTATCTTCTTACCGCCCAACCAATGCCTGAAGAAGATATAACAGATGTGCAACAACTTCTTGTGGATAGGAATCCCGTAATGGTAAAAGGGCAAAAATTAGTTGAAAATTTGTATGCACTCATAAGCGTTGTGGAGGACTAGGCTAAAGAAGGCTCACAGTTTGGAACAAGGTATTAAGCCTTAAACTAATCTGGCTGATCTTTGTCGTTTATTACTCATTAGGGGTTTCCTGGATATGTTTGCAATTAATTGGTGAGTAATTTTTTTTGGCATCTTGATGCATCCACTGTCGGCAGTTGGATTTGGAAAGCTTTATGAAGTTTAGGCCTCTACTAGCTGTTTTTAATTTATGAATTAGGCTCAAGTATCTGCACTAAGTTATGGTTTGATAACTTGACTTCATTAGGGCCATTGTTCTGAACTGATAACCGAATGAGTACCCGAATATATAAAAATATTAGTTATATATACATATAACATAACTAAATATATATTTATAATTTAAAAATTAGTTAAAATTATCAGAAAGTATTTGAAGAAACCTAAATTATTACAAAGTATCCGAACTACTCAAAAATATATGAATACTTTTATCCAAAATATCCAGAGTAATCCGAAATATCTAGAATTTTTTATCCTAGTCATCAGAATTATTTAATATTTTACTCAAAATACATGAGATTTACCCCGAATTACCCGAATTTACTGAACCAAAACCAAATGAGAACCAGATTTTTCGATTAGTTTTTGGTTCCTAGTTTTATTATCAGAACCGGGCCCAAAAATATCTGAACCGATAATGATTCAGGCAGTAAATAGATCCTCTAGTCCCCAATCCGAACTGCTGGATACCCGAAATATATGTATCAAACCGAACCGATACCCAAAATGCCAAGTCCGAGCAGAAATACAGCTATTGCTTAGGAGCAAGTTGGATATATTATCAAGAGTTCATAAGAATCTTCCCTCGACCATCACTCTTCTTTATATTTGGGTTTTATATCTTTTTGTATCAAGGCTATGTGATGTCGCCTGCACATGTATGTTATAATCTCTGTGGGAGTGATGCAGTCGTTGCTTGTTTACTGGAAATATAAATTTAATAAAAACACTTTTAAAACTTTAGTCAATGATGTTGTGAGAATTTTATCTTTTATGTATTTTTTTTTTTTAACAAAAAGGGTTTTTATGAGCTGTGTTTATTTGGGAGATTAATTTCATATAGTTCATGCCCTCCTAAATTCATTTTTACTGCCCCTCTTTATTCTCCCTACCCTTTTATCTTTGAACTCCTCAAAGTAGTCTTTCTCCATTTATTTCTTCAATTAAATAAACCAACCACAATTCAACTACCTACATGGCCCACAAGACAAATAACCAATAAGAGCTCAGTTGGCCCACATGTCCTTCTTCTTCCCCATACACTCTCCTCCTCTTCACCCTCCATTGGCGATTTTGAAGCTCGAAAACCAGGTAATTCTTGTTCTTCTGAGATGATTTTTTTTTGTAAAATAACATTACAATGTCATGTATATCATGGGAAGTGTTTAAAATATACGATCTGATGAAAATTTGAGAGATTTAAAACGATTTCAAAAATTGTGTTTAGGGCTTTCGGGTATTTTTACGTCTGTTTTTGATGAATTTTTTGTTGAAATGTTATTAAAAACAAGTGTATATCTGAGATAGTGTAAAAAAAAGAAGATTGAATAAAAATTATGAGAGATTAAAAAAGATTTTGAAAACTCTGTTTATAGATTTTGGGTATATTTTATGTGTGTTTTGATGATTTTTTGTGTGTAATTTCATGTAAGATGAATTATACATCATGGGTAATGTAAAATCCTAACAATATCGTCCTAAAAGCGGATTAGCTAGTACAAGGATAAGTTAACTGGTATAACTAGTTTTACTAAGGCAAAATAGTTTTACTGGAATTACTAGGATTACTATATTTAGAATTCTTACTAGTATTTATAGTATTACTATGTATAGTACTGAATTAAATTAGTATTAGTAAGAGAAGATTGTACGGTGTGAGAATTAATTCTAAGCATCTTAATAATGATATTCTATTTTATTTTAGGAAAATGCAAAATCTGCATTGCACAATCATTTGTTTTGATTATGGGAGATATAATATGAAAGATGGGGCTGAAATAAAATGGATCTCGGGAGATGGTGATGGAGAAGATGAAATGCACACGATTGTGTTGAGGAAATCAATGGAGGAGATCACTTACTCTGGGTTTGGTTGAGCGTATTTGCAGAAAGGTAAAGGTAGATGAATCTAAGGTGCAAGTGAAGATTATTTACTTTCCAATGGTATTATATTCGTACAAGCCATCATACATCTGGAATGATGACGACATTTTTGGTTATCTACTGCAAGTAAATCATGAGAAGTGTATAAGTGTTCTACATGTGGAGTTCATCAATGAAGAAGTGCAACTTTCAGAAGAGGATGATGAAACTGACGGCTATGTCGGTCTATCTGATAGAGAGGCTATAGAGGCTGGTGATGAGGATGGTACTGAGAATGATGAAACTGATGTCTATGTCGGTATATCTGATAAAGAGACTATAGAGGCTGGTGATGAAGATGGTAATGGTGGCGTGCTCACTTCTCACGAAGACATTGAGATGCATGATGGTGTTAATCAGAGAGGGGATGATGGTATGGATTTGGTTATAGGTCAAGAATTTATAACCAAGGAGGCAGCAAAAGTTCTTATTCAAACGGCGTCATATCAAAAATCTTTTGGATTTGATATAATTAAGTCGGATACTAAGAAATTTGTGGTTAAATGTCGAGGAGCCAAAGATGGGTGGG
The DNA here is from genome assembly GCF_020379485.1 of Brassica napus. Classification (NCBI taxonomy): domain Eukaryota; kingdom Viridiplantae; phylum Streptophyta; class Magnoliopsida; order Brassicales; family Brassicaceae; genus Brassica; species Brassica napus. Next base: position 19,574,613 of record NC_063442.1, on the reverse strand, counting down.
AGTGGTTTGTGCGAGTTGCAATGTTAAAGAATTCAGATATTTGGACGGTTAAAAGTTACATCAAGCAGCATACATGTTTTGTCGTTACAAGAACACTGCCTGATAGAGAGGCTGGTGATGAAGATGGTACTGAGAATGATGCAACTTGTAATGAAGGTATTGGTCGTGTGCTCAATTTTCACGGAGACACTGAGATGCATGAGAATGTCACGGAAAGAGATGAGCATATGTTTGAAGATACAGAAGTAAGACCACAGTTGTCTATCAGCCACGGGATGATGATACATGTTTGGTTTTAGGTCAAGAATTTAGAACCAAGGAGGAAGCAAAAGTCCATATTCAGACGACTTCACATCAAAAATGTTTTGAGTTTGATATAATTAAGTTGGATACTAAGAGATTTGTGCTTAAATGCCGAGGAGCTAAAGACGGCTGCAAGTGGTTTGTGCGAGTTGCAAAGTCAAAGAATACAGATCTTTGGACGGTTAGAAGTTACATCAAGCAGCATACATGTTCTGTTGTTACTACAAGAACACTGTCTGATAGAAGGAAAGGCACATCATAAATCGTTGCATCTGTTTTGGCTCAAGATTATCCTGGTACATTTGACACACCAGTTCCCAAAGTTCTGATCGATTTGGTTCATCGAAGGGTTGGTGTGCATGTATCATACACCTCAGCATGGAGAGGAAAAAGAGAAGTTGCTAATGAAGTGCGAGGAAGTCCAGAAAAGAGTTTTACTTTATTATACTGTTATATGCACATGCTGGAGCAGAAAAATATTGGCACAAGAACTCGTGTGATAGTGGATGAGGCCAAAAAAATTAAGTATCTGTTTTTTGCCCTCGGAGCTAGCATAGAAGGGTTCAGTACAATGAGGAAAGTCCTCATCGTGGATGGAACACACGTCAAGAATGTTCATGGTGGAGTTCTCCTTGTTGTGAATGCTCAGGATCCTAGAGCATCACCACTACCCAATTGCGTTTGGTGTAGCAGATGGTGAGAGTGATGAAAGCTGGATATGGTTTATGGAATAGTTAAAATCAGTGATATCCAATGTCCTGAGATTGGTATTTCTTTCAGATAGAAACAAAAGCTTGATCAAGTCAATGCGTCTAGTGTTCCCTGAGGTCGAACATGGGTATTGTATATGGCATTTGTCTCAGAATGTTAAAAGCCACGTCCATAACAACAAAGATACTTGTGCGTTCAAGTTTAGAGAATGCACACACGCTTATACGGAGGCTGAGTTAAGGTACCTTTATCATGCTTTTCGCATGAAGTATCCTAGTGCATCAGTGTATCTTGACAAAAGTGTTGAAGAGAAGAAATTGGCTAGACGTTACTTCAGAGGAGATAGGTACAATGTTGACACCACCAGTTCACTAGAATCTTTTAATGGTGTTATTAGGAAGCGAGAAAGTACACCTTACTACCAATGTTTGATGTTATGATTGCAAAAATATCTGAATTGTTTAACAACCATAGGAAGGAGGCAGCTGAAATACCATACACACTGAAGCTTGTGCCTATTTTGGAAACCGAAATGTCTAAAATATTTGTTGAAGCGGGGTTTCTTACGGTTGATGAATTAAACATCTTCCATCTTGAGTACAGTGTGCATGGTACTGACGGAAAGGTTTATACTGTTGATATGGCTATGAATACTTGCAGTTGTGAGCAATTTGATAAAGACAAATATCTTTGTGTGCATGGAGTGGCTGCTGCCACATTCATGACTGCGGCAGCGGGAAGGGAACTCCATCTTTCTGAGTATTGTTCAAAATACTATTTGGTGGAGCAATGGGCTTTAGCTTATCACAGGACCATATATCATGTTCCTCATATGTTTGATTGGGTTGTACCAGAAGATGTTAGAGAAAATAAAATACTTCCTCCAGATTTTGAAAAGAAGAAAGGAAAACCACAACAAACAAGATTTCCATCAGTAGGAGAATCCCGTGGAAGAGGAAAAAGAGGCAGAAGGGGAGCTAGAGGAGCCAGAGGAAGAGGCATAGCCATAGGAGGAGATATGACATCGTATTTTGAATGTGGAAGTGGTTCAGGTACTACCTAGGTTTTACTGGTATTATTATGTGTAATTTGGAATATTGGATTTTACTAGGATTATTATGTGAAATTTAGACTACTATTGTTTACTAGCATTATTATGTGTCATTTCGAATACTAGGTTTTACTGGTATTATTATGTGCAATTTGAAACCAATATATATCACTAGGTTATGTGTAATTTAGACTATTTTATATGATTATTTTCAATTCGTAGGCAAGGTTTATAATAAATATATAGATTAGACTATTTTTGTTAATTATTTTTAATAGCTTAAGAAAATCTTAACGGTTTCCCGAAAAACTTCCTCAACTTTCATTGTTAGTATGTGAATGGTTAACAATATAGTAAGGAGAATTTTACAAAATACATATTTCTTGTAAATTATTTATATAAATGTATTCTTTGACGATGATAAATAATAGGGTAAAATCATTGGTTCTACTACCAAACCTTCATTTTTAAGATGATTTTACTATATAAACGTAAAAATTGCCAAAGTATTACTATGTGGCTGGTAGTATTACTACTACCTTGAAGAATACCATAGATATTACTAAGTGTTAAAAATAATATTATATAGGTATTACTATTACCCCTGTTCGAAAAGGTGGCGCCGAAGGCCGCTTAGTCGCCGAAAAGTTGCTAGTCGGGCTCCGGCCGCCATGATTTGGTACTAATCGGACAAAAAATCGGGATTTTAGAAAACTCATGATTTTGTTCATATAAACTTAAAAATTGAAGGTTCTCTAGTAGATTAATCAATACTAACCTTAAATACAAAGGAAAATGGAAGAAAAAAATGAAAAAAGGACAAAAAAGAGGTGGCCGCCATTGTTAGGGTTTAGTCGGAACACATATGAGGAAGAAGATGAATACGAAATGTCTGTTCTACCCTTACTAATGTTTAAGTTAAAAGCAAAAAAAAATGTGCTTGCCAGGTTCGAATTCGGATGTATTAGACGGATATAAAGAGCGCTAACCCCTGGGCTATAACGGATCTCATGGTCTTACTTACAGATATTAATATATATAGATAAAAACTTTAAAACTAGGCCCCGATTAATCTCCGCTGAATCTCTGATTTTTTTGCTAGGCGCTAGGCCCGGGGTTACTGTCCGACTAGAGCCTAACGTAGTTTTGAACAGGGGGTATTACTAAGTGTTAAAAATAATATTAAATAGATTTATAACGGCTACACGTTTTACAAGTGAAATGCATTTTTAATAATAATATATATAAATATATATATAGTGTTTTACATGTGTTTACTAGTTTTTGGTATATCTTTTTAGTGTTTTTTTGGGCGTAATAAACCTAGTAAATCTAGTTATTCATCTAACTCATATTGGGCATAGTAACGCCTGTAAATTTAGTTTTCCAAACTTGTTGCAACACACCAAAATTTAAACATTCAAAAGCATAAAATACTTAACATCCCAAATACATAAAAGCATTCTACTACCAAGTTTTTTAAACATCCAAAATACTTAACATCCCAAATACATAAAATCCTAAATACATAAGACTAAGGCTTTGTTTTGTGCTTCTTCCCCTCTGTGAAAGGAATCTGCACCCACTGTGATGGTTCACATTTCCTCTTTGGTCTGCCACTCTTAGGTGCAGCAACATTGACATTCTTCCTTGGCCTGCCTCTCGGTTTGCCATACATCAATGTTTTATCCTTGCACCTATGCATGATCCAAAGACTCGGTGCTTCCTTGTAAACGACCATGATCCACCTTTGCTTTTCTTCCTCAGTATATTCCTCAACAACTTCCCCAACCTATTCCTCGACAACTTCTCCAGTCTGTTCTTCAACAACTTTCACAGCCTCTTCCTCTTTTTTCTCTTCTTCCACAACTTTCTCACTGCTTTTTTTCTCTGTTTCCACACCAAACGCCTTGGTCACTAGTCTTCTCGCAGCCATTGTCTTAGTCCTACCATGTGGTGGTGTGGGAGTACCCTATGTCCGATTCCCACGTGGTGGTGTTGGAGTTTCATTGGATCTATTCGTCTCAACCTGAGGCTCATTAATCTCTTCCTCAACCCCAAACTCATTGATCTCTACCTTAATCCGAGGTTTATTAATTTCTGCTTGATCCTCTTTTCCTTCAACTTCTTGATCCCCAGCCTCAGATTCCACCACTTTTTCTATCTCTGCTTCATCATTCTCAATTTTCTCCTTTTCTTCCTCACTGGTTTCAGACTCTTTTCCTTCAACTTCTTCTTCTTGATCCTCTTTCCCTCCAATCTCTTCTTGATCATCTTCCCCTTCAGCCTCAGATTCCACCACTTTTTCTTCAACTTTCTCATCATCCTCACTGTTCTCCTTTTCTTCCTCACTGGTTTCAGACTCTTTCTCTTCACCTTCTTCTTCATCTTGTTTCCCTCCAACCTCTTCTTCATCATCTTTCTCTTCAGCTTCAAGTTCCTTCCACAGTTTATTAGCATCTGCTCTACTTCTCTCCTTCAATTGGTTCAACTCATCAATCTCAGTCTCACTCTCACTGTCTTCCTTCTCTTGCTTATCAGCCTCGTTATTTTCTTTTTCTTTTTCATTCTCTTTCTGAGCATTGTCATCAGCCTCTTGCTCAGTTATCGACGTTATCCTTCTCTTTCCCAACCTCTTGCTCAACATTCCTTCCCTTCATGTGTACCTTTGTCCATATGATCCCACTGTCGAAAATCCATGTCTTCGCCATGACTCTGCTCCACCTTACTCTCAATAGAAGTTAGCCTTTCTTCTATTTTCTTAGCCCTTCTTCTCAAAAGTTGCTGGTTCTTTTCAATATCACTCATCCTTGAGCCAATAGACTCCAACTTTGTCTCCACCGTTAAGTTAAGTCCAACAAATTCTCCCATGAACTCCAAAATCCTCTCTTCCAGACCTTGCAACCTCGAATCTAAACCAGAATTAGAGGATGATCCTTCTGCAAACGTCACCTATTCTTTGTCTTTCTTTTTGGAAACACTCGTGCAGCTTGATCTAACTCATATAGCTCTTTCCACCAAATAGTATTCTGCTTCACATTTAACCAGTTGTTCCAAGTATCACTTGGGCTGCCCTGACGGTCATACTCTCACTCCTCATCAATGATACGAACCAGCATAATTTGCTCACCAATAGTTTGGATTAACACACTGTTAATAACCTGAAAATAAAACAATAAGTTAGTTCAATTAAATTTTCTGTTCTACTAGCTTCTACTATAACTATATACATGTACCTTTGTTTCTCCAACCACAACATATATGTCTTCCAAAGGATAATCCTTAAGACTAGACTTTGTAAACCGGCTCTTGCACATCCTTGGACAGTCTTCACTAGCGTCGTCTGAATAGATTCTAAGCGGTTTTCCCCAGATCTGGAATACACTCAAAAGCCAGAACCTAGTACATCCAGTGTTACAGTGTCAGATTTCAATTATATAACAACTAAAAATTTACTAAACTATATGCTTTACCTCTAAAAGGATTATGAAACCAGGAAAGGTGCATGCCTCTTTCACTTCACCCTTCAGATGGTTCATCACGTGCTTATTCTCCTTTATTGCATCCTCAAATGTTAGACGACCCCATGGAAATGATCTGCAAGCATCTAAATCGTCCATCATGCTTAATATGAAGAGGTCTAAATGTCCTGAATCCTTTGGCTTTCCTCTAATAACCCGACCAAAAAAAAACAATACAGTCATCTTCAATCTATCTGGACACGGCGGCATAGACAACATCTTCTGCTCCACATAACTGATCGTGATCTTCTTTGTATCATGGAAGTAATAATCCACAAACTTATAACCCCCCAAATTCTCGTAGTTTGGTGGATAATTACCGCAGTCTAAGCCAGAGATGAGGGCATGCTCCCTCATATAATAGTGGATGGGTACACCATTAACCACAAACCATGCAACATCATCTTCTGGAATACAAATGGTGTGCATGAGTAACATTCACATCCCTTGGAACTTCAGTTTATCTTCGTCTGGCATGTGGAATAAATGTCAAAACTGAGGATGGCTTGTGAACCATTGAGCCTCAGGCTTATCCTTGATGACATTTACTGTCTTGGTCACAAAGCACTTAGTTTGTATCTTGGAACTCTTGGGGAACTCACTGCTTTTGAAGTAGAACTCAAGGGGTTGCATTTCATGCAATCAAAATACATATATAAAATGTTAGTAATACAAGAACGGGCTTTTTTACAATTGAGTCCGGTTTTCTGATTCTAAGAGATTGACGAAGCCTATCATTGGCGACTCCATTTTCCTTTTCCTTCATAACTTTTAGGGGTGTGCACTTTACCTGATATCCGAAGTGGCATCCGAACCCGATCCGAAAAACCCGAACCGAAATCTGAATCGAAGTAGCAAAATACCCGAACGGGTATTGAATACGGAGAGATTGGATACCCGAACCCGAACGGATAATACCCGAACCCGAATGGATATCCGAAGATAATCGAACATATGTTAATTAACCTTATATTTCTAGTTTACATCTTTCATTTTATATAAAATATTTATGTTGATACTACACATACTTTAGGTTCATATGATATACATACAATTACGGAAAAAATGATTTGCTACTCACTTAAAATGCATGTCAAGTTTTTTATTTCAAAAATTAACAAAAAGTTACATCCAATTTTTTTTTAAATAACTAAATTAATGCCTTTTTAGTTTTAAAATGTTATGTTCAAATCTATTAACCATTTAATCTATTAAAAATAAAAAATTAGTTAAATGAAAGTTATATTTTTAAATACAAGAAACATGAGAAATGAAAATTTGAAATTTTTTTTTTCAAAATCTAAATATCCGAACCCGACCCGAAGTACAGAAATATCCGAACGGGTTCTACACCTCTATACCGAAATACCCGAAAATCCGAAATACCCGACCCGAACCCGAACGGGTACCCGAACGCCCACCCCTAATAACTTTTATGTACAAGACATTACAACACTCAATCACTCTAAATTCAAACCACAAAACAACAACACAACATCAACAAAGTTTCCCCAGTAACTAACAAGTTTTCCCCAAATTTGTTTTCAAATCTACATACAAATTCCACCAAATAACAACCAATTAAAGGGAAACTAATCACTTACCACAAGGAACAAAGATGGAGCCTCAATTTCGACAAAGAAGAAACAAGAAACGAAGCGGTCTCGATTTTAGGGTTTCAGACAAGAGAGACAAAGATATAATTGAGACACGAGAAATGATAGGGATAGTTTAATGGATTTTCGATTTAGATGGAGAACGAAAATGGATACTCTAGGGTTTTAATTGGAGATTTCGCAAGAAAGAGTGTCGAGAGGTGAGAGGAGACGACGGAATGAGAGAAATTTTGGAGAAGGAGTTGAGTTATTCAAAACGACATCGTTTAGGTATTGTCGGGTCGGATTTTAGAATTTGCTTTGTGTGGGTTGGATCTTTCAGGTTGGATCTTGTAAATATCTAAATTCTCTTAGGGGTAATCCGTCTTTAGCCACTTTTTCTATTTAAAAAAATGAAAAAACATATTATATTATAATAAAAGGATAAACGAGAATTTTTTTTTGGGGGGGGGGGGGGGTGGGGTATGGGGTATATGGAGTTAATCTCCGTTTATTTATGATATGATTACTGATTTTCTTGTTGGGGGATTAATATTATTATTGTCTTGACTCACTAAGCAAATTAGTTGCTTATTAAAATCTTTGTTTTGCAAGTAACCCTTAGTTTGTTGATCGGGTTAAAAGAGCAATAGCTGTTGGCTACCTTTTCGCAAACACATATATTTTGTAATAAGTATGTTATAGTTTTAAATGATGCTCGAGCATGTATACATGTTTTATATTTTTGAACCTAAGCTATATATGAATAATAAATGGTTTTGAAAATGTTTGGCTTCCATATGATATTAGTTCTAGTCCAGGTCGAACCAACTAACGGTTTAAAACTCGGGTTGGAAAGCCTTAATTTGGAACCGGTAGGAAACCCATTCTCTGGCATTCGACCTTGGGATTTCATATTTGATTTGGAACCTCGGGTCGAATGTTTGGGAAGCACTTTTGCTTCAGGTTAAAGTTCTTTAGTTGGACTTGGATGTTCTTGTTTGATTGTTACACGACTAACTAATCAGCTTTGAGTTAGATCGGATCAGGGGTGTTAAAGTCAGGGTCCAACTTTCAGTCTGAAAATAATTGTTCAGTTTTTGGTATGGATGGAGGCAATGGTTGATGATAATTATAAGATAAAACTAGAATGTGCCTTTTTGGTGATGAAACTGTTGGCACATGGACGAAACTCGAATCGTTGGAATCAATTACTTGTTTGGAAATTAGAAATTGGTTTAGTTTCATGGCCCGCTTGTTTATATTACTAGGTTCTGAGACCCCGCGCAAGCGCGGGGCTGGTTACTTTGGATATCGGTGGGGCGGTATGATTTACGGGATGTCGGTGTTGTTTAAGATTTGTGCAAATTAAAGAATAAAATTTATCGGAAATAAGACAATAAAATTTATCCTAGCTTTTGACGATTAACTCAAGTTAGAGACATCTCCCAAAACGGAAGGAAAATTCAAAAAGTATAATTAAGATAAAATATAGAGAATATAAAAAATGCCTAAACATGAAACAAAGAGCGTGGAACAACAGAAAGGGAAATAGAGAAGATGAAGAAGCTTACGTCAGGTATATGAAATTAAAAAGACAGATATTGTGACAGCGCAACACCAACTTATTTGGGGGTCCATATCAAGTTATCAACTCTGTATATACCCGTTGTTTGAATAAATACTCAAAGTTTCAAACTACTTGCATTACAAAATTATTTTATTTTTTCAAAATACACATTGTTTGCTAGTACTTGTTAGGGAGCTCAAGGACCGTAGTAGCATATATTAAAGCTACACTAATCTTCATCGCTAAGATCACACATTGTCTACATCCTCAACGTTAGGATATTCCAAGTAACACTTCTCCTCGTCTTCCTCGTCACGGGTTCCATCTTCATCTTGTAAACTCCAAGTAACCATCTTCCAAAACGCAGCACTCCACTTCTCTTCCCTCTTCAGGCTTAGCGGTGGTCTGTGACAAAATCCAGCCGTTGGATTGAAACAGAGCTCTTATATTGGCTTTGTGGTTCATAAGAGTTTCAAAAGTGGTGAAACTGGAAGCATCGTGGCGAGTGGCTCCCCTTCTAAGGAGATCTGCCCCCTGTGTGAAATAGTTTAACAAATCATAAAGATTAAAGTAGTTTAACAAAACATAAACGAAGGTTGACGTTTTTTCATTATGAAAAAGTAATTGTGGGTTTAAAATGTTTGGGCTCAAATTATGTTGGGCTCTATGTCTAAAACATGATTTGAACTTAAAAACTGGAAAAAAAAACGTTAGGTTATCTTTCTTTTTTTTTTCTCCTTCGTCGGGACAGCATCACCTGTGGGATCTCTGGTATGATTAGAGCTTAAGTTTGTGAGATTGGGGAGCGATAATAGTGTAATGCGTTATTGAAGAGGAGTTTACTTACATCAGTTAGGCTTCTTCCGCATAATTCCATTGTCGTTGGTCCTCGGGTGCTTCGTTGTCGTCGGAATCTGCAAAAGAAAAGGTTTTAATTTGTTAAGTGAGATGTCTTTTATTTCTTTTAGATTCGGTTGCTAAAAACATAATTCATTCAGTTTTCCTGTTTTGTTTGGAGATTGCAGGGATGAAACCGTAGATCACAGAATCCTGTAAGAAAAACAGAGAAAAATCATTAGTTGCTCATAAAAAAACCCATAGACAAAACCAAAACAAAAAGATAAAGACACGTTTCATATATGAACAAAGAATAAGCAAAGCAGAGTTAAAGTGATAAAAAAATAAGTTAGAAACAATCATCACCAGTTCATCAAGGAGGAGAATGGTGATGCCCATAAACTCTCCATTCTTGTTAATGTTTCTGGAATCCTAGAATCGGATGAGCCGACTAACAATGGACTGAGTGGACCTTCCAAAGCGGAGAGAGTTGAAGGTAGAGTAGGTAACGGCGGCTGAAGCGGCTGTAGCAGCTGGATAAGTCATTTTCGTGACAGATGTGAGAAAGTAAAGCGATCGAAAAACTGAGAAAGAAAAGTTCGAGACAAGATGGAGCTTTTACCTCGAGGGATTCTATATATATAAGAGCTCTGAAGGCGTTAGAGGAGAAACTAAGCGTTTGGTAGGCGCAAAACGTGCGTAGAGCCTTAAAGATCGACCATAATTGCTGATTGCCGGAAGGGAAATCGCAAGCGACGAAGGAGATGGTGAAGATGGCGGCTTCCCTAATCTTCTTAGCTTTGTCCGTATCACCACTTTGAGCAGATACAAAGCCTAATAAACAGAAAATTAATAAGCCCAAAGCCCACTTTTTGTCGAAGTACATTTGTTACCCATCAATTAGGAAAAAAAAAGAAGTGGGGTCAACAATGTAATATTAGTTTCCGACCTTTATAATATATATTAGTTTCGACCATCAATGTACAAAGTATCCTTTAGTGCAATGGTATAGTTGTGGGTGCTTATATCTTAATAACCCGGGTTCGAACCACATATTTGACATTTTTTCACACTTTTAAAAAGTGGGACCCACAGACCGCTGACGTGTCGCATCAGGAGGAGAGAAACTCTCCTATTATATAATAGATTTCTTTTTATCATGTGGTCTAATTAGGGTCAAGAGATGGTTCATCTCCGATCGTGGGATGAAATCGTTTTGGTGTTGTGAAAATACAGCGACATGTAGATCGAGTAGCATGGATCCTTTTAAGTGTTATTAGGTGATATTTGATCTCAGAGGTTGGTCGTATATCTATCTTATTAAACTAAAAGTACTTTAAGCTTTTGTTTGACAATATAAACATCGGTTAAAAAAAATAGTGCTGTTTAGAAATATGGATAACAGTAAATTAGGAGAAAAAAAAAAGTAATGGGCTTATGTTATTAAAAAAATTAGAAATCCATTACATTACATTATATTAAAAAGTAGTGGGTTTATGTTACTTGATATATATATTCTAGGGCTGGGCAAAAAACCCGAATCCGAAGAACCGAACCGAACCTGATCCAAAAAAGTAGTCCGAACCCGAACTGAAATAGATTAAATATCCGAACGGGTTCAAAATTTTGGTATCCAGAGAACCGAAACCGAACTCAACCCAAACCGAAGTATTTTAGGTACCCGAATGTATCCGAAATAGATTTATATATCTAAATATATTAATTATTTTTAGATTTAATGTATATTAAAAACATGCAAAATATATAAGATACTTTTAAGTTGTCTAAAAAACTCGAAAATATATAAAAATTGTCAAAAGTAAATGTCTAAAATAGCTAAAATATCCTCAAAACACCAAAAATATTTATAATATCTACAGATTCTCTATCAAAATATTCAAACCAAACCAATTTATATGTTAAGTTAGGTATTCTAACATATGTTATTTAATTTTTATGTAATATAATATTTTATTTACAGATTTTGAGAACTTTAAACTATAGATTGAATTTTAAAAATCATTTAAATGGGTTATCCGAAACCGAAAGATCCGAACCGAATCCGAACCGAAATTTAGAAATACCCGAATGAGGCTGAAATATTTAATCCCGAACACCCGAAACCCGAATAAACCCGAACCGAACCCAAATGGGTACCCGAACGCCCACTCCTGATATATTCAAATAAAAATAATAATTTAAAATTGATTTATATCAAAAATTCATTCAAAAATATACATATATTCAAAATTTAATTTTTATAAACATATATTCCAATAACCATTATAAAAATATTTTCAATATATATAAGAAAAATACATAAGAAAGCCCAATTTTAAACACCAACTTAAACTATGGTTTTTATATTTCACATTGAAATTTAAAAATATAATTTATGTGATTATTTATATGATGGTACATATAAAATATTATTAATTATAAGAAAACTTATTTGATGGTACATATAAAATACAATTAATTATATGATAACATATATTTTTGTAACCTACGATGACACATATATGATATATAATACTGATTAGGGGTGGGCGTTGGGGTTCATTTTCAGGTCTGTTTGGGATTTCATGTTCGGTTCAGATCTTTGAGGATTCAGTTCGGATTTGGATAACCAATTTAAATTGGTTTGGTTTAAATATTTGGATAGAGAATTAATAATTATTTTAGTATTTTTGGATTTTTTAGTATATTTTAACTATTTTAGATATTTACGTTTTCTTATTTGTATATATTTTCATGTATTTAAACGAACATAAAAGTATCGTATATATTCTAGATGTTTATATATATATTAAATCTAAAAATAATTAATATATATATATATATATATATATATATAAGTATATAAATCTATTTTGGATACCCAAAATACTTTGGTTCAGATCGAATTAGACTTCAGTTTTTCAAATACCATAATTTTGAATAATTCGGATATTTAATCACTTCCTGTTCAGATTTGGTACTACTTATTCGGATTGGGATCAGTTCGATTCTTCGAATTCGAGTTTTTTTGTCCACCCTAAATAATGATATAAAAAACAAATAGCATCTACTCTATTAAAATAGAGTCATGTTTTTTTATCTACTATACAAAAGTCTATGTTAGACCAGTCATTAGAAATTTAACTAAATATCCTAAAATTACTCATATATGATATTCTCCTAACAAAAACAATATACATCTTTTTTTTTGGTCAAAAAACAATATACATCTGAACAATAACATTTATAAGAAAAGATAAATATATTGTTATTAGGTAATTATCATTTGACTGTTTATCATATTTCATATAGAACATATTTTATATATTCGAGTAACTAATTTTGAAATTAAATAGTATAACCCAATTCTTTTTAACTTATTAAATTAAATTTGTATACAAAACAAAATAAATAATATTTTATTGGTTGTAACATTTTATGTTGATATTTTAAGTAAAAATAAAAACAATAAACTGAAATATAATATATTAAATAAAATAATATTTTAAAATATAAAAAAATAATTTAATTTATTCACATAAAAACATTTTGAGAATAAAAATTTCTAAACAAAGAAGCTAATAATTGTTTTTTATTAATTCATATAAAAAAATGTTTTAAATTAAACTATTAATATTGATGTTGCATTTTAATATATGATTTGTACTTCATTAATATATGATTTGTACAATATCATCAAACATATTTCATCAAATATAAATTTTCGAAATAAAATTATATACATAAAATTGATATTAGATATATATCTTTATAACATATTTTATATTTTAAATATTAATTTAAAAATATAAATATATTTTGCGGGTTAATATCTAGTCATATTTAAAAGAAATACATATGCGCGGGTACACGGATCAAAATCTAGTTGGAATTAAATTTGTAATTTCTTATTCCGAGGGCACTTTATACCAAAACCTAGACCGAATATACACCGAATAAAAACGCTGGGAAATGGCTTATTCATGCCCAAACTAGGGGTCACTGAGAAAATACATACCCCAACTTTTACTGCAAGTCAAAACATACCTTCCCTAATCAAAAATTTAAAATTCATGTCTGAACTAGGGGTCGATAAAAAGATACATACCCCAACTCTTATTGCATGCCAAAATATACCTAACTAATCAAAAATTTGAAATTTATGCCTAGTCTTTAGAAGTCAACGCTAATCCCAATCTATACTATTATTTGTGAAATAACTTTTTGGCAACGGAGCTCTCACGTTAAAAATTGAGTGGCTAAAGTCTATGTTATCCTTAATGAATTTGTATATATATTCTATTAGATAATAAAAAAAATTTATATTAAAAATCTTATATATTTTTTTAAAAAATAATTATGATGATTCTTATATATTGTGTTGTTATCTTAAAATAATAGTTTACTATTATAAAAGTAAACAAATGAAGAGAAGTGATTTTTTGCAATATTATATTTTTTTAAAAAATATAAGATAACTCTTATATATTGTATTGTTATCTTGAAATAATATTTTACTATTATGAAAGTTAAATTTTAAGATAAAAATAATATCTAAGTAAATATTAATGAAGCAATATATTTGTATAAGGATATTTTCTAAGAAGTGATTTTAAGATATATTTGTATAAGTAAATATTATAAGTAAATAATATTTACATCAAGATAACAACACAATATATAAGAATTATCTTATTTTTATAAAAAAATATAATATTGTAAAAAATCAATTTTGTTTTACTGTTATAATAGAAAAATATTATTTTAAGATAACAACATAATATATAAGAATCATCATAATTATTTTTAAAAAATATATAAGATTTTTAAGTAAAATTCATTTTATTATATAATAGAATATATATATATATATATATAAATTCATTAAGGGTAGCATAGACTTTAGCCACTCTAATTTTTAACGTGAGAGCTCCGTTGTGAAAAATTACTTCACAAATAAAATTCATTTTATTATATAATACAATATATATAAAAATCATTAGCGGTAACATAGACTTTAGCCACTCTAATTTTTAACGTAAGAACTACGTTGCGAAAAATTATTTCGCAAATAATAGTACAGATTCAGATTAGGGTTGATTTCTAAAGACTAGGTATAAATTTCAATTTTTTGATTAGTTAAGGTATGTTTTAGCATGCAATAAGAGTTGGGGTATGTAATTCTTTATCGACCCCTAGTTCAGGCATGAATTTCAAAATTTTGATTAGTGAAAGTATGTTTTGACATGCATTAAAAGTTGGGGTATGTATTTTCTTAGCTACTTTTAGTTCGGGTATGAATAAGCCGTTTTCCCTACAACTCTATAAGTTTGATCTTCTCTTTGATCAAAAAAAAAAAATAAAAAAAAAAATAAAAGAAGGTTTGATCTTCTCAAATCTCAAACCGGGTCACCGTCGTCGGGTTCCCGCTCTGTTTCCAGACCAATTCTTCTTCTTCGTTAACTCCACAGTCGATCCCTTGAAAAGACCGACTCGTTGTAGCTGCGAGTCTAATCGGAAGAGCTCCTGATAAATGGAGAACGCCACACTCATCACAATTTTAGACCTAGTTAACGAAGGCCGTCCCATCACCGGTGCATCTTCCCTATTCTATTCATCGTCTCCTCACCCTCAATCAAGCCGTAAATTTCTCGCACCGTTGAACTACCCGGCGGTCATCGTCGGGACGCTAGCTCTCCCTTCCGAAACCCTAAAATGTCCGAATCGCTACTGCTTTCGGTTCACCGACGGCGTCTCGACGATCTGCTGCGATATCATCGGTTTCGAAATTCGCGCGATTGGGAGTACCATACGTGTTCTCTCTTGGAATTTCATTCCCACGAATCATCACGGTGGGGGGGTTTTGGAGATTATCAAGTGGAGATTCGTGGAGGAGATGCTTTCTCGGTGTTCGTTTCCATTGGTTCCTCCTCCTCCTCGGATCTCAGTAGAGAATGGTGGTGGTAAGTCACGGTATAGCGTCCGTGGTGTGTTGGAGTCTGTTAGCCCTGTGTCTCTTGTTCCTTTGGGTTCTGATGGTTCCGTAAACGTTCCTGTGAAGGGGTTTTTAGTAAAGGTAATGGCTTGTGAGTGTAAAGAATGTAGACGGAAGGATGTGTTGGATTCGGTTGACTGTAGTCACTGTTTTGACAAGGCAGTCTTCGTTTACTTCTGTGGTTCAGTTGCTGCGAGTTGGCACCCTGCTATTGTGAAGCTAGTTGGAAGAAACATTGCTCTATCGGGGATGAAGAAGAAGTTGGTATATATAAGCAAATGTGATTCTCTGTTAGTGTTTGTGACCACTGAGAACTCTCTTCTTCATTCACCTTGGATTTCTAAGAAAGATGAATCTTTGAAAAGTGTTGTTGATGGGCGAGGTAACTGCGGTTCCTACCTTGGATTTGTCAACGGCTTGTACATGAAAGGGAAGCTTGTTGAGCTGGATGAAGATGTCTGGCTTTTATTGACGGATCAGATACATAACAGATCACACAGTATCCGGACTGGTTCCCTTGTAAGATACTTCCTTCTTTCTCTCAGTTTAGTGTTTGTGGTTCTTATTGTTTGACTGTAAGCATCTTAGAAGTTGGTTTATCTGTGCTGTTTGAGATCTTTGAATGTTTGACTTGCTTAGTGCAGATTTTTGTCAGAAATGTTCATTTTGTGAATACCAAATTTTCTTGGGGAAAAGTGCTTATACTTGGGGCATGTTGTAAGACCAGCATCACAGTTGAGAAATTTTCACCTTTTGAAACAAGGTATGGTTTTGTTATAAATCACTGAATCATGGATGCTTTCTCATGTCTGGAGATTTATTCAGCTGGTCCTTCAGTTGTCTTGTAGATTCATGTTTGCAGACATCTCTTAGTCGATTCGTTGAGTCTTTGTCCTTTCCTGCAAGATTTTGGTACTTTTTTTCTCTCTGGTGGTTAGAGCAATATTTAAGCGATTTCATTCTAATTTATGACTCATGACTGATATAGCTGCAAAACGATACTTCACAGGACACTACTTGTTAGTTCATGCTTCCAGAACTTTGGCCGAATGCCATCAGACAAGGAAAGCTTGAGATCATGCCAGGTAACTAACTGAAAACAGGCTTGGTTCTGTGTTTTTATTGTGGCCTTTCTCCCTATTATCTATGGCCTTTCTCATTTTTATGAGGTGTTATCAGGAGGATGAACTGACAAAGATGTATGCAGAGTCGCGAATACCACCATCCATGTTTCAACCTAGGGTAAATTGGTATATTGAAAATTTGACAATATGTATAGCTTTTTATGCTCTTCTTAGGGTATTAATCATATGCTCATCAGTTTGATTATATCCAAAACTTTGAAATTTTCAGTGCGGGCTTTTTACTGAATTCTGCATGCATGAATCTTGCGGATGCAATAGTGAAGCTCGTGATTGCAACCTAAAACTGGTAAGACTACTCATTTGTAGACCATGGTCAGACCGGAACAGGTTTAGTTGCATGATTATTTTCAGATCTTATAATATTAGTTCCACCCTTTTTCGACAAACAGGTCATGCCTATCTCAAGTTTTGTCCACCATTACAAGGTCTTGCTGGATGAATTGCTTTCTCGGATTAAGAAAGATGACACCCAGTTTATTGCTAGTAATTGCTTAATTCAGAAAAGATACTGTCATACAAATGTGAAGATTCTAAAAAGTGAAGATATTGGTGTTATCTTGCTTGGAAGATTGAAGGTATACTACTCGACACTCGTAATATGCATATATTGTGCCATCCGTTAACTCGTTTGAAAGGTTGTTTTTAATCTATTGAGATGTCGATTTCAACTTGTCACCTTGATATGGTGAATATCTTTACTTAGTATCTACATAACAAGGTTTCTGTTTTCCTCTATTTGTACACTTGTTTAGCTTTGACATTACTCCTTTATATAGGTTTCAGCTTCTGGAATACTACAGTTGCAAGACAGAACTAGCAGCATTAATGTTCTGATGCCAGACTTTCTAAGTGATAGAAATTCGTGCAGGATATATGAGGTTAGTTATATACTCCAAACTGCATTTGAAAATACCGAACTCGTTATATTCAATTTCTTATCTTTTTCTAATTATAGGTTTCTGATTACAATCTCATTATGGAAATACCTGAATCAATGCGCCACATCCCGTTTCTTCAAAAGCCACTTCACTGTAAAATTTTGCTTGATCCCACATCAATGGATAGCGACAACGCCTTGACAGTGCCATTTTCTCTATCGTTTGGTGCTGCAAGCTGTAGAACTGCTCTCGTGGATCAGTCTATTGACTGGAGGCATGATCTCAATGAGTTCAAAGGGGGCAGGTTTCACGTATTTAGGGTGACACATAAATTTCCAATTCTCAAAAAGGTATGCTCTTATATCTCAAAAAGCAATCTCCATATTGTCACTATTGTTTATTTGTTTGGTTCGACAAAGAGAAGCTGTTGTTTATGCTACTAATTTTAAATAAAGACCTTAACCTTTATAATTATTGAACTTGCACCAGGGTCTTCCAGGAATGCCTGACTGCACCAGTGTTTTCATCGAAGCTGTAATCATTCCATGGGAACTCGTTTGCACTGTGACCGAAGAAGACGCAGCTGCTCCCCAATTTGATGAAAGCAAGACCTCCCAAGAAGAACATCCACGTAAGAGATGTAAAACTAATAATTCATTAGGGAGTGAAAGAGTATTGTCTGTACCGCATGAAATTTCCTGCGACATGACCGTTCGATGTGCAAGCAGTCAGTGGTCGGCCGTAGCAGCAACTCTGTCTAATTTAAAGGAAAAGAAAAGTGGTAACATGCGAAGTGTGAAGCGTTTGCTGTTAGAATTCTTACCTGAATGCAAAAACTATAATGTAAGTATTGCTTTGTTTTTAACAATAACATTGATCCTCGTAAAACATGCATGCTGCACAAATAACTGATTATTTAAATTAAATGATGCTTTCGCATTGTTACGGCAGGGGTTGCAGATTGGCGGTTTCTATTTGATGAAGCATGACATTGACGATTCTTTTTGTTTTGGACGGTCCAGCATATCTAACAATGATAAAATCAATATCAGACCCGAATCACGTTTATGGAGTCTGGAATTTTCTTTTGATGAAGTTTCAACCCATGATGGATCTATGGATGTATATCCTCTGGTGTCTTCTCAACCATCTCCTGCGGTGGAAAAACGAGATGTTTCTTGTCCACAACGTTTTTCAGATGTTTCGCTTCTTCTCCCTTATGATGCAAAAGCTCTCTTCTCAGTATATCTTAAGGACTTGGACGAACTGAACAAGCCAGTCGCAGTTGAAAAGGATGGAGATAATACTCAGGGAGAGATTATCATGCATGCAGAGCCGTCTCAACCACCTATTTCCAACAGCTTGTTTCCTGAGGGAAACCTAGCGACTTTCACGGGTGATGTAGTAGCAGTTGACGCTGTTGGCTCGAGTGTCATCAGCAGCTATTGCATTCATGTTCGAGTCGATTATCAAATTGTGAGTGCATATCATACTCTTTTCTCTGTGCTGTCTGCATTCTTGAAGCTCTCCTTGACGATGTGTTTCAGGTGAAGATTTTTGGTCCACTTAGAAGGCACTCATACCTCACTGGATTTGGCCCTGGGGTGAATGCAACATTCTACCGGATTCTTGGAACTAGGTATTATACATAAATAACAGCCTTTGATAAATTGGTTTTTCAATAAGCAACGAACTCATCTTTAGTCTCTTGCATTATTGTTTCTGTAGAGAGGAAAGCAGGTTTCTCTTGTCATCAGCATCTTTTGTCAAAATAAACTCACGAAAGGCATTGAATGGTCCAGCTTTAGACAAACCGACTCATCAAACTGCTATTGGTCTACCTAAAATTAGACCTCAAGAATCCTCAGAACACAAGGATAATCTGCAAATTAACTTTGTCTGCAAGGTAATCTTGTGGTGGATTAGCAATGTTGCTTTCTAGTTCCATTCATGTGTATTGTCTTAAAGGCCTCCTTGCTTGTATTCTTCTTTATATATTATTTGATGCAACAGGTTCTTTCAGTTCATCTTCTGGTTCTCCAAGTGGAATCTGATGATCCTTCAGAAAACAAATGTGGGGAAAATATAGATATACCGCTTGCAGGATTTGTGGTAGGTAAGTCAAACTTGCTATTGCCAGAAAGAGAACATTGAGCGTAATTTACTGGAACATTCGCGTTTTGTTTTCATTTACATTCTTAAATCATCATCTTATTAAATTATCCTACTTATATGACTGATCATTGAAACAACTGATATTTCTTAGAATTTCTCTTATTCAGTCTTTAACATGTAGAACATAACTTACGTTCAGTATGTGTATAACATTTTTCTACGAGCTTCTTAATAAGCCCTATGTATGTGTGTAATACTGAAGGGCAGAAACACAAAGTTGTGTACGAGACTATACATTTATGCTTGCATCATCTTCTGTCTTACTGAAAGGATACTTTAGACTCATTTAACGCTCCTGAATAGCCGGTTTGAAACTTGAGAACGTGTCAATTGATAAATTGCTTAATAATACCCATTGTTTCTCCTTTTTCACGAGTTTCACTCTTCCTTATTTAGATGACGGATCATCAACTTATCTTTGCTGGACGAGTGGGGAAAGAGCATTTACATTTCTTAGGCTGCACGAAGAATTGCCTGAAGAAGCCATTGATGTGGACCAGTGGATCAGAAGCGACAGCAGCCGGAGCGCAACAGCTTACCATCTTGAGAAAATAGTTTGGGTTCACAAGAGAATAGTGATTAAGGTCAATGGATCACAAAATGATGCCCTTTTTCAAAACCTCACCATTGATGTTGCTTCACAACAACTTCTCGCCGAGTCTGAGGATAATTTCCTCAAGTGGTTGATACTAAATGCCACTAGCGGCCCCATGTGGGTACGTTCGAGCTCCTTGATTTGATTGTGTTTTCATGGTCGAAGTTTCTCTCAGGTCGGAGATTGTTTATTTCCTCTCCTATCTTCATTATTCTGGTTAACGCAGGATGTTACGGCGAGCTCAATGGACATGAAAATGATTCAACATGTGGAGAGAGAACAGTGTGTGGAGATGGAAGCTTCAGGGCTTACACGTCGGAACGTTTGGGGCAATGAAATATGTCAAGTGGATACGTTGGTCCGAGCTTGGAGCTTACTCCAAGGTTTGCTAATTACGTGATCGTCATTTTTTCAGGACAATGAATCAGCCCGAAATTAATTCTTTTATTTTAGTTTTTATGGTTTAATTCATTTATTTTTTCTTTGATCATCTTGTCTTTGTGATCAGTCACATACTTATTGTCACATACATTGTTTGCTAAATCGACAGACTTATTGTTTGATAACGCAATGAGAGAAGAAATTATACGCAGTAAGCGGTATACATCAGGGTGATTCACTATTTCCTTTCCTATTCATTTTATGTGTGGAGGCACTAATTCATGTGATGAACAAAACTGAGGTGCAAGGGGATATTACCGGAATGAGGCTGACATGCAATTGCCGCCAATATATCATCTTTTGTTTGTGGACAGTAGTTTCTTCTTATGTCAAGCTACGTTACAAAAGTGTTCAATGTTTATCCATTACCTAAAGCTCTATGGTAAGGCATCGAAAAAGAAATCCTTTTTCAGAAGTCCTCCATATCCTTTAGTGCATATGTGGATCCGGTGATGAGAAGACTGATTGCAGAGTTACTCGACATTGAGAATAAGGGTGGTGCAAGTTCCTATTTGGGACTACCATAGTGTTTTAGTGGTTCTAAACATTAGATCTTAAAATTCATAGGAGAAAAACTAAGCAGACAACTTAATGGATGGTATGTCAAAACACTTTCTCTTGGAAGAAAGGAGGCACTCCTTAAGTCTGTGGTTATGGCTCTTTCTCTGTATACCATGTCCTGCTCCAGATTAACAAAGCATCATTATCAAAAAGATCATGAGGGCAATGTCTGATTTTTGGTGGAATGAATGCGGTGAGAAACATAAAATACATTTGATATTATATAAAAAAAAAATTCTGCACTGCTAATTGGGTTTCAGAGATATAGAAGATTCAACCAAGCTCTGTTGGTTAAACAAGCTTGGAAATTACTCAATGAACCTGATAATCTGCTAGCTTGTGTCTATAAAAGGTGGTATTATGCCAACAAAGAGTTTTTAGAGTGTGGGATAGGCCATCGTCCCTCCTATGCATAGAGGAGTATAATCTTCATCCGTGAATTGTTGCTTATGGTTTAATCAAGTATATCGGTGATGGATGCTCTACTATGATATGCCTAGACAAATGGAACATGTATTTTGTCTCATGTTGTCCAATAAATCGTCAAATACTTATGTATTTCAACTAGAAGGTATCCTCTCGTTTTGATGATGCAGGTAACTGGAATCTCGAGGTCCTGACAGAGTTATTTCCAATAAATGAGGTCAACAGTATCATAGAAATATCTTCGGAAGGAACAAAAGATAGCTTTATCTGGGCAAAATCAAAACATGATTCTTACTATGTAAGAAGTGGATATAAAATGGTGGCAAAATAAAAAGCAGAAATGGAAGCGCCTCCCAGTCCCTTGGAACGGGAACATACTAAGCTAAAGAAACAAGTTTGGAAAATTCAGACATTATTGAAGATTTGAATGTTCCTATGAAGAGCAGTGCAAGTGCTTTGGCAGTGGCCGATCGTTTGAACTCCAGAGGTATATTAGTTGATTCAAGATGAAAATTGGGTGATGAGGACACATAGACAATCAACCATGTTTTCTTTCAATGTTCAACAATTCAATAAAATTTTCAGCAGTATGCATTTCACTTCCAACAATGGTAATGCAGCACTCTCTTGAACTTAACTTATCCCATATGTTTCACATGTAGGAAGAGCGTCACCACCTTAATGGTATGAATTCGAGAATTAACTTGGGTACTATGGACGATTTGAAAAGTAGGAACTCCAGTCTCTATGAAAATAAACAAGAATCGATGGACAGACTGCTTGTACTTGTGAAAAGTGAGGTGGATCAGTGGTTCCTGTTGAATACGACTCAAGAACCCAATTCATGCACAAATTCTGGTTTGTGTAGGCATGGACGATGGTATATGGACAAGTAAATCACCATGACACAGACGCCTTTACTCGATTGTCCAATCGAATGGTGGCAAAACTTTGAGGAGTAATTTGGGTGATGCATATTTTATATGATCTACATATATATGTAATAATTGCTTCAGGTTACCATGGGATAATAGAAGCTACTGCTAAGTCAGAACAATGGCCTCAGAGCATTTTTGGAACAAATTACTTTGCTTAAAGGTAACTTTGGAAGCATATCTTTCGACGTAGAAAAACTTACTGGAAACTCAATTGCAATAGATTTTGCCAAAAGAATGATGTGTGATGGGCGCTTCAATTTTTACTTGCCACCATGAGGTCCTTCGTGGTTGCATGATCAGATTCAAAGAGAAACAGCCAGAGATAACGTTTTGATTCTTATTTAGAATTTTCTCATTTTTTTTTATTTTCCTAGCTATCTAAGGTTCTCGTTTTCTAGTTTAGGCTTATGTCCTCTCCATGATAAATTCAGATGCTAAAAAAAAAGATTAACTCTAATTTTTAAGTTAATTACTAGTTTAACTACTTATAGTCAACGTGTGTTAGTATATCTATAAAAGAGCCAAATAATCTCAATAGTTCTTCTTTATTACAACTCTGCCATTTTCAGTTGAATGAAAATTAATTGAAAAAGACAGAAAAAGCTCTTTAACTTTCATCGTGATGAAACCAAACAACAAACAGTTCAGAAAAGAAGTTAGTGTTCTTAGAAGGAGATGTCACGTTCGATTTTCCTGACCATTTAAGCGTATTCCCAGTAACTTTGAAATCAAAGGTGAAACGAGATTTAATTTCTTCGACGAGTGTCTGCAAAGCTTTATCCGATAATCTTCTTCCTCGAGTAGCTTTCTTATTATATCCACTTTTGAACTCTTTGATAAGCTTTTTACCCTAGTAGCCTTCTTGTTACTTCATTGTTTTCTTATAGTTATAGTTACTTGTTTTGATGGTTCCTATGTTTAGGAATTGTTTCTTCTTCTTTTTTTGCTCCTCTATTTTGTGATTGTTTGATTCTCTTTTACGCCTCTTACTTTATGTGTTCATTGATTATTTGTTTTCTTTGTTTAGTTGATGTTCCTAATTTAAAGATTAGTTCCTTCTCTGATTTGATTGCATTTTTCCTTATTCGCTTATTTCTCAACATTCTTGTTATTTTTTGTTGAGATTTAATTGATCGTTTGATTATTTCATGTTGTGATGAGAAGGTTCTTTAATTTGATTGATCGTTTGATTGTTCAAGTTCCAAATTTGATCGATCGTTTGATTATTCGTGTTCTTAATTTTTTTTATTGTTTGATTGTTTCAATGATAGATATGGTGTCTTCTACCAGTAAGAGTAAGAGCAACTATCCGTGTCTACTTTACAAGAAAGGCAAAGCTTCTAGCCAGCAGATGAGTATGAGTTATTATAGATATTTTTCAAATTTTCAGATAGTTAACGTAGGACTAGCATTTTATATATGGGTGAGGTAAAGATGTCTGCAATTGGTGTATTTCCTAGGTTTATGAGCTCAAATTCACATTGTTGTACATAAATTGTCTATCACCTATTAACGCATGAGCTGCTAGTCAAGATAAATTATGGGATGTGGTCGTTGATTGACTGGCATCCTACTCTTTTCTCTTTGATTGTATTTAGTGTGATCACTTGAATGAATTGCAAACCGTGCAAAGATGAGGACATTTGTGATGTTGATCATACAGAGTTCTGAATAGAAATTGGAGTTTCTACAGCTTATGGTCATAACTTGATTGATCTGTGGTTAGTATTGGAAATATGCACATGTTGGAGTCTCGAGAAGAGGACATGGTTGGATTGTTATGCGTTCTTTATCTTGTCGTCTATGGAATGGCTCTCTCACATTGAATTCATTTGGAGTGTGCGAAGAAGATATTTGATTTGGAAGTTTTCCAGAGATATTTGTGGGGCCGTGTATGGTTTTGGAGTTTGACATAGGGGTTTGACACACTCTGTTAAGTGTGTCATTCACAGCACCAAATAATTTTATACAATGGAAAAGTTCATTTTTATCTTACAGATATGGGCATATGAGTCAGCTACGGGCTTATGACAGCTTTGTAAGAACAAAATTGATGGTTGAAAAATACTTCTCTTCCGCGGAGAAGCTCCTGAAGCGATTCAAGTTTGAAAACGTTATTTGACAAGATAAAGAGCATCATGAATATAAGATATAACTTCTTAACATTTGTGTTGTCCTTGTTAGTTGTTTTTATTGAGACAATTTGTAATGAATTACATTTCTTTTATAGGTGCGTGTTAGGCATTTTCTTAAACAAACAAATGGAGAGTTAACACTAAAGTGGAGTGATGAAATTGATGATAACAGTGTAAGAGAGGATTAGTTCATGACATCCGTCATGATTGTGTAAATAGAGGATTTTGGGATGTTATTGATGAACCTCCCAGTTACAAAAAGGATGAAGCGTCCTAAATCTTACCCCGCAGCAGATGCTGAGAGTTCTAAAATGAACAAGCTAATGATAAAAGCTGTTGAGGTTGAGAAAGACATTATAGTACAAATGTAAGTTATACTTTTACTTATATGTTTTAATTAAAATTAAAATATTTTATTATAATATAATTTATTTGATTAATTAAAGAAAAAATTTGTGTGAGCCAGATTTACAACATGAGGAAGACGTTGACAGGAAAAATTGATAACATGTACATCGATTGAAGCGAATGTTAGTGCTCTTCTTGCTCCTATGAATGAGAAGTTGGAAACAATGGAGAAGGACTTTCAAAGGATGAAAGAAATATTGTAGCTGATGAGAGAAAAAATTATGCAAATTCTAACGTTAATGAAAATGCTGACGTAAATAGCAACGATATGATATGTTTTAACTTTTTCTATAAATATTAAGACTTGTGTTTTGAAATTTTATATGTAATGCGATGATATATTTATCTTGTCTAGTCAATTGACTTTAATATATTTCTTTGAAATCTTGGATGACGGAGATGAAATCCACATTGCATGATTCTTTATCTACTCAACGGTGTTGTTAAGAAAATGAAGAAGTAAAAAAAAAAACAATGTAAAGATATGAGATTTGACAATATTTTTTTTATTTAGTGCAGGTCTTTATTTAGATTGTAGTTCCCATCACCTATGACTTTTTCTATTTATATTACACTAGCAGCAAGTGTTTTCTGAAGAATTTAACAGGAAACATCAAGTGAGAAATCGTCTAAAAGAATGAGCATCAAGAAATTTTTTGCTTTGACTATGTAATTAAGTTGCATTACTCTTTGTTGTATGACTGTATCAACCATTAAATCACTATGAATTCTCAAATATATAACTGGGTCTGTTATTATTCTTCAGATCTGTTACTGGTGATAACTTTTTTTAATAAAGTAAGGATGAGATAATTGAGAAAAAAGTAAGATGAGATAGATCTATAAGGTAGTAGTTAACTGTTCGATTTTGAACATGTGAAGATATAGTTTTGGGAAGTAGATGGTGTGATTTTCAGTAGAGAAAAACAAGAATTTGTACACAAACTAAAGAAAGGAATACTGATGATTGACATTGTGAGCATTAACCGTAAAGCAAATGAAATCAATTTTTTATTGGTTTATGAGATGAAGTGTTAACTCATCTCATGTATCAGTTTTAAGGAAGTGAAGCGAATCAATATTTGAGAGGGCCAGAGGCGAGGATGAAAACTTTGAAAGTGGATATGTAACAACCGCAAATTATTTACCATTCATCAGTCTAAGATTAAAATAACGCACTTTCGAAACGAAACAAAACAAAAAGTAAATAAGCAATTTTTTTTAATACATGCCAAACATAGATAACGTTACTATCATTATCCTTATATAGAAAACATAGAAAACATTACTATCATTATCCTTATATCAAACACAGCGGATCATTAACATAACACAGCGGTTCATTTAAAACCGCACCGCATGTACATATATTTTCTTTTGATAATAAAAATTTGCTTATATGTTCAGTATTAAAATCTGACTCTTAGAAATAAAAATAATAGTTACTCTTACTTTAGATTTTCTTCAGCTATATCATATTGTACAATAGGGATAAAAAATATAAATTATTACATTTTTTATCAACGATGTTCAGTATGTGTCTAACAAAAAAAAAAGTGTGATCTTTTCAACTCAAACCACACCATTTAATGAAATTTACGATATGATCTCAGAATAAACATAGATAAAAGTACACTTTCAAATGTTTTGTAAAATTAAAATAGTATTAGTGTAAACTAACCCGCCCGTAGGGCGGACCAAACCCTAGTATTTTATAAATTGCATATGTAGCTTTGTGTAAATGTTGTAATGAAGGTCAATATACCATCAGCATAAGTGCTAATCCTTTATCAACCATAGTCAAGAAATAAGCATAAGACCAGCTATTAAGGGGGAGATACCTGATTTAGTTTAGGGCCAAGCTGGTCCCTTAATGGCAGTAACAACAGGCTTGACTTGCAAGTAATTGAATTTTGTTGTGTTTCACCGAATCCAGACTTACAAAAGAAAATAAAAAGAGCGAATTGCATGGATTTAATGAAATTTTGTATAAATACATACATAACTCCACTAGAGGATAACTAAATTTAAGGAATGAATCTGACATAATTTTATCATTTTTTAGTCACAAAACTTGACCTTTGAAAATTTAATTTAAAAATGATAACACCACAACCAATGATTAATACATAATCAGATAATTTTAAGAAAAAAAAAAAACAGACAAGATATAACAAATATAACAACAAAATTATTGAAATACATAAAATAATCCATAATACATAAACAAAAACACATAATGTTCACATATTTAAAACAACAAACAGATTATAAATCACATGAAGAAAAAAACACTACAAGATATATCTTTTTTTTTGGAACATCACTACAAGATATACCAAATGAAAATATTTAAACAGAATATACATTACTCATGTTTCAATTTTCGTGTTGAAGAAATTGGTCAATCACATATGATAACAAGGTTGTATTTTTGTTAATAAAAAAAACACAATACTAATTAATTAAACTAATCAAAATAAGAAAATATAAAAACATTTGTTTGATAGAAATTTTTTGAAAAACACATTAATATAAAAACAATTGTTAAGCTGTAAAATTAAAAAAAAAAATAGAATATTCCGCGAAGTGAATAACATAGTACAAAATGACAATAATAGTAGAAATAAAACTAGATGATCTAAATAAAAGAGATAATTGGCGTCTTTATACCCACTCATAACCATAATTTGCAATTTAGCATGATGGTGACCAAAATAATTTTGTTTACAATTTTGCCTCTCTAGCCTATAACTTGATTTATGTGCACTGTTTGTTAAGTGTCAGCCTAGGAGTCAGAAATCATGTTTTTATCCAGCAAATAAACCAATTGATTTAACTCTTCTATTTTTTCTGAAAAAATGTAAATATTAAGCAAATAAATCATGTTAGTAATTCCAAAATATGTTTGTTTATTAGTCCTGATTCTAGTATACATTTTTTCATACATGGTTTGTTACTTAATAAATTGGTATATACATGATTTACTAGTTGATACATTTTTTATAAATTATTTGTTATCTGATAAATTATTTTATTACATGGTATGCAGATTTGTTGTCATCCGATAAAATGTTTGTTACCTGGTATATGTTATGTTACCTACTACATAGACTTGTTTTTATCTGATACAATATTTGTTACATGGTACATGTTCTGTTAGATGATATATAATTTGACATAAAAAACCGATAGATGATTTTGTTACCTGATACATGTTATGTTAGCTCACATATAATTTGTTATATGGTACATGCTATGTTAGATCATACATAACACTATGTCTTAGCGATTATAAATTACATTAGCGAAACCTTTACGTATTGTTATAACTATATTTCACCAAAAATATATGACTAACTCATTTCTAGTAATTCTTTTTATATTGTTATAACTATATTGTTAATTATTTTCTTCATTAGTTTCTCTTCATAAGTTATATTTATCTAAATTCAGTATGAATGAGTGGAGGAGAAGTGAACAGCTGGCAACCTACGACCTCGAACGCCACGTTACTCGCCGGACATGCTTTTCGGCTACCTGCTGCAGCAGAGTACGAACCTGCCATAGCTCCATCACGTTGATGGCAAATTCGTCCGTTCATTACCAAAGAGATATGGTGTGGACCGATATTGTCACTTCATGTATATTTTGCTAATATGAGCTTATTCTAGGTATATTGAGCTAATTAACTCTAAATAAAATTAACATATCAAAATATTCATTCTGTCAAAATTAAAATAGCTAATTAAATTTTAACATAATTGTTTAAAAAATATCTATGAAATCTATGTGTCTTATTAGTATAGTTAAACTAAAATAAACATTGAGAGAAATAAAATAATTTTATTTTAATTTTATTATAATTAGACAAGTTAATAATTTATAAAATGAATTTTACAATATATAAATATTTTTTTTGTAAAACAATAGCGACCATTAATGGTATTGTATTATTAGTTTATTTATTTTCCTGCCGGTAGAACGGGTTTTACCCTAGTGTATACAACTGTCCCAGGCTATTCAATTTAATAAAATTGCTCCAGATTATTTTTCGTTTATTAAAAAAAGACCCAAGAAGGCTATGTATTTACAAAAAGGAAAAGAAAAAGAAGTAAACTGGATTCATCAGATTCAAGGCAAAGAGGGAAAATAATAATAAATCAATAGATTGGCGCTCCTTTACTATTTTCCAAGTCCTTGTTCCATCGGATTCTTTTCAAATCGAAGAGAGGAGTACAACCCTAGAAAATCCTCACACAAGTTCCGCAAACCCGTCTCCGAGATCTACAGAACCTTCGAATCCAATGGCGACAAGAAGACGTACATTGCTCAAGGTCATTGTCCTCGGGGATAGCGGGTAATATAAAAATAAAACGCTGATTCTTCGATTTTAATTCCTCACTCTTTGATGATTGATATTGTGATTGTCGCTCTCCAGGGTTGGTAAGACTTCCTTGATGAATCAGTATCCTTCCAATATTTTCGACAAGTTTATTCGAGTTTGATTCAGTCAATCATTTGTATTTCTATTAACGGGATGATTTAAAGATATGTGCATAACAAGTTTAGTCTGCAGTACAAAGCGACTATTGGTGCTGATTTCGTAACCAAGGAGCTTCAGATTGGAGACAAGCTCGTTACTCTACAGGTGGTGGTGGTGGTGGTGGTGGCTGTTTTACTTTCTCAAAGATCCATTTAATTAAAACAGGACTGTTTTGGGTTTTCTTTTTTTGTAAGATTTGGGATACTGCTGGACAAGAGAGGTTCCAGAGTCTCGGTGCTGCCTTCTACAGAGGCGCTGACTGTTGTGCCCTTGTTTATGATCTCAACGTTTCCAAGTCCTTTGACTCCCTCGATAACTGGCACGAGGAGTTTCTTAAACAGGTTCCTTCTCTCATTTTGTTATATTCAAAACAAGATGATTTGAGTAATGTAACAATGCTTATATGTAACAATTTATTTTCTCGTCCTGCCCAGGCTAATCCATCGGATCCAAAGACATTTCCGTTTATAGTGCTTGGAAACAAGGTTGACATAGATGGAGGGCGCAGTAGAGTGGTAAGAAGTAGTCCATCGTCTTGAAAAACATATCTTACGCTGTCTGGTTTCATCCTCTATATAACTTACAGGTGTCGGAGAAGAAAGCGGCTGACTGGTGTGCTTCAAATGGAAACATACCCTATTTCGAGACTTCAGCAAAAGAAGACTACAATGTTGATGAGGCTTTCCTTACCATTGCCAAAACCGCTCTTGCCAACGAGCATGATCAGGACATGTATGTTTTCTCTTTCCTTTTAGCGCTTTATTTATGTGAGAGCTTGGGCTCTTTTAAGATTCTTCTTTAAGAATAGTGCAGAATCTCAATCTAAATCTGAAAGGCAGAACTTTATCAACACAGAGACATCGTATCTGAGATTTATTTGTCTACATATTCCGTGTGTTGCAGATACTTCCAAGGCATACCAGAAGCAGTTATTGAGAACGAGCCAAGAGGGGGTGGTTGCGCTTGTTGAACCGTGTATTTTCATTTTCATTTACATTCTTTTTTTCATGCATTTTGCCTACTATTCATTGAAAGTTTGGTGTACTCTTGAGTTGGAGAACGATAAGCTTGTAGAGGCAAATTTTTCGCCGTTCCATCGTATATTAATTGATTGGAGGAACCGTTATTGCTCTTTAATCATTTTGCATGGTTAATGGCTTTTGTTTAAATGATAGAAGTCTATCAAAATGTTCCAAAAGTGTCTCGGTCATGTAACTTGAATAGTGCTCCAGCTCGCTCGCTACCTACACTCAAGTGGCTCTGAAAGTGATTATCTTGGCCAACGTTCTTGGCCCATCCAGGTTGCATCGTCCACGATAGGGAATGCGTGATAGAGGCCGTAGAACTTGTTAGAAGATGTCTCGGAAGTGACTCATCATGAACTAGCATTTGCCCTCCAATCACGCCACACATCACTTGTATTATGCTACGTGAATTACAAAATCCCTCAACTATTGGATAGGATGGTACTTTTAAATGGCACTGGAAAGAAGGATTTATTGCGGTTCCTGCCTCAGTAATACCCTAGGTTAAGATCAGCTTTGCCTGAAATAAATATTGTAAATACAAATATTTTTATGTACTATTATCTATTTATATTCTTTTAATATTATAAAATAATAAATATATATTAAAATTTAGAAGTCAGTAACTATTACTTATATAACTAAATTAACGTGGACAAAAACTAAAACAATCATTACTATTTACAATAATTTATAGTAAATAAATCAAAACAATCATTTATCTATTTTATATGTAGTCAATTACAATAAATTTGAGTCCATGAGTGGCGCTTGTTCTCTCGAGCAAATACGTCACTTCGAAACGAATCACTACAATATTGGACCAATCCTTACCATCCACTTTGGCGGACTGAAGTTGATCTTCTGAATATGGAGGCAATCCAAAATATTTTCCGTTCTCACTAAAACATACCAACCAAACCGAGATATAAAGAGGATCCTTCGCCGTAGGATTCTTCTTCGCCGAAGAGCGACCATTTGTTGTAGGTTTCTTGACATGTGAATTCCTGGCAAGAATATTTTTGGCATGTTCGTCCTCGGTGCTAACGTTCCTCGCGGAAGAACCTCCCGCTAGCGTTGAACCGGCATCAATCCTACTTCTCGACAAAAATGACCAACTATTTTTGATAAAAATCCAGTGAAGCTATATCCCTCAAAGCTCGGCGATGCTCTTTGATTGGATTGTTGAAAGGATGAGATCCGCCAGATAAATCCGGATCTGGACTAGAAGATTCAGCGATTTCTTTCTCACTGCGCGAATTCTTTCAAGCTAGAGGTATAATCTCCTTCAAACCCAGAAAAGGACAAAGATCAGATCGTAAATTTCGGGATAATCTTTGATGAACGACTGTGTCAAACTCGTCAGAACCAAAAATTGGGATGATCAAAAGATGAAGAGAAAACTAAGAGAGAGAAAGTAGAAAGAGGCGAGCAAGAATAATTTAGGATCGAAAGCGAAAAACAAAGAGACAATGACTCATTCTCCCTTTTATAGAGAATGAGCGTGATTATCAAGGCATCATCATCATTAGTAGGGCTGAACTGAACCCGAAAATCCGAACCAAACCTGATATGACAAAAATGAATCCGAACCGATCCGAACCTGGCATAAATACCGAATGGATCTTGTTTTATGGTATTTCGGGTTATGGATATTATCCGAACCGAACCCGAACCTAAATGGATACCCGATAGAACCTGAAACATTCAAAAATTTCCAAAAAGAACTTGTACCAAATATGATCTCAATTCGTAATATGTATTCAAAATATATTGAACATCTAAAATAATTATCTATTATATGAAGATTGATGGTTGAAGGTGGCAGTTGAAGGTTGAAGTTTTTAGATTTTGGTTTTGTTTTCATTGAATAATGTTTTTCATTTTATGAGAACTTGGTTTTCGTTTTATACTTTCATTTATTTGGTTTTCTTTCGATCAATAATTATGTTTACCTTTAACTTGATTTTGAATAATCACATTTGATGTTCCTTTTTTTTTTGAACCGATTTTATTTATGTTTTGGTTACAAAATATGTACAAATCAAGTATTTTAAAACCGAAGAACCGATTTTACTTACTTTTTGGTTACAAAATAGATATAAATCATGTACATTTAAACCAAAAAACCGATTGGGACCCGAACCCGAAAGTACATTGAGTTATATCGGTTCTTTGAAGATTTACTAATCCCGACCCGAATCCGACATAATCTGAACCGATCCGGAACCGAATTTTTATATAACCCGAATAGGGCTGATTTTGATAAACCCGAAAAACCAAAACCCGATTGGACTAAACCGAAACCCGACTGGGACCCGAATGCCCATGCAGTGATGAAGTGATGGGAGCGTTGAGAGAGATTGGGACCCCGAAGTGATGGGAGCGTTGAAACCCGATCTAATCGATGAAGTGATGGGAGCGTTGAAAGAGATGAACATAGAGGTTCCTACTGATATTCAGTGTATAGGAGTACCTGCTGTTATGGAACGCAAGAGCGTCGTCTTGGGCTCCCACACTGGCTCCGGCAAGACTCTTGCCTACTTGCTTCCTATTGTTCAGGTCTCTCTCAATTTTTCTTCTTTGTATATTCTAATTTGATTGTTCTTCTTCTTTAGTTGTATTGATTTGAGTTGAGTTGTTGCAGCTGATGAGAGAAGATGAGAGAAGATGAGGCATCTCTGGGTAAAATAACAAAGCCAAGGCGTCCTAGGACCATTGCTCTTTGTCCGACCAGAGAACTGTCTGAGCAGGTGGCTTTTCTTTTTGTGTGTTTTGTCGCTGTAAAGAAGGAAACTTTTGATTATTTATGTTCCATAGTTTTCATCTTATAGGATGACCAATAGTGTGACATTTGGTTAAGAGTATCGTTCATGTCTTGAATCTGTTATGTCTCGTTATACTTATTGGGCATAATCCGTGAGTTCGTTATCTTTAGTTTTTTTTGAAAACCGGAATAATAATAATCCATATATATATAGTGTTCTTGTAATCCTATCCTACTGTATCTGAAAGTACCTTCGGGATCCGTTAATAATACTCTCTTTTTGTACGTGGTGAACCACTTTTGTTTAATTCATTTGTTTTTCTTATGTTCTCGTATCCGTTATTACAAGTATTCATGCCAATTTCATAATGTTTTTAGGCAGAAATTGTGAAAATCTAACTAAGGATTCTGCATTAGGTTTACCGTGTGCCGAAGTCTGTAAGCCACCACGCGAGGTTCAGATCTATATTGGTTAGTGGTGGTTCTCGGATTAGACCACATGAGGATTCTTTGAACAATGCAATAGACATGGTTGTTGGAACCCCTGGTAGTTTTCTTCAGCATGTCGAAGAAGGAAACATAGTCTATGGAGATATTGCATATCTGGTATGGGGATCTTGGCATTATGCTGCTTCTTGTGATTTTATGGAAAACAAATGGCAATAAGAATCTTTTATATTAAAGCAGGTGCTAGATGAGGCCGACACTATGTTTGATCGTGGTTTCGGTCCCGACATTCGCAAGTTCCTTGCCCCATTGAAACAGCGTGCTTTAAAAACAAATGACCAAGGATTTCAAACCGTTTTGGTGACTGCCACTATGACAACGGTGTGCATCTTTGCTGTTATCACGATTTATGCATAACTTATTTTCTCTCTGTTCATTCTGAACTTAAAGATAAGATAATAGCCCTGTTCGGATAATGGACGCGGCGATTAGTATGGGCGGCAATAATTTAAACGATGCGGAGGATGGCACAAGCTTAAAAAATATCGCCGCAACATTGAAAAGAGTCACCGGAATAAGATGCGGCTGACGCTGGAATTTTAAGCGATCAGATCTCGTTCGGAAACTGCCGCTGCGTCTAATATTATTAACATTAGCGCGTCGTTGTTCTCCGTGTCTTGTGTGTTAAGCAACAAAAATACACTGTTAATGAGTGAAACTGTGAGTTTTCAGGCTGTTCAGAAGCTAGTGGATGAGGAGTTTCAGGGGATAGAGCATTTGCGAACATCAGCATTGCATAAAAAGATAGCAAACGCTCGGCACGACTTTGTCAAGCTTTCAGGTAGTGAAGATAAGCTAGAAGCACTTCTCCAGGTAAATTGCATCATTAAGATTCTGATATTTGAAGAGGTTATAATTTGATGAGACTGCATGCAGGTTCTTGAACCTAGCTGCGCCGTTGACCACTATCTTTCAGAGAACCAGGTCTCCACCGTGAATTATCACGGTGAAGTTCCAGCAGAACAGAGGTGTGATTAAAAACAGTCTTACCATAAATCCTAAGTCCATTTCTTGAGGAACCGGTTTGCATTTCAGGGTTGACAACTTGAAAAAGTTCAAGGATGAAGAAGGAGACTGTCCCACGCTTGTTTGCACAGATTTGGCTGCAAGGGGCCTCGATCTTGACGTCGATCATGTTATCATGTTTGATTTTCCAAAGAACTCTGTAAGTATATTAAGCCAAAATTCCTGTCTTCTTCTCTTAACTTGTTGATTTACGAACTTGAATGTCTTAGATTGACTACCTTCATCGCACTGGAAGAACAGCTCGCATGGGTGCTAAAGGTTTGTGTTCCGTAGCTCTACATTTTTCACGTTTCAAAACTTAGTATTTCAGCTATGATATCGAATCTGGTTTTCAGTTTGGTTTATTCCTTCTCTCAAAGTAGCTGCTGTTTATGGTTTGATGCGCTGAGTAATAAGAAAAAAGGAGATCCTTGCTTCAAAGTGTTAATGTGTGTCTCTCTACAGGAAAAGTGACGAGTCTTATAAGCAGGAAGGACCAAATGTTAGCAGCGAGAATCGATGAAGCTATGAGAAACAACGAGAGCTTAGAAGCACTCACCAACGATAACGTGAGGAGGGATGCTAACCCAAATCACTCAAGATAAAGGAAGGAACGTTAAGCAGATCAGAGCAGTGAGCAAGCAACGGAACTCCAGAGAAAGAGGCGGAACATCATCATCATCTCCTCCTGCAAGATCACCTGTGAGAAAGTCTACTTCAGTGAGAAAGTCTACTTCGGTTTCAAAACCAGGAAGAGCATCGTCTCCTCCAGAAAAATCCACAAAGCCTAAAAGAAAGATATTAAAGACGGTTGGATCCAGATCGATAGCTGCGAGGGGGAAGAAGGGTTCTTCAGAAAGAACAGGTAAGAAACTAAATGTTGTTGGATTCAGAGGTCGGTCTTCTGCGGCTAGACCATCTTCTTGATTGCGTTCTTGTAACTTAGAAGTCAGTATGAATACAAAAGCGTTTAAAATGAATCATATTGAGAGACCAATGATTCTTTCTTTCTTTCTACGAATTCCATGGGGTTGTACATTCTAATGGGTTTGGAAATACAAACTAAATCCAGTTTTATTCTTTTAGGATTTGGAGTTTCGGAATTGGAGATCCAAATTCAGTGTTATTTCTTCTATGATAGTAAAATATATGTTAAAATCATTGTTATTGGTTTTTTATAAACTTCAATTCCTCGCTAGTTCGTCGTAACTTTACAAGCAAACATTTGTTTGTTTTTTTACGAGGAAATGATTTACGTGTTCTTTACGACGAAAATGTTTATATGTCTTTTACGAGGAAACATTTAACGTGGTTTTCACGAAGAAATGTGTAACGTCGCTTTTACGACGAATGTATTGATCCTAGTTTACGACGAAAATATTTCCTCGTAAAGTTATGATGAACTAGCGAGGAAATTTGCGTTACGACAAACGTTTAACGACGAAACGGCTTTCGTAGTTAATTCCTCGTAAATCCTATTTTACGACGAAATAACTACGGAAACCGTCATCGTTAAAATTGCTTTTTCTTGTAGTGAAATTAGAGAATCAATAATGACTAAATTTTTTGAATAACAAGAGATTTGAATGGATTTTAAAAAAATTTAAACTAATAACAATGGATTCTATTAAGATTTTTGAAATCTAAGAACCAATAACATTGGAATCTCAAAAATTTTCAAAGTTCATAATAATTAATTTACCAATAACCCCCTACGTAAAGAACTATAACACAAAGCATACTAGAGACTATCACTACAAATATATGTGTTTTTACAATAATTTTTTAACTTACAAATGGTTCTCTAAACAGAACAATCAACAAGTTTAAGAACACCTTGAATTGTTAAGCTAGCCTCATTAAGATGGAATACAATATCTTAGAACTTCTCTCCTTATCTCTTTGTGTTTTCACGCACTTTACAAGCTATCAAAACTCACTTATGCCAAGAATACAATTTTGAGTGATCACCTAGTTCTTGCTGCAAAATCCTCCTACTTATACAAGGTAGGAAACCGACTAACCCTAGTTTTCCATAGAGATATTCACAAATATTTCAAATTAGAATATTTCCTAAAATTTTACTAAGTCTTTGGAAAATCTTCCAGACTAATTTTCCCTTCTTCAAAATAAATATTTTTCTGTGCCTCCAAGTAACCTTCAGCAGCTCTATCTCGGTTTCTGTTCCAGTTTCCAATTCAACCACTCAGTTTTATCTCCATCAGTACATTGGTACCAGATAATGATGCACTTTCAACTGATAAAGTTTTTCTTTAGAATTTTGCATCTTCAATCATCATGGAAGCTATGTCACTTTTTTCATTAAACCATGCTTTTATATTTCTTTCAAAATAAAATTGATGACATATAAGTAAATATTTTTTAAAAAAATTGTATTATCTAAATATACTCAATTTTGAAAACAAAAAAAACATCTCCACCTAAGTTGCATAAAATTGAAAATGGATATACGGAAGAAAAATGTTTTGAAACGTGAAAACATGATTTTTTTTTTAAATAAAATGTTATAGAAATGCCTATAAATATACTTTTTATTTATGTATACACTACTGTTTAATTTGTGAGTTCAATTATCTTTATCTGTTTTGATTTATCTGAAAGAGAAAACCAGTAATAAGAGAATATTTTTTTGTAGATTCTATATTTTTTTTAACAAAGAATATAAGTCGAAGTATGTCCTTCAATAAATTTATTAAAACAACAAATAAATTCTTATATTAATTAATTTTATTTTTAAAGAGTTTCTTTCTAATTTATAAAATGAAAATATAAGTTTTCATGGCATTACCAAAATAAAAAAAAACATATTTATATTCGATCTACATGGCTACTAATCGGTTCTTATCGGGTCGGGTCTATTCGAGTCAGTTCTTTTCGGGTCCGGATCTATTTGGATTGGTTCCTTTTGGTTCTGGTTCTTTCAATAAAAGAAATTTAGACCCAAAAGATACTTGTAAATTTTCGGTTCGGTTTTGGATCGAATATATTTTGGTCAGTTTCGGTTCGGGTTTTCGGATCCAGGTTAAAATGCCCAGGCCTAATATATATCTATATTTCCACACAAAAAAAAAGTGATTCCTAAACGTTTTGAAACATCAAAACTTTCCGGACTATACCATCAACCAAATTTCCTACGATCTAGATGTCCACCCTAACACGATAGCCAACCAAGCCATTATTTAAATACTTTCTAAACATACGAAATATAATTGGTAATCTTCAAAATTTCAGTCATGATAGCGGAAATCACAATTACGAAACGAAGATATTAAAGAATATAATAGAAAAGTGAGCACAAACTTTAAGAATAAAATCGACTGATATACACAATAAACGGTTGAGGGAGAAGGAGAATAATATTTTGTTAAACAAAAGGCAAAGGCATCACGTATTATTTAGAGCAAAATATATAAATTAAGGCGAATCTTGTCTCTCAGCCAGACGTTAATTCTTACGTCAATTCCATTTTTCAACTCTTTTGACTTGATTCTCACATGACGTGGACGTATAGCTAACTATATTTATACCCCACCAACAAAAATATCAACTCCAAATTCCGGATTATTGACGTTGATCCTCCTTTTCAACAAAATAAATATTCCCTATATTCCGAAAATATCCATGGTTAAAAAAAAACAAGTGCTTCGAAAAGATTCAATTTTTATATTTTCAATATATGATTAGATCAATCGTAAACTTCAAATTTTTTTTTAGTAATTGTGTTATATTTCCTCAGTTTTATATAAGTGTCATTTTAGATTTTTTTTAAACAAGTATGATTCTACAATTCTAATATAACTTTATACATTTAATGCATTTTTGAATAATCAATAAGCTTTTATTTAAGCCATATTCATTTAATTAATCACATATTAAATAAAAATATGTTAGTTTATTACATATTTTTTAAAATAAAATGGAAAGAGTACTGAAATTTTGTTAGTTAAAAATACGGCGAATAGTTAACTATACAAAACAAGATGCATTGGTAATCTAATTTTTATATATTTTCAGTTTATATATAGTTAAGGTTTTTCATACAGATTTAAAATATTAAATTTATTATTTTACCATAATTAGTATATTAATTAATTTGATTATTTTAACTAATGAAATAGGAGAATAAGGGTAAAATTGGAAAAGTTAATAAAAATGCAATGAAAGTAGAAAATGACTATTGAAATGAAATAAAATTTCAATTTTAAAACGACAATTAATACAAAACGGAGAGAGTATTTCCACTGAGCATCACTCTTAAAATACAATCTTATATGATCACGGTTTTTTTTCTTTCTGTCAACAACCATCGCATTTGGAAACTAGATTTATTATGTTTCCTTTCTCGTGTATATATATGGCACCGCGTTTTTTCCATCAAAATAAATATAAACGGAAAAATATATAGAAGTCTAGGTGAGTAGGACGGAAATGTAAAAACTCTCAACGTTATCCTGTTCAAACGAGTGGTTGTATTAAAGAAACTCTATATTAAAACGTGTCGTATGTTGATCTGTTTACTAAGGAAGTGGAATACAAGTTGAGTTCTGCAGTTTACTAGACGCTTTAACTGCGACACAAGTAAGGAAGCTTATCTGTCTGAAAATCAGCAGCAAAAGGTCCGATGCAGTCGTTACCTTCTTTTGTCTCACTGTCCAAAATAGTTTATCGAACCTTGAATTATAGTATTATGGAGGATTTAAAGTTTTTTTTGGGTCAAATTTTGTTTTGGTCAAAATGGAGGTTTTAAAGTTTTAAACCTAAAATAAACTAGCAAAACTGTTTGGAAAGATCATGATATCTATTCTATTAAAACAGCAGTGTGACCAATTGATAAAAGTAGTGTCCATTGAATTTTATTAAAATAAAAATTTCAACTTTTATATAATTATATAGATTATATATAATCTATTTAATATAAACCACGATCTTCTATCTAACTACAAGCAGTTACGTTTCTCTTAATTAAAAACAGTTGGGTTTATGTATTTGTCTTTTTTCTTATATCAAAGGATCGTGATTGATTTCTCCTCAACTCATCCTATTAAACCCATATTATGAAAAACAGCCTCAATTTCAGATATCTCCATAACCTGCGTGCAAAACTGTTTTTTTCTTTATAACAAATATTGAGTTGAACCACAATTTCACTTTTTCTATTCATTGCCCTCATAGATATTATCTATTGAAAGTCGGGAGGTTTCATTGCAGGATTGCAGGATTGCTTTGCTGAAGTCCGGTGGTGGTGCTGCGACGGTTCGTGAGAAGAAGGGCACCGCTTGCACGTCTTTTTTTTTGTTTTTGCACAAAAAAAGGTTTTGTTTTTGTTATTAGATGACAAATTAGATTTGGGCTTTAATCTTTCAAGATGTATTTGATGATATAGGAGCTTCGTTAAAATGTCTAAATGCTTCTACTGCTAAGAGTTTGCATTTAATTTTTTTAATAAAATAGATATACGAGAAAACAGGTTTGTACTATATGTTTTAGCATCATGAAATCATGTATATAAGTTTTTCAGAAAAAAAAAAATAATAAGTTTTTCTTTTTCTTTAATATCAAGATCATGTATATAAAGTTATTTGACATTAGACAACACAAAATATTATGCCTTTACAAACCATTATATATGTATTTATAAAAATCTATTATACTAAAACAACAACATGACCAGTTAATAAAGGTTATGTCCAACTTAAAATTTCAGTGATACATACGCTTTAGTATAACTGCATCGAAATATAATAAATCGATGTAACCACCCCTTAAATTGCCTAATAATCGGCATGAGCCTTGATTTATAACATGTATTTAAAGACAATTTAGGACCATGCAGTTTAAATAACATACGTGTTTGTTGCATTTCAAATCGAAATTATATGTTTTTTATAATAGTAAGACAAATTTGGGTCACGGGCCTTGATTTATAATATCCATTTTAAATTGCATGACATATTATAATGTGTAATATTTTTTGTTTGATGTAATATTATGTGTACGATTATGTGTAATAATAATGTTATTATGTTTATATATGAAATCAAATCATGAAACTTCAATGAAAAACATATAATTTTCATTTATTTAATTACTATTTTATTAATAAAAAAATTGTACTATAATTTGTTATTTTTTAAAAAAATAATATCTATTTATTTACAAGTAAAGTAAAAAATTAATGTGTGAAATAGCTACGACACACGTGTATAGTTATGTAACATCACTAATTCAATACAATTATCAAAATTTTTAGTAATAATTTAAAAAAAAATTCACACAACTATGATTACAAAGAAAAGCACAAATATGTTTATAAAAAACCACAAATATAGTTACAAAAAAAGACATAAATATAAAAATTACATTTCTACAAAAAAATATGTAAAACAAAAAATAAACCCGCCCTCTCGGAGGGCGGGTCAGAATCTAGTTAATATTGTTAAATTACAATGACATTGGCAGAAAAATTATGAATGTATGACTCCTATTTAAAAAAATGACCAACCTCTTAATAGTATTATCTTTTTGGAAAATTTTGTTACAAATTAAATTGAGGAATTGACTGTTTCTGAAAGTATTTGCGAAACCTTCTAAAGTTCTTTAGAGTACTCTTTGGAAATGTCATTCTCTAATCATGGTAACATAATATATTATATGGTTTATCTCGGCCCAACTTCTACAACGATGTGACTAATGTCTATAATGTGAATGCCATTTTCCGGATAAATAATGCATAATAAATTTTGTTCTTATCATCTTCTCACTATGTAACTGTGATGATTCAAAATCATGGGTCCAAGGTTGTCTTTCCTCTTAATTTTTAAATGAATCAAAATCATGGGTCCAAGTTTATCTTTCCTCTTAATTTAACCAATGAACTTGACTTCTTTCTTGATTTTCATGCCATTATTTAATACTTACAATTTCATAAAATAATACTCCATTTGTTTTAAAATAATACATATTTTATGATTTTGACACATATTAATAAAATATATTAAATTTTAGTTATAAATGTATAGTTTTTATGATTATTTATTTTCTATAATTTTAAACTAATAAATTTAAGAAAAAATCGTGAATTTTTTTTTAAGAAATGTAATTAATATTTTAAAATTTACAATTAATCATTATAAGTTAATAAAGTGTACTTTGAAAATATAAAAATGTATTTTAAATCAATATTTTCTAAAGCATATATTTTTATAAAATAGAGAGTATTTATTTTTCTTTTGGTTTTGTCTTGATCTTCTCAAGACAAACCCACCAAGACAAAGAGATAGATCTTTCCTTTCTAACGTCAAGACAAAAGTCCATAAATACCCCCTTTCTACACCTCTCTCATTCACCATGCAATTTGTCTTTCCTTCACACCAAGACTTCTCTCCAACAATATCTTTTTTTTTTCACTCTCTCTATTTCGAAGTCTTTCTCTGGTTTCAAGATTCCTTGCAACTCTCTTGGTAAGCTTCTTTTTCATCCCAAGTTTTGATCATTTAGTTAAACAGACTTCTTGATTTGTCAGTCCGTTGATACTAAATAGCTTACTTCTTAATCCTGACTTATTTTATTTGAAGTTCCAGATGGCAATAGGAATCTTTGGATTGATCCCAAGCTCATCACCAGACGAGCTAAGGAAGATTCTGCAAACACTTTCGACAAAATGGGGAGACGTAATTGAGGATCTTGAGAGTCTTGAAGTGAAGCCGATGAAAGGAGCGATGACTAACGAAGTGTTCATGGTGAGTTGGCCTAGAAAAGAAACGAATCTTCGATGTAGGAAACTTCTTGTTCGTGTCTATGGTGAAGGCGTTGAGCTTTTCTTTAACAGAGACGACGAGATTCGGACTTTTGAGTTCGTGGCTCGACATGGCCAGGGTCCAAGACTACTTGGCCGCTTCGCCGGCGGCAGAGTCGAGGAGTTTATCCATGCCCGGGTAACTTGTTTCCCATTTCTCTATTCTTATCGGTCTATACTTTCTTTGATTCTGGTCCAGGTTAACTAGATTGAGCAAAGTAGCAAACCTTATCCGCTCTTATAATTGGTTTTACATATTAATCTGCGTTTTAAACTGTAGTAAAATCCAACCGAGTAAATTAGTAATGGCCTGTTTAGCTTTATACCGATTGAGTTAAAAGTTGTCCACAGTGTTTCCATTAGATGCATAACCAAAATTCTTTGTTGATCTTCCCACTATAAAAATGTTAAGATACTAACTCATGCATCTGTAACTTTGGATCAGACCCTATCAGCAAGCGATCTTCGTGATCCCAACATATCAGCTTTAGTGGCAACTAAGCTAAGAAAATTTCACAGCATAAACATTCCTGGAGATCAAACTGTTCACATCTGGGACAGGATGAGGTAAGAAACTTCAGTTCGTATTAGTCCTTTTTCCCAATAAATGTTTAGATCACACAAAAGTAATTTTCATTGGAAACATAACAGGACTTGGGTAGGACAAGCCAAGAATCTGTGTTCAGCTGCACATTCAGAAGAGTTTGGTCTAGACAATATTGAAGATGAAATCAACTTGCTAGAACAAGAAGTGAACAATGAGTACCACCAACAAGAAATAGGTTTTTCTCACAATGATTTGCAGTATGGTAACATCATGATTGATGAAGACACCAATGCCATCACTATCATTGTAAACTCTTACATACACATTTTTCTTTTAAACACTTTCATTTTCTTTTCTAGCATGGTACAAAAAAAAAACCTTACCATTAACTCAAAGGCTAAACATTGTCATCATGCATTGATGAAGATGAATCGTTTAGTTTCTATGTCTAATCAATGGGGGGGTTTTGGACAGGATTATGAGTATGCAAGTTACAATCCAGTTGCTTATGACATAGCAAATCACTTCTGTGAGATGGTAGCAAATTACCATTCTGACACTCCTCATATCTTGGACTACACTTTATATCCAGGTACAGTGATCAATTAACGAATCTTTTGTAATTCCATAATCTAGATGTAGGCTTTTTGAATTCATGGTTTGGAGTTGCAGGAGAAGAAGAAAGGAGGAGATTCATCTGCAACTACCTTGCCTCTTCAGGTTAAAAAGCCTATTCCGTTAGTTTTAAAAATTTAGTAAGAAAGTTACTTCCTATGACTCAAGACTTGGTTTTAAAACAGGTGAAGAACCAAGAGAGGAAGACATAG
This sequence comes from Brassica napus, assembly GCF_020379485.1. Classification (NCBI taxonomy): domain Eukaryota; kingdom Viridiplantae; phylum Streptophyta; class Magnoliopsida; order Brassicales; family Brassicaceae; genus Brassica; species Brassica napus. The sequence continues at coordinate 19,530,288 of NC_063442.1, read as the reverse complement.
AACAGCTTTTGGATGATGTCGAGAAGTATACATTGGCGAGCCATCTCTTCTGGGGTTTATGGGGAATCATCTCTGTAAGCTAATTCTCTCACTCTCTCTTTGGATAAACTACAAAGCATTTCAGAAGCTTATGATATTGTGTACATGCGCAGGGCTATGTGAACAAGATTGACTTCAATTATCTCGAGTATTCGAAGCAGAGATTCAAACAGTATTGGCTTCGAAAACACCAGCTTTTACCTTTCAACTCATCTCATAAGTAAAATATTACACACAAAAAAAAATCATGATGGGAACCATAACATGGCTACTATGCCAATGTTAAAAACCACGTGTATTTTTTATGTTCATCTGATACTATGTAATCATCTAGCACAATAATACTTTCCAAGGAAAGAATAGAAAAGTTTAATATTTGAATCTTATTCCATTGTGATATTTACCAGAGATCGATCACAAATTATTCTCGAGAAAAAAAACCATGTAGAAGATATAGATTTTAAGGATCAAGAGCTGCCATGGAATGCACTGTGTCAATGACAGAGTCTATAAGGTCATGAGACTTGCTTGTACCTGCAAGCGTCAGATGTTTTGGTGCTTCTGCTCTATCGAAATAGAATGCACCAGAGACCAGCTTCTCTTTAGGCTGAAGTGCTAGCCAAACGACTGTGTCTGCTCCTTCTTCGCTCGTTCTAAGCTTACCAGAGAACCTGATTCAAAAATATTTATTAAACTTAGATGTTCTGCTTTATATCAAATAAATAATATTTGTTAAGAGATTTTTTTTCCTTACGATTCTTTGAAACTGGGCAAACTCCTGGCGACACCAGGCGTCTCAGCCCAGCCAGGGTGCATTGAGTAGAAACCTATGCCTTTGTTCTTGTACTTCTCAGCCCATTTTTCTGTCAGAGCCACCTATAAATCATTTCCACATCCACAATCTTAGAAAACCAGACCAAAAAAAAAAACGATAGATTTTCACTAATACGTGGATTCTGATTTTACCAACCTGGATTCTTTTATTCCGTGCATATTGTAACACTCCATCGAACTTTTCACCACTAAACTGCAGAAAAAAAACATACGCAGAGAGAGAGAGAGAGTTGAGTGATGGAAACAGTTGTTAGACAAAATGTGTTGTGGATGTCAGATTGGTTACCTGAAGATCTGTTGTAAGTGGCGACGTGTACATTCCACCAGAGGAGACCGTGATGACTTTGGAGTCAGGCGACGCTTTCTCCAACAGTGGAAGCATCAGTTCTGTCATTGTGTATGTCCCAAGTACATTCACCGCGAAGTTCAACTCGAATCTGATACAAACAGAAGACCAAATATGGAATATAAAACAAGGGGAAAAATGAAGCTGTGGAATGCTCAAGAAAAGATAATAGAGACCAACCCTTCAGGTGTAGTCGTTCGTTTGTTCTCAAGCAAACCGGCGTTATTAACCTAAGAACCAAAATGAATTAAGCAAACTCTAGCTAAATATTCATTCTAAGCAGCAGTTAAAAAAAAAATAAAGAGAAAAGAGAGGCACATTACCAGCACATGAACCGGAACATCCTTGGAAGCAAAACTCGAAGCAAATGACTTTATATCATTAACAGAAGACAAATCACAAACCTAACAAGAAAAAAGAAGCAAAGCTAAAATGAGTTGTTATCTTCCAGTATGCATAGAACAGAGTATTCAGAACATACTTCAAGGTAGACATTCTGGTTTCCTGTAGAGTTTTGAATCTTAGAAAGAGCCTCTTCTCCTCTTTCCTTGTTCCGACACACCATGTAAACAGTTGCTCCACTATTATAAAAAGAAAAAGAGAAAGACTTTATTATATACATTAATGTGACAAAAATCATTTTCAATTACTGAGAAAGCTTTACCGTGAAGCAAGACCTTCAGCAGCGGCGTAACCAATACCAGAGTTAGCTCCAGTGACCACACAGTTCTTTCCTTGGATTTGTATCTGCATATCTTCAGGTTTGAACTTCTTTGAATGGTCTCTGCCATAAAACAAAATCACATGAAATTCAAAATGGTTTTCTCCAGTTAGGTTAAATAGACAAATTCTTGGACTTACAGGAAACCATTCTTGGTGAAATTCATATAGCCATAAATCCCGAAAGCGGTTGATCTCCATGTCTATAGATCATAATCAGACAGAAGTGCTACAATTTAGTCCTACACTAGACAAGAAACGGACAAACAGAGATAAGTGAATCCAAGGAAATAAAGTACATACCTTTAAGAGGAACATTTTGGTTTTGTTACGGGAGATGATAAGGTGATGAGAGTTCCAGAGAGAGAGAGAGAGATGTTAGATTAGTAACGGTGCCAAGGAGGAGTTACGAGTCATGTGAATCCTTAGTCAAGTCGTCGATTCAGATTTCCCGGTAGACATTGCGCCACGTAGAGATAGCCTCGCCATACAAAATAGTAAATGACTTCGATGGTTCAAAATTGCAAAAATATATTTTACTAGTGGTATTAGGCCTGCACATTCGGATTACCGGTTCGGCTCTGAGTCCGAGTCAGATCTTTTGGATTTCGGTTATTTTGGTTCTAGAGATAATGGTACCGATCGGATAATTTTAAAATCCGGTACGGTTACGGTTCGGTTACGGTTCGGTACATGTCGGATCCGGTTATATCCAAAGTAACCAAAAAATCACGAAATCAGTTCGGTTCTTAGTGTATGAACAAACTATTTTATCCAATAGAACCGAAAATTTTGTAAAAGAACCGAACATATCGAAAAATCTGAGAAGGACATAAAGTTACAATAAAACAATATATAACATAAGCATTTGAAACTGAATATAACCAAACCAAATTTTAAACTCCAAAATGAAAAAAAAAACATAACATAAACATTTTAATATAACCAAACCAAGGTTTAAACTCCAAAGTCAAAAAAGAACATAGCATAACATCAACTCCAAAGTGAAAAAACATAGCATCCAAGAAAAAAAACATAACATCCAAAGAACAAGAAACACATCAAGTTCAAACTTTAAAGAAAGACACATCAAGCAACATCAACATAACTTCAGTTTTCGGACCACCTTCTTCTTCCCCTTGATCTCCATCTTCCTCGACTTGAATACATTCTTCTAGGACAGGTTGAGAGTGTAAAATAAAAACATGAAGCAATAAAAAAGAAGAAGAGAATGTACCTCTCTCTAGCTTGTCATGGAGCTCAACCTCAGCTAGCATTTGAGCATTAGTCACACGTTTCTCACTTAGATTGATATCATCCTTCATCCATTGCTCTGTGCACATCAAGACCTCAATCATGTAGTGTGTCAAGCAACTCCTAAATGGATCAATAAGTCGACCATTGGTGCTGAAAGTACTCTCAGATGCAACAGAGGAAACTTGCATTGCAAATACATCTTTGGCCATCTCTACTAAGATCGGATACTTCTGACAGTTAAGCCTCCACCAAGACAATACATCATACTCGGTTCCAAGAAAGTTTTTGGGATTCTCCACCTTCTCTTTCAAGTATAGCTCTAACTCATCCATTGCTTCTTCAACTCCTGTCTCAGCAACCATTGCAGTATAAGCAAAATCCATCTTTTCATAATCGAGATCATCAACCAAATCCATTGCTTCTTCAATATCTTCTCGTAACACTTACTCCTGATCTTGATCAACTCCATTTGATGACGAGGTTTGAGTAGACTGTGATGATGGTCCACCAGTTGACTCTCTCCTCAAACGAAGACTGTACTCTTTGAACATATCAGTCAAGACAGTGTAAACTGACTGATACATCGCCTTAGCCTCAGGTGCTTCTTTGCCGTAGAGCTTCTCAAAACACAGCTTCGCAAACTGCATTTTCTTAGTGGGATCAAAGATAGTAGCAACAATAAGCATCTTGTTGATATTTTTCATGCCACCCCAATACTTATCAAACTTTCCCTTCATGCCATCAGCCTTGCTTTTCAACTCCTTATCTAAACTCTGACTCAGCCGTGCCAGATTCCTCTCTATAGTGACTATCTCACCATAACACTTATGAGCACAGACGGATGTAGAAGCTGAGACAACTAATGTAGAGTTGTAGAAAATGATAAGAAACTTCACTAACCTCTCCATTGCATTCCAATACTAGCAGGCGCTCCAATCATTTTGTTCCCATTCTCAACTTCGCTAAAAAAGTCATTGTAGAGCCTGTCTTATTTTTCCATTTTATCAAAAGCCACCTTGAACTTGATAGCTCTCTGAAGCATGAGATAAGTAGAATTCCACCTTGTTTTGACGTCCAAAGGTAAACTGCCTCTACTCATCTTTTCCGTCTCTATTCTAAGCTCAAATGACTTCTGTCTCTGAGTAGAAGACCTCACATACTGGACAGCATTACGTATTGGTTCCACGTTCCCATCAACATCCTGCAAACCATCTTTCACAACCAGGTTGATAATGTGAGCTGCACACCGCATATGCATGAAGTTTCCATCCAACACCAATAAATCATCGCCAAGCAAGATGAACTCCCTGTGAAACTTTTGAAGAGCAGATGTGTTAGTTGTTGCATTGTCAACCGTGATGGTGAACACCTTCTCTATATCCCATTTAGCCAAACACTCTAAAAGAACATCAGCAATCATCTGGCCTTTGTGATCACACACATGCTTAAACCCGATTATAAGCTTCCTTAGCTGCCAACTGTCATCGACAAAATGAGCAGTAACCACCATGTAGCTCGCTCCTGTAGGATTTGTTGTCCAAATGTCTGTGGTAAGTGAAACTCTCTGCTTACTGACTTTAAACCAGTTCTTCAGAGCCTTCTTCTTTCTCACATACATTTGGACAATGTCCTTGGTTGCAGTCCTTCTGGAATGAGGTTTGTAGAGACCAGCCCGGTCGCAGAAGTGTCTCCAAGCAACACTTTCAGTGAAAGAAAGTGGCAATTGACCCAGCACTACCAGGTCATTACTCGCCTCTCTAAACACAGCTTCAGAAGTTTTTGCATTAGTCAGACCTCCATCATTGGTAATCACAGTTGAACCAAGAGCTTGGCTCTGTTTCCACGCCAGACTTGCACGAGAGTAGATGCTTCCTAAGGTTGGAAGTTCCTTTTGAAGACGCACAACCGAAGTTACGTTGACAATGGTTGCATCTGCACCTGTCACGGTCTTCCTCTGTTCTTGTGTAGTGTTCCCAGACGTCTGATCTTGTGTTTGACTTCTTCTTTGCAGCTGGACGAGAGCTACCTCTTGAACAAACCTTCCTCTTGCCTGTCCTATCACGGCGTGCTATCTCCTCTTGAGTTTCTTCAACTCCATTCTCTGACTCAGAGTCAGTCAATGTTCTCCGGTAATGGTGAAGAATCCATCTATAAAATAAAAAAAGAGTAAAGAACATCAATAAGAGAAGACAAGATTACAAGCACATATCAATAAGAAGATAAATAACGTTTTAAAAATAAATGATTTCAATCTCAACTCTATAAAACAAATCGATTTCAATCTCAATTCAACAATTCTAGTTCTACAAGAAAAAAAAAATCAAATTCAACGTCAGACCATAACATAACATATAAATACAAATCGATTTCAATCTCAATTCAGCAATTCTAGTTCTACAAGAAGAAAAAAAATCAAATTCAATGTCAGACCATATCATAACAATTACAATCAAAACTCACAAATATTACAAACCTTAACTAAACAAATCCGAGAAGACAAATAGACAAAATCGACAAACTCATGCATGCAAATCAATTAACTAGAGTCCTAGACTAAATCGATCACAAGACTATAACCAAATACTGAAACAATGATCAAAGACAAAAAAAAAAATAGATTCTTACTTGAGATATGTTTCTCGATGAATCAGAAGCAAACGAGAGAGAATGAATTTGAGATTGGTATCGGATATTCATCTCCTTTTATACGCATATGAAGGGAGCAACAGTAGGGTTTCAGAAATCGCAAAGGTTCGGAAGAAGAAACGCCTTATACGATAATCAAGAGAAGTTTTGATTTTGGAAATCGCAAATTGCATTAGGCGTGGAGGGAGGCGTGGTTATTTGCATTATCTAGGGCTAGTGAATAGGGTTAGTGGTTACATTAACCAAACCTTACTCGGGTCTACTCGGTTACCCGAATTGATCTCGGATTTAACCCGTATCCGAACCGCTACCCGACCACTACCCGACCACTTTGAAACTCTCATCTGATCGGGTATTTTTCTAGAACCGAACCCGATCCGAGACCCGGTTTTTCGGGTAAATACCGGTTCGGATATTCGGATCCGGATAATTTGCCCATGCCTAAGTGGTATTCCGGCTTCGTATATATTTTCTTAAATGAATCTATAATTCATATTATGGTTTTATTAAACAAAATATGTCAAATTCCAAGAAAGTTCTACAAACATGTAGAAACTATTTCAATAGAGAACACTCTCCACAAAAAAACTACAAAGCTCGCTTTAAAAACCAAATGAAAACCAAAAAAGGAGGAAAAAACAAATTAACTTTAACCTGACAAAAAACATCGACAACAAAAGAACACAAATAATCTTCACAAATTGTATCAGTGGTCCCACTGTTAACACAAACCGACTATGCATATTTGTTAATTGTGTAGTAGAATGTCTGATATTTGTAAGCAATTTTTTATTAAACAAATTTGTAAGAAAAATATAATTATTGATGTTGTTAATTTATGGGTGGACGTCTGGTAAGTTAAAAATTGTATATTGATTGAATGTCCAGAGGTTTTTATATTACAATGGTAAGAAATATTTTTGACTAACTACATTATAAAAATCTCTTAATGAATTCTGATGGAAAAACTGTTATAGCTGCCCCTGAATAGAGACTGTCTGATGTTGTAGCTATTTGTCAGAGTTGTGGAGCCGTTATTATGGAAGTCTCAACGATTTTGAGGATCAGATTTGCATTTATCAATTGGATGTTTATTTTGTTTATGAGGGATTTGCTATTTTATGTACATACGCGAGGTGAGTAAAATATTTCAAGGCAAGGCGAACAATGTTTATATTGTTTGAATACACAAATTGAATTTCTAATAGTTGGAGCATAAAATATAAAATTTTATAGAGTGGGTTTTATATGGAATATATAATTTCTTTTGTTTGCGTGTAATAGTAAGATTGGTTGCATATTTTTATGTTGTTGGGGAGATATGTTACTGTGACATTTGTTGTTGTGAGTGGTGTTAAGTAACACTGGTGTTTTTTACATGTGCTTAGTTCACTGACTTTATTGATGTCTTTCGAACATTAATATCATGCGTTTTTCCTTTGTGTTCTTCCTAATTTGTCCAAGTATATTTTTCCGAGTGCCATTTCACTCATACATAACTTGCTAATGCAAAAAAAAGCTTGTTAATGGGTATAGGTGAACTACATTGATATATTAACCTTTTGCGGCTGTTTGGAGATAATAGACTCCTAGGCAGTGTTGTTTTAATAGAAATATTCTTATTTGTCTTTTACATAGTGAATCTTAGCGTTTCTGGCGGAAAGGTATTTGGTAGTTAAGTCGTGATAGTTGTTTGTAAGTGATGCAAATAGATGGTCTGCCAAGAGGTTGATGTTGATTTTTTTTATAGAAGCGGTTGTGATAAATGGAGTTGGCTAATACTGGTAAAGATTCCTTGCATGCTGGATCCTTCCTTAAGGCAGTTAAAACATTGGGCATAGGCCATATCTAATTATCTACGGTTCCAATGTGGTTCTAGTGTAGTTGTATTATGAAATCCTTGAACGTCTCTCTTTCCTTTCGTTATTTACAAACTTCAACATCTGATCTGTTCTTTTATTTATATATATATATATATATATAATCATATAGCCTCAAAATTTATGTGCAACTTTTAGCAAAATCTCTGCAAATATGTTGATTTCCTCGAAGTGTCCTCTAGATAATTACCATGAACATTATGTGAGGACTATTTTAACTATCTATCAAGACAAATATTTTGTTTCATAGCGGGAAGGTTCTATTCTGAAGCTCCACTTTTGTGGCAGATTCCTTGCATAGAGAAGTTGTGTGAGTTGAACTTAAAACAAAATTATCTTCTTTTTTTGACTTCTCACACAACATAATGAGCACTAACGGCATGTAAGCTTGGTTTGTTATAACAGGGTACTTCTTTAGATTGCCAAACTCATCATACATTTCACCATCATTCTGGAATTTATTTAACATGTAAGTTTAGTGGTATATACCAAAAGCTAAGAAATCAATGCAACAAAATAAGCAACAAAAAACTGATCAGCCAAATCATATGACTTCATCAGCCTCACGCTTGAAAAAATAGAAGCACACATACCAATGATACTATTGTTGCAAGACTCTTAAGTCAATGATGACATCAGCACCAAATCTACGACAGTAATCAGCAATCATTCTATCATCTGTAGATAACTCATAATTTAAAAAAAAATACAACAACAAATTATTTTGTTGACTCAACAATCACAAGTTAACAAAAAAGAAGATATTTGATCCATCTGCAATGGTGATGAATCCCTGATGAGGAGATTAAATTGTCCCTGATTCTTTTGAAGGATGATCTGATGATTTTGAGAGAGATATGGGTTATTTTGTTGATGATAGGTGGTTTGATGGGATGATCTTCAGATCTGATCTATGGAATGATCATAACTTGTGTAGATGTGTCTATGATTAAGAGAATGAACTCTGTTGTGATCAAAGACAAGTTTTGCAATCAGAGAATGAACTCTTTAGCAATCAGTGTTCAAAGATGAACAAGGAATTCACAGATTTGAGATAAAGTTTTAATAAAAAGAGTGAATATTTTGTCATGAAACAAAAGAGAGTTTAAGTAGAGAAGGAGAAGGAAAACGGAAAGTCTTAAATTGCAGGAATAAGAAAATACTTAGGAAAACTAGGTTGGACTGAATCCTTGACTTGATTTTCGAACTGGTTTAGCTCTGGTTCAGAATAAACCAAGCAAACAATTGCTCCCTTTGTTTCATAGACTTTAATTTCGTGGCTGGTTCATCACAAGAGATAATGGATCCTTATATGGGATATTTGATCTCCTTTTGGCTGAAAAAGGCCCAACTCATCCTTGATTCTGATCCACAACTTTTCCAGCTTGTTTGTCTTGTTCTTCATAGCCAACATAAGCTCATTATGCTCCATTCCAGCCTCTGGTTCATCTTTAAGCTTTCCATTCATCCATCCATAGAATTGTATCCACGAGTTTCTGCATCCACCAGTTCAGCATCCACAGAGTTGCATCCACGAGATTGCATCCATTTCAAATTATCTTCTAGCTCAACCATGGTTGCATCATCCCCTCCTCCTTTGAAAAGATTTGTCTTCAAATCTGTATCTCCTACATCAAAAGGAAACAAGTAAGAAGTGAGATAAACGATCAAGAAAATAAGCATGGAAACATCATCAAAGTAAGGTTTTGGACAAAAACTTCCTTGGAGTTTTGAAGTCATTTTCCTCAAGTACTTCCATCTCCAAATCTCTGGCTGATAAGCATGGTCTCTGCTCTTGTGTCTTACACTCCTTTGAGACTGAACATGTTGATCCTGGACACTCAAAACAGAGACTAGATATCCAGAATTATCAGTGCAAGACATGCACTTGTTCAGATCAAAAACCAAACTTCCTTTCCCTATATCATGCAGCAAACGTTTCAGACCTTGATAATGCATATAAAAGTAAGTATTGTATACCAGAATGGTATCAAGGCACAAGATAGCACGGTTCTTAAAGAACAATGTTAGAACAGGCACAAGTTCCTCATATTCAGAACACAAAAGATCAAGTTTAAACCAAGAATCTCTTAACCAAGGCTCAGCTTGATTATCAAAGAAAGTATTGTAAACCAGAATATCATCAAAGCTTGAAACAACACAATTCTCAAGAGATGATCTCAAAACATGCCAAGGTTTATCAGATTCAGAACACAAGATTCCAAGTTTAAAAACAGAATCACAAAATAAAATCGGTTTCAGCTCTAAGTGATTTTGGTTTCTGAAAATTCCTAACCATAAACTCTTTCCAGAAATGTGAGGAAGAAAACAAATAACCAGTGGCTATTTTATTCTTAGAAAAACTCAGAACAAAGCTATTTTCTTTGAAGACAAATGAATCAAAAGATTTTCTAGAACATAAAACAGGTTGTTGCAGAATAAGCTCTAATGTCTTTTCAGGGTAATCCAGGCTTTTGTTGTGTTCCATAAACTGATCAAAACTCAAAACAAGACCATGACTGATTTCACTATCACAGGAAAAACGTTTTTCTTCAAAAAATTTATCTGGTTCAAGTTTCTTAAAAGAATGAATCATGTTATTAAAAACAGAGTTTAAGACATAAAATTCTTTCACTTTTTCAAGACCAAAACATTTTACATCACTGGAACTAGAGATGTCAAATGGGCGGGTTGGACGGGTTTGGGTGTGTCCGAATGGGCTTCAGTTTTTTGCTGGACATTTTTGGTCGAAGCCCAAATAGAACCATGTCCAAATGAGACCATAACCAAATAGGACCATGATTTGTTGGGTTATCCATGGACGGCCCATGTGCCCACTTAATGTAAACAATTTATTTCAGTTCTAAAGATGCAAAAATTCTTAGGTTTTTCAATTTTAAAGATGTCATATACAGTTCAAAAGATTTATAAATATGATATACTTAAGATTTATGTTTTCAACTTCATGTTTCAAAGTTATAAAAAACACAAGATAAGTTCAAAGTGATAAAAAAAAATACAAGTTCACACAGCATTGAAAAGTGAAAATACATTAGTTCACAAGTTCATAACAATGTTTTATAACAAAGAGAGTTTCATTTCTTCACTTGGTCACCACCTTCTTCTTCTTCTTTCTTCCACCATCTTCTTGTTCTTGTTCTCCTTCTTCTTTATTTTCATCTTCATTCTCCTCAATCTCATCTTCATCTTCGGAATCACCTAACATATTAACAAGCAAAAGATACAAGACTGGAATCAAACCAAATGACTATATATACATAACAGAAACAAGCAAAGATTTCATATAAATCTAAGCAAAGACAGCAAGCAAAAATCAGAGCATTTTTCACAACAACATTAAGAAAAAATCAGAGCATTTCTCACAACTAACTAAAACTCTTAACCTATGAAAAATGGACAAATTGATCAAATCTTACGTTTCTACTGGTGTACACAAACCTTGTTAAACCTGTGACAAATTCATCATCTGAAGTCGCATGCTCTCTCAACCAACTCTCTATTTTCCACACTTGCATAAAGTATAAGTTGGCAGTAGGGTATGAGGAGCCTGAAATCAGCTTTGTCATCTCAGAAAATGGAGACAAGAACTCTTTGATTAGTGCTCCTCTTGACCATTCCAATTCTGAAGGAAAACACTTGTAGATTGGCACAACTTCAGAGAGATTACGCAATGCATCCTTAAACTTAATAGCTCTAGACAACATTAAGAAAGTCGAGTTCCACCTCGTTGCCACATCCAAAATAAGACCAGCATCATTCTTATTCACAATCCCAACAGTTTCCACACAAGCTTCAAACATCTTCTCCCTAGATTCCGAACCTTTTACAAACTTCACACTGTCCCTAATCTTCTCTAGAGCTTCACCAATCACTGACAATCCATCTTGAACAATCAAGTTCAAGATGTGTGCCGCGCATCTTATATGCATAAACTCACCACTACAAACCAAATCCTTACGAAGCTGTCTCTTTAAAAACCCTTGCATATTATCATTTGAAGTAGCGTTGTCCACCGTTACAGTAAACACCTTCTTATCTAAGCCCCACTCTTTCAAAATCTCCATTAACTTCATAGCAATGTTTGCACCAGTGTGAGGAGGAGGAAACACACAAAATGACACTATCTTCGCGTGTAGCTTCCAGTTTGCGTCAAGATGGTGAGCTGTCAGACACAAATATCCCTCTACCGTGATCGCTCTCCAAAGATCAGTAGTGAAACTGATCCTACCAGGAACTTCAGTCAACACCTTCCTAAGATTGGCTTTCTCCTTCTCAAAAATCCTAAGCACATCAGACACAGCCGTATGTTCCTACTCCAAAATTCAATACTTGAATTCGCATAAGCAAGAGCATCTCTCACCCTTCTATACTCGACAAATGCATAAGGCAGATTATGCTCTACTATAGCAATAGCCATCATCTCACGGAAGACCATCATATCTAGCTTCCTATTACTACCAGGTGTAGATCCAGGAGTCTTTGAACACCGTCTCGAATGCCTAAGCAAAGTACTAGTTCCATTCCTACCTAGATCTATGTTGTAGAGCTCATGGCAATGATTGCACTTAATGTTATGACTACCATCAGACAACTTATCTCCTATAATTGTAAAGTTCTTCCAACATACCGAGTGCCTACGTTTGTTACCTCTAGCCTGAGCAGCACTCGTTACAGAATCAGCTTGTGCATTCTGCCCATCTTCATTCTCAGCCATCATATCTTCAACACTCAAATAGTCATCATCGTTCAGGTTGAAAGTATCTGCATTCATCTACACAAAAGAGAACAAGAGAAAATTTTTAATATTCTTGGTAGACAGCACTAATAAAAAGCAAGATAGACACATCACTGAAGTCATTGGAACATATACATTTATTATTTAACAACGTTTAGAAATATCAATGAAAAGGGTTTGGTAAGACTGTAATACACTCTTTAACAACACTGAGATCAGTTACTTATTGATGAGAAATCATCAGTGATCAGTTAATCAAAGTCAAAGCTTAAAACAATGAGATCTTTACGAGCAGGTTCTATATACGAGCTTAACGGAAAGGTCACATGACATATGTTACTATATACGAGCAGGTTCTATATACGACACTAGACAGCAGTAAACAAAAGAAAGTCTTTGATTGATTTTATTATTATAAGGATTCAATATCTCTAGATTGCAAAGTCAAAAGGATTTTAAAATTAAAAAGGATTGCAAAGTCAAGACTCATCACGTTATTGGAATAAACAAATAAGAGAAATCATCAGTTAACAATAAGTAGACACTTCATCATCCACATAACAACAACACGTCAAACATAGTTATGTATTAATTAAATAACACAGCTATAGTTGTACGAGGAGATATCAACCTAAACCAACTTTGGTTTTTCTATTAATTAAACAACCAACGTATCTACACATCAGTTCAAAAATTGTATTAACTTATTGTCATGTTTATTGCGAGCAAACAAATTCAAGAGAAGATCACGAAACAATACCTTCGTGAGAGGTCAACCAAGAGCTGCAACAGCTTCTCGCGAACTTCCTAGCTCCAGACCCGTAAAGCACCTGAAAAGTTCATCGAGCACAATTAACCATTTCATGCTTTGTGCGAGAACAAACCAAAATTAGGGAACTAATCAAAGATTTTCAACCTTTAGTTTTGCTTCTATGCCAGTGCTGACTCGACCCACAACCACAAAAGCTTGTTTCTGGCCATCGAAGGGATTAGGATTTTTTTTGGCGTAGATAGCCTCAGAAGTCGAAAGAGAATCGAAGTAATCGAAGGAGAACCGAAGAAGAACGAAGAAGAGGAAGACGAATCGAACACAAGGAAGAGGAATCGAAGATGAGAAAGAAGAATCGCAGAAGAGCTCTCTCTGTCTCTCATGACTCGTGAGAAAAAAAATCGTGTTTTCCCCAATTCCCAAACCCTAGACATTTAATCCTATTGGGCCGCCCATTGTCCAACTGGTTAAGCCCAAATTTGGCCATAGATGTAGTTGGGTTCACCCATTTGGACAAAAATTATTTATGGTTCAATATGGACTTGTCCATTTCGGTCCATATCTATTTGGACACGGGCCTCCCATTTATAGCCCACCCATTTGACATTACTAACTGGAACTAACCATAAAAAAACATTTCAGGCAGAGAATTAACCATATCAAGATTCTTACAGTGCCCTTGAGAGTTCAAAGAGAGTGACTTAGCATATGTTTCTGCTTCAATGTTGGGCTGCTCCAACACTTCTTCTGGTTGTGAACTCTTTTGTGCTTCTTCTGCTGAGTTTTATTCTGAGACCTGAGACACTGAAACAAGGCTACTCGGATGCACCGGTTCAAAAAAAGTTAGTTCATCACAGGTTTTATTTACAACAAGTTCAGACTGAGAAGAGAAAAGAGAAAACTCATTTTCTGTCTCAGTTTCTTTTATTACCGTAGATGGCTCTGTTTTCAGATCTTGGATAATCTGTTCCTGCTTGCTACAACAACTCCTTGCCTCAGTAACCTTTGAGGAAGGCCGTGTGCTCTGTCTTTCGTCCTTCTCTAAATCCTTGAATATCTGGTTACACATATCAATAATGTTTTGGGGACTACTCATCCACTTAAGAGCTCCCACATCAACTCCTGATCATCACGACTATGGACAGGTTTTGTTTCTTCTCTAGACTGTTTAGATTGCCCTCTGCTCCTCCTAATAGGCGTGTCCAGCAGCCTCCCTGGTCGTGACCTTAACTGCAGCAAATCAGATTTGTTAAAACCCAATTATTCTTTACTTAACAAGTGCTGTTTTTTTTCTAGCAAATTCTTTGTGGAGGAACTGAATTGGTCAGGCTGTGGTTTTCTCTCAGGACGTCTAGTAGCACTGGATACATCCTGGCTACTCCTTTTGGTCTTAGCTTCCTTCTGAACCTGAGAAACATTATCAAAGAAATCATCAGCATGTTTCTTTTGTAAAAGATCAGACTTTTTCATTCTTCTCATGATCTCAGACATCATTGCTTCCATCTGAAATTTATTCTATTTCATAGTTGGTGCCTCCTTTCTTTTACTGACATCCCCAGCCATGGTTTCCTGTTACAATCTCAACAAGAAAAAGTAGTACAATAACAGATAGCCAAAGCCTCACAAACTCTCAAGTGTTTCTCTCTGAATTTTTCTGTGTATTTTCTCTGTGAATCCAGTAGCTCAGCAAGAAACAAAGATCAAGCTTCAGAGAACAAACCCCAACCCCAAAACAGAAGAAAGAGATAGACAGATTGCAAGATTTTTGTTTGCAAGAGGCATTACCACCAGGGCTGGATTTCTCTTCAGCCAAGTTGGATTTCTCTTCAACTTTTCTATTTTTTTTTTAAAATCTGGTTGGCCCTCTTGCAGATTATACAGATAAAAAGATAAGAGATTTCTGAGAAAATTGCAGAGAATAGAAAATAGATTCCCAAAAACAAAGAGAGAAGTTTTAGAATCAAACCCAGATCAAGAGCCTTCAGATCTGCTCTGATACCACTTGATGAATCCCTGATGAGGAGATTCAATTGTCCCTGATTCTTTTGAAGAATGATCACTACAAGAAAAAGTGAACATTGTGACTAGATATTATGACAAAAAGTTTGGTCACAATATAGCGACTATTTACATACGGGGTAGTGACTAAATTTTTTTGTCATAAAATCGTGATTATTTTGTCACAAGGTTGTGACGAATGTAAAAGTAACAAACGAAACGTTGCTAAAAGTTACAAAAAATGTGACGAAATGTTTAGTCACAAGTATTGTTACGGAATCGAGACAAGAAGTCGTCCCTACTGGACACAATTTCATGGTTTACATACTGTCGCCCAGGGTGACCAAGAGTTCGTAATCATATCATCTCAACTCAACTTGTTACCGGGTTGATGACTTTTAATTTAGTCATAATTGTAACATAAAATATTACTATATTCCATCACTATTATAAAAACAATATTGCTTTAAAATTCAGACTCAAAATTTTATCTTCTCAAATTACTCTCAAATCTATAATTGAAACCCCAAACAACTACCCCAAGCTCTAATCATTAAATCATAAAGATTAAACCTTACACTTTAAGTAATAAATTACAATTTCTATAATATGCGTTCTAACACTCATACAAAATTATAACATTATAATCTAAACTTTAACCTCATAATATTTGAACTTCAAAATATATTCCCCAAACTCCAAACCCTAAATAATAAAGATAACCTTCGACACTTTAAATCATTGAAGTTAAAATCATAATAACCAAAATATAATCACTAATTATATATACAAATATTTAAAAAAATTACATATACAATTTAATAAATTTAGTTTAAACAAATTTAAATTGAATTCACTACGTATAATATTAATAACCAACAAATTTAATATTTTATAAATCCTAACACCAAACATTAAAACAAACTTGAAATCATATACCCTAAACTCCAAATTCTAAATCCTAACTCTATATACTTGAACTTATAACTTTAAGTCATATAAATTAAGTCACAAATCCTTTTAGCAAACCTTAACTTTAAACATGTACATGAAACCATATACCCTAAACTCTAAATCATAAATTATGTGTTAATCTTTAAAAAGTTATCATACAATTTTAAATATTAAACTATTACACCAACAGATAACCATTGATTACGAATATTTTCATTAAAAAAAAACATATAACCATTGAATACGTACACAAAATTAATCTATCTCTATCAAGCAAATCAATTAATTAAACTACCAAAAAAACAAAACCCTAGCGGCGCTCTGAGGCGATTCTAAGGCGACGTCTTCTGAGATCGAGATCTTCTTTGGGATTTCGATCTTCCTCTGATCTAGACGTTCATTGACGTTAGATCAGCCATCTCATCGACTCTGTGCGTGTGGTGTTACGGCTCCGTCAACAGGGTGATCGGGATCTTCATAGCTTCCCCGCCAAGGAAGTTGCTTTCGGTCTCGACTGTTACATCTGTTTGAACTCTGCTGTTGCCCTTGTCTGGATCGGTTTTTACTAGCTCTTTGGCTTGTATAGAAATCCGTCTTGTCATTGGATCGCTGGATCCGTGGTCTCTTGCGCAACTATGGGATCTTCTCATAGGTTTTCTTCTGCTCCTATGGCAGACGTTAAAGGGAAAGGAATTTTGTCTGAAGATGATGATGAGCCTATTTTGTTGGAGGAGGATGACGGGTCTCATACCATTCGGGAGTTTCGTATGTCCCTCATTGGTAAAGTTCTGAACCCTAAGAAACAGAACGTTGAGAAGCTCATCAAAGCAATGCCTACTCAATGGGGTCTGCAAGACAGAATTACGGCAAATGACCTTGGTAATGGAAAGTTCTTGCTAAACTTTACATCAGAAGTGGATATTCAGCATGTTCTTAGTCAGGGACCTTTCCACTACAATTTTTGTATGTTTGTACTGGTTCGTTGGGAACCCGTAGTCCACGATGAGTATCCATGGGTCATCCCATTCTGGGTAGAGGTCTCAGGAATACCTCTGCACTACTGGACGGTGAGGAATTTGAAGAATATTGGTAAGAAGCTTGGACACGTTGACACAATTGAGTTATCTGCGGGACGGCTGCTGGTGGAGGTTGACACAAGGAAGCCTTTGATTTTCAATAAGAAGGTGCAGTCTCCAGGAGGTGATGAAGTCACCATACAGTTCAAGTATGAAAAGCTTTTTAAACACTGCTCACATTGTGGATTCCTGACACATGAAGCTCAGAATTGTCCTAAGAAGATGGAAGAGCAAAGATTACAGGCTAAGGAGGCTGGGGTTTTCTCTCGGGTTCAGCTTCCTTTTGAGCCAAACAATCGCCAATCTTTGTTGGCTGATAGAACAGAGCGTGATCGTTATCACAGCTGGAATGATCGCAAACCTGTGTTGCGTAATGAGCGTAGACCAGAGACTGTCAAATCATCGAGCTCTGAGATTGCTTACAGACCGCGGGACGATCGGTTTATGCCTCGCTATGACAGCGATAGGGATAACCGGGTTCATAGATCAGAGGACAAACGTGGACCTCAGCGTTATAGTCGCAGATACGCTCCGTATGAGGTGAAGAAGACACAAACATGGAGAGCAAAAGACGTCAGGGATGTGGCCTCCCGACGTGAGCAGCGACATGGTGGTATAATGCAGTCGGGTGGCTATGATGTCACTCATGCTGAGGGGCTGTCAATAGTGCAAGTTGAGTCCGAGCCATCCGAGATAGTTGGAACGTCTCGGAGTAGCGGAAGGAAAATTGCAAGTACTATTGTAACTCCATCCCGATTGCTTTCTAATGATGGCAACATCACTTTCCGCGATAGGGGTGATCCTCGAGCTATTACATTCTCTCCTATGGGGAATGATGGTTATAAGGAGGATTTGGAAAGAGGTCAGATAATAGGTGCATTGCAGGATATGGAGATTGTCGAGCCCGACGGTGTGGTGGTGCATCAACAAGAGCAAAACAACGATATGGAGGTGTGGAATGAGCAAGCGGATGATTTAATTGGAGAGGAGCTGGAAGAAATGGAAGAAGATGCTGTGTCTCAAGACGCTCCGGTACGTTCCCACTTTGGAGGAAAGAGTAACAAGAGCAAAGGTTCAAGTAAGGGGAGCTCACGTTCTTTGGCCCCACGTGGAATGCCGATGAGGAAAGTGGAGTTCCTCCGTCGAGGTTCTCCAAGGAAGCATGGTGTCTCCTCCTCGGGGGATCCAGAACACAAAAAACACAATCGTCACACCAGTTCGAGGAAAGGACGAACGTTTCATCACGATGCTAATGAGTTGGAGGGGTCCAAAAAAACCCCAAAAACTCATCCATGAAGACACTCAGTTGGAACTGTCGAGGGATTGGGAACGACCTCACAGTTCGACGCCTTACGGAGATGTGTCAGAAGCATCACCCAGGACTTGTGTTCCTTTCTGAGACGAAGAACAGGAGGCTGATGTTGCAAAACATTCAGACCGACTTAGGTTTTGACCATTTGTTTACTGTTGAGCCACTTGGACTCAGCGGAGGTTTAGCTTTATTTTTTATGGATGAATTTCAAGTTAATGTTTTATTTTCGAATAACCGTATGATTGACATTGAGGCAGTCATTGATGGAATAAAAGTCTATATGACGTTTGTTTATGGGGATCCTGTACTAGAAAGACGAGATCAAGTTTGGGAACGCCTTACGCGTTTCTCAACAACAAGAAATGGACCTTGGTTCATGATAGGTGATTTTAATGAAATTACAGGACACACTGAGAAAGAAGGAGGGAGACAACGTCCGGATAGTTCGTTTCTGCCTTTTAAGCAGATGCTGAATGATTGTGGGATGCTAGAGTTCCCTTTCACTGGGAACATGCTCTCCTGGGTGGGGAAGCGAGCAGGAGGACAAACTGTGCGATGTCGCCTCGATAGGGCAGTAGGAAATGCTGACTGGCATGAGAAGTTTCCCCACTCGAATGTGAAATATATGAGGCTATGGGGATCGGATCATCGTCCGATTCTTGCAAACATACTCATTAAACCGATGAGGAGATCAAGAAATTTCAAATTTGATAAAAGATGGTTGGATAATGAGGAGCTAAGGCAAGTTATTCTTGAGGGATGGAAATCTCCTGATCTCCCTCCCAGTGCGACTATTATGGAACATATTTCGAGCTGCAGGAAAGCCTTAAGCGAGTGGAGAAGACAACATAATGTTAATTCGGCGAAATTAGTGGAGGAGTTGAAAGAAAAAGTGGAGGGTCTATATGCAGATGACAACGCCACAACTGCGGAAATTGCAGCAGCTTTGAAGGAACTCTCTGATGCTCTTAAGGCGGAAGAACTGTTCTGGAAACAGAAAAGTCGAGTGTTTTGGCTGCGAGAAGGTGACAGGAATACTAAATTTTTCCACGCCCTAACAAAGCAAAGAAGAGGGAGGAACAAGATAACGCAGCTTCTAGACGCGAATGGAAATATAGTTGAGGATGACGAAGGACTGGTAGCCATTGCTACCAGCTATTTTAGACAGATTTTTGAGTCTTCAATCCCGGAGGAGATCGAAGAGGCTCTAGCACAAGTCCCTACGACTATTACCGGGGAGATGAATGATAACCTTACAGGACCGGTCTCCGAATGGGAGGTCAAATTAGCTCTTTTTGCTATGCACCCAGAAAAGGCCCCAGGACCAGATGGTTTGACTGCACTTTTCTACCAGAAATTTTGGGATATTGTAAAGGACGATTTAACTCTTATGGTTAATGAATTTCTTTTTGAGGGGACAGTGGCGAATGGACTGAATGACATGAATATATGTCTCATCCCAAAGACAACGAAGCCGAATGAGATGACTCAATTTAGACCAATCAGCTTGTGCAATGTCAGTTACAAGATAATCTCTAAGGTCTTATGCCAGAGATTAAAAAAAGTGCTACCAGGCTTGATTTCAGAAACTCAGTCTGCTTTTGTTGCTGGAAGGCAGATTTCAGATAACATTATGATTGCACAAGAAATGTTCCACGCTCTGCGAACTAAACCAAGTGGTCGTAGCAAGAGGATGGCCATTAAGACAGACATGAGTAAAGCATATGATAGGATGGAATGGTCGTTTATTGAAGCTGTTATGCGTAAGATGGGCTTCTCGGAAACCTGGATTATCTGGATAATGCGTTGCATTACGTCGGTGAAATACAAGGTGCTCATGAATGGACAACCAAGAGGAAATATTGTCCCTGGTAGAGGCCTACGCCAAGGAGATCCTTTGTCTCCTTTCATCTTTATTCTATGCACGGAAGCGCTCTCTCGCCTTCTCAGTCATGCAGAGAACCAAGGGAGGATAACGGGGATGCGTGTCACACGCGCGTGTCCTTCGGTTTCCCACCTTCTCTTTGCTGATGATAGCCTTTTCTTCTGTAAGGCGGAGCCCCGTGAATGTGAAGAAGTGATGAAAGTAGTCAGGAAGTACGGCAAAGCATCAGGTCAATGTATCAATTTCAACAAATCGTCATTGCTCTTTGGTAAGCGGATTAACGCAACGATTAGACAAGAGATTAAAGATTCACTTGGAATACAAAATGAGGGAGGAATGGGAACCTACTTAGGTATCCCGGAAGACATAAGTGGTTCAAAATGTAGACTTTTTGCTTTTCTCAAGGAGAAGTTGATGCACAGAGTGAATGGATGGACAGGAAGATGGCTGTCGAAAGGAGGGAAGGAAGTGTTGATTAAGTCAATTCTACTATCTCTTCCGACCTACGTTATGTCTACTTTCCTGCTCCCATTGGAGATATGTGAAAATTTAGCAAGTGCTATCGCTAAATTCTGGTGGAGTTCAAATCCGCCAAAAAGAGGGATACACTGGGCGAAATGGGAAAAGGTCTGCCGATCAAGAGAAGAGGGAGGAATTGGGTTTCGGTTGATCCACGAATTCAATTTGGCTCTACTGGCAAAGCAGCTATGGAGGCTAGTTCAATTCCCAGACTCTCTGGTAGCCCGGGTCTTGAGGGGAAGATACTATAGATTGAGTTCTCCACTAAGAGTAGAATCTGCCAACAGTCCATCATATGTGTGGACTAGTATCTCTGCTGCAAGGAAGCTGTTACTACTGGGAATACGACATAAAGTACATTCAGGTTATGGAGTTAAGGTGTGGGAGGATCCGTGGATTCCAACGACGCCGGCGAGACCAGCGGTCCCTGTAGCGCCAGTTATGCACCCTAATATGCGTGTTAGTGATTTCGTTAATCAGGTTACAAAGGAGTGGGATGTTCATCTACTGGAACAATATGTCAATCTTGATGACATACCGCTCATAAGGAGTCTGGCCATAAGCTCGACTCATCGTCGTGATACTTTCTGCTGGAACTACACGAAGAATGGCCAATACACGGTAAAATCTGGATACTGGGTGGCTCAGAATCTCTTAAAGACAGTGGAGGAACATGAAATTCTGGAGCCGGGCATCACTAAGCTCCAAGCCTTTGCTTGGAAGCTAAAGGCGCCGCAAAAAATATGCCATCTTATATGGCAATTGGTAACGGGTCATGTAGCAGTAACAAGGAACCTAGCAAGGCGCAATATGAGGTGTGATAACTATTGCCCTAGGTGTGGTGAGCCAGAAGAATCTGTAACCCATGCCATATTCGAATGTCCGCCAGCGCTGCAAGTTTGGTCCTTATCATCGACTCCTACATGTCCAGATATTTTTCCGGTATCAAGCGTGTATACAAATATGGATTATCTATTCTGGAGGAAGAACAGTATTATCGCGCCAGAATTAGATAGAGATCCTTATCCCTGGATTATCTGGTATATCTGGAAGGCTAGGAATGAAAAACTATTCAGGGGGATTGATAGAGATCCTTTGGAGATAGTTCGACATGCAGAAAGCGAATGTCATGCCTGGTTTGATGCGAACGATGTGGTGCAAACAGTGGCACAAGAGAGTGATAATGTGGTGCCCCAAGTCATAAGCTTGGGTAATATCTGTCTGTTAGATGGATCTTGGACATCATCAGCTCGCTTTAGCGGATGTGGCTGGGCTTGGATGGACAGTAGGGGAAGCACGCAACTTATGGGGACAAAGAATATCT
Organism: Brassica napus; assembly: GCF_020379485.1. NCBI lineage: Eukaryota > Viridiplantae > Streptophyta > Magnoliopsida > Brassicales > Brassicaceae > Brassica > Brassica napus. The sequence continues at coordinate 19,507,973 of NC_063442.1, read as the reverse complement.
GTCGACGAGAATCAGCTTTGCACTCGGAGGTAGAAGCACTGCGTTGGGCAATGGAGAATATGCTTCAACATTCAACATGTCAGACTTTTGGGACAGACTGCAAGGAGCTGATTGCAATGTTAAAGGATCCGCAGGCTTGGCCAAGCTTTGCGACAGAATTGGAGAAGATAGAGACGCTTCTGATATGCTTTCCAGATTTCGACATCATTCATGTTCCACGAGCACACAATCAGTTATCAGACTTTTTAGCGAAAACTACTAGATCCTTCCATAGGGAGTTATTTTTTATTGGTTGTTCTATTCCGGTCTGGTTACCTAGACCACCTCAAGTCTGAGTAATAGAATGGCCGTTTGACGTCAAAAAAAAAAAAAAAAAAAAAAAAACTACCAAACCAAAACTTAAACAAACTAAATAACCATGTTTTGGTTTTGGCTCCAAATTATTTGGAATTGACATTAAATATTTCAGGTTTCCCACGTCAAAAAAAAGGGTTTCCCACGTTTTGAGAATATACTCTATCTCATAACCCTATTAAACTCTTATTTGGTGTAGCCTCCATCAACTATTTTCTCTCTTTCTCTAGCAAATCAACAATCGTTTCAGATTCTTCCTTTTTATTCAGTTCATCCTTTTGATTATAACTCCCTCTTATGTTCTTCTCCTTGAACATCTCTTTCTTTATTTTTATATCTCTGCGATTTTAAGGATTCAGATTTCAAAGCTCTTTTCACTCACTAATGGTCGAAACTTTTACCCTACTGCCTCTCAACGACTCCAAGGATCTGTAATGCCAATGGAATTTACTAGTCGATGTATGTATCTCTCTCAGTTCCATTTCTTTTTCGATTTAATATGTTACTTTTTCAGATTTAGTTTGGTTCATTTGATTTTATTTGATGTTAGATTTCGGATTCAGATGCAGATACAGCCACTACTTTGTAGTAGATCTGACCACTCCAGTGTTAAAGGCTTTCATCGGGAGTATATGAACAGCCAATGATGATGGCGGAGGTGTAGACAAGGGCGGAAGGAGAAGGAGGTAGTGGTGTAGGAGACCAGGAGTATAAGAATCTCGCTTGGTTGCTGTGGTTTGAGTCGTTTGACGGAGGCAAAGGAGGTGGTGGTGTAGGAGACCAGTTTACCCTAATTTGCTTTGCTTTGGTCTGTATCATAATTGGTTTCTAATACCAGCTTAATTTTTGTAACCAGTTAACCCATATGTAGTTCGGGTTGTCAATAAAATATATTCTAATTACAAATTTCTTTTTATTTTAATTTAATTTTCTTTTAACATGAATTAGCTTTTATTTAATTTATTTAAACTGATTAGTTTTATAAATAGAATTAAAACATATAAAAGTCACGCAATAACCATAATTTATTTGGTAAGTATTTGTTAATTGCCACAAATACAAAGTGCCTACTTAGTTACAAAATGTAACAGATGTGTGACAAAAAATATTGTCACAGATTGTGTCGTACTTACTAACGTATTTATCCGTAACACTTTGTGTCAGTTTTGTGACTACTTTATCTAGTAACAGTTTGTAACAAAACTGATACTATTGTAATGGTCTCTATAGTTGTGACATTTTTATGACTAAGTTGAATTTGTGACGACTTTATTGTGACCTTTTAGAAACCGTCACATATTGGTCACAATAGATAATTTGTGACAAATTATATGTATATTGTGACTAAAAACATTGTCACAATATCCATTTATTCTTGTAGTGGATCTGATGTTTTGAGAGAGATATGGGTGATTTTGTTGATGATAGGTGGTTTGATGGGATGATCTTCAGATCTGATCTATGGAATGAACTTGTGTAGATGTGTTTAAGATCAAGAGAATGAACTCTGTTGTGATCAGAGACAAGTTTTGCAATCAGAGAATGAACATTTTAGCAATCAGTGTTCAAAAAAGGATTCATAGATTTGAGAGACAATTTTAATAAAAAGAGTGATATTTTGTTCTGAAACAAAAGAGAGTTTAAATAGAGAAGAAGAAGGAAAATGAAAAGTCCTAAATTGCAGGAATAAGAAAATACTTAGGAAAACTAGGTTGGACTGAATCCTTGACTTGATTTTCGAACTGGTTTAGCTCTGGTTCAGAATAAACCAAGCAAACAATTGCTCCCTTTGTTTCATAGACTTTAATTTCGTGGCTGGTTCATCACAAGAGAAAATCGATCCATATCTGGGATATTTGATCTCCTTTTGGCTGAAAAAGGCCCAACTCATCCTTGAATCTGATCCACAACTTTTCCAGCTTGTTTGTCTTGTTCTTCATAGCCAACATAAGCGCATTATGCTCCATTACAGCCTCTGGTTCATCTTTAAGCATTCCATTCATCCATCCATAGAGTTGTATCCACGAGTTTCTGCATCCACCAGTTAAGCATCCACAGAGTTGCATCCACGAGATTGCATCCATTTCAAATTATCTTCTAGCTCAACCATGGTTGCATCAAATGGTCCATGCGTCATTAATTTCCAAGCTCTATAACAACAATCAATTTGCTTAAAAGAACACAAGATATGTTGAATAAGGATTATATTAAAATTAGCTACCAATATATACAAACTTGTTAATGTATTGTCCCAAGATCGGGCTCACCCTTCTAGACTGCAGTCTCACGTCGCCGACCAAAGCAGAATGTAATGAGAAGTTTCCGTCTCAGCCTCTTTCCTCCATTTCTCAAACTGAACCTTCACTCTGCTTAGCTCAGCTTCTATGGCTTATGCGTTTGGTGTTTCTACTTTCTTCTCTATTTCACTTTTCAGGCTCTGCAACCCGCTTCCATTAAATCTGATTCAATCTTCTTACATTTGCCCATATTTGCATATTATTTCTTCTCATCCATTAACCCTTTTTGCAATACCTTTTTTCAGCTTTCGTTCTCTTCAACTCATAAGCTAACTCGGACCATCTCTTTGAATATTATGATTTAGCAGCATATGGTTGTTTGTTGGCGATTCTTGCTCTGTATATACTAAACTTCGTACACTTGTCTCATTAAAATATGGCCGGATAGGCCCTGGTTGCAGAGAAGTTCTTGTCTTGATACCACATAGTCGACTTCCTTCACTACAACAAATATGGCTTTTCATAGCATACAGTTAACGCTATTATATGATATTCATAGCGGTTTTATAAATGCTATTATATTGGACGCTATAATAGAGTACCTATATACGATAGCGTTTTAACATGATGCTATCGTATAGCAGTCTATAATAGCATTATGATTATGCTGTATTACAGTTATTTATTACACATTAGTCGTGTTATAGGAAACTATATAACAGCTGTTCTGTTATGCTGTATTAAACTTATTAATAACAAATAATTCATGTTATATAAAATTGTGTAATATCATTTTTAGGTTGCTATATATATTTAAAAAATAGCAACGTAAAGTAGTCATGAATTACGTTGTAGTAACTCTACATTGGTGCTATTTGATAATGTGTTGTAGCAGTGATATTGAGTTATGTATATATGAATTGTAGTTTTTATTTTCTATGCTATTTCATGCAATAAAATAGCTTATCACAAGTACAATAAATCGTTCACTATAAATACATCATATTCTCATAAAAAAATAAACCAAGTCTGAAATTTTCATTTATCCATAATAGAAATACAGTGTCATAATTAAGTTCCAAAGCAATGAAAGTATAAGACAATTCTCATTTGCAACAAGTACCATATGTTTATTAGTAATTCTAAAGCAATGAAAGTAGATTACCATACAGTGATCTAAATCCACCTCAAACGATGACAACTTTGTCTTCAGGCCATGCTATAGTGGTACCAATAGCATCCTCCATACACTCAATTGCAGACGTAGGCCTCCAAACCTTGGCATCATTCACCTTGACTACATCAACCCACACACGAACTGCATTATTGCCCAACGGAACAAAATGCACTAACTGCTCAGGGTTGTTCGAAGACCAGCGCCCTTCTGCAACAACTACTTTCTGACCGGTAATGTCCAACAGTTTGCACTTCTGACCCTCCTTCACCTTCTGTATAAGAGAACGATGTCGAATAGTGTAAGTAATATGTAAGCGTTAGAAACTTTATCATGTATACGATTACAACGTTCTAATACACTTAGACTTACCTTCTGGGAGCTTGAAGGAGATTGTGAATATGGTTTTGAAATCTTAGCAGGAGCTGGTGGAGTGAGTACTTGTGAGTGCGTATGAGGAGTTGCTGTATTTGGTGACTCTGTGTCTAAATTGTCGAATAAAACTCTGCTCACTGGCCATGCTATAAACGTCTTCAAACAGTCACGAAAGTTTGAGTGTTTTTCTGTTGGCCGCCAAAGAAATGTCTCTCTTACCGTTACCGCATCCACAAATACTTTAACAGCATTTGGTCCAAGAGGAAGGCCATCCACCAAGGCTTTGGGATCACGACTCTCCCAACGACCTTCAGCAACAGCTTCTTCATCATCTGTTAGCCAATGTAGAAGTTTGCACTTGTTCATTTCCTTTGTCTCTGGGCTCTGTCAAACCAATAAATCCAACATAGGAAACACATAACTAGATTTTATAAACAGAAAACTAACATCATTTGAGATGAGGAATGAAAACCTTACATTACTTGGAATGTCATCTGGAGAGAACTCCTCGTCAAGAACAAGAACTGAATCTTGAGGCCACGCAACAGTTTCTCCTACAGCCTGACCAATAGTGTACATCTTCGGCGCCGGTCTCCAAAGAAATGCATCTTCTTCAAAAGCCGTCTCAACTACCACCTTAGATGAATTAGGACCCAATGGTACATTGTTAACAAACTCCATAACATCAGAAGACAGAAAACGACCCTCTGCTACTTTGGATTCCTTGCCACACCAATCATTAGCACCTTCAGAATCTTTGTTGGGCTCTTCTCCACCATCATTTGCACCTTCGGAATCTTTGTTGGGTTCTTCTCCACCATCCTTATCATGTTCTGATTCATCAAGTTGTGGCTGTGTTGGGTTCTGTGTGTCTTCAGGCTGTGATTCCTCAATAGGCTTCTCATGCTGCGTCTCCCCAGGGTATATGGTGGCAATGAATACAGGCTCATCATCTTGTACAATGGTCTTCCTTTTCTTTGATTGCTTTCTCCCTTTACCCATGGCAATCCTACAATAAACCTCGAGGAAAACTCAAATATTAACTCAAAGTCAGACATGAATCCTAAATAGTTAATCAACGAAATCAAACATATATTCCATAACAGAAAATCAACCAAAGAATGTCATGCAAATCAAGAATAGTTAATCAACGAAATCAAACATATATTCCTTCACAATCATCTCTGACATTCTCAGCCTCATCTGATATGTCTTCTAGACTCATATCCATATCCGAAGGCAATGGACCGACATCTGCATGTAGGTCTTCCACTTTCTCATCACTGTATCTTCTACTTGGACCCTTCATAACTACATACCAACTCGATTCATCATTTTTCCTTGAGTAAAATATCTGTGTCGCTTGAGATGCTAAAATGAATGGATCCTTTGCAAAGGATATGTGGCTGTGATTAAAATTAACCAGCGTAAAGCCATCCTCTACCTTCACACCGTTACCTTTGACTGCCCACTGACACCTAAATATTGGGACGTAGAAGGCATTGTAATCTAGTAATATAATATCAACTACTCTCCCATAGTAGGATACAACGTCTACCACCTGCGATGTGTCCCTTGCACTAGACCTACACATTGCTGTTGCCTCGTAGTAAACCCCACTATTCTGACTTAGCCTATGCACCAAATTTGTATGAAACCGTAGGCCATTCACAATGTAGCCTGTGTAAGATCTGGCTATACTACGAGGTCCATAAGCCAGCCACTTCAGTGTCTCTTCCTCATGTACTGAATCAATCGGTATCTAGCAATTATTTAAAAAATGTCAGCTACACTGTACGGTTATAAAATCAACTAAAAACATAAACAGTTAAACATGCCTGTTGCTTTAGCCACGCTGCGAATTTTTCAGTGTGCATACGCCATAAATAAGTTGCGTCCCGTTTACATCTACCATTTGAGTCTTGTAGATGTTGTAAATGAGCACTTGCATATGAAAAAACAAACCTCAAATTACATCAAAACTTCCAAATAAAATAAGTATGAATGAATACTATTCTAAGTACTAAGAGACACTTACTCAACATATGGATCAACCATAGCCGTGTTCTGTATCACAGCAAGATGGGCTATTTTCTTATCTGAATCAGTGAGAGTGAATGAGCGGCCAGCTGATATAGGACGACCTTCAAGGATGGAATGGCTCTCGTACTCAGTGTTTCTGTCACCTTTTTCTTCTACATTTGTTGTAGTCTTCAAGAAAGCCGAGCAGAACTTCATGCATTCTTCTGCAAGATAAGACTCAGCTATACACCCCTCTGGTCTTGCTGTGTTTCTTACATAGTCTTTCAATACTTTCATGTACCTGTTTCAGATGAAGATCAAATGTGAATAATAAGCTCGATTTGGAAAATAAATAAAATATTATTTAACAAGGAAACATACCTTTCAAATGGATACATCCATCGGAAATGGACAGGACCACCAAGTCGAGCTTCTCTTCCTAGATGCACACACAAGTGAACCATGATGTCGAAGAAACTAGGTGGCCAAAATCTTTCAAATATGCATAGAGTCTCCACAATTTCTGTTTCCATTAGCTGGAGTTGTTCCATATCAATTACTCGTTGGCAAAGAAGGTTGAAGAAAGTGCATAAGCGGAAAATGGCTACCCTAGGACCCTTAGGTAGTAAGCCCCTAATTGCTACTGGCAGCAGTTGTTGCATTAGGACGTGGTAATCATGAGATTTGAGTCCCATCACCTTACACTCCTCTAATGATATACAACTAGATATATTAGCACAGTAGCCATCAGGATCTTTAAAATCAAAGAGCCGCTTACAGAATGTGTGTTTCTCTGACTTTGACAAAGACCAAGGAGCTGCTGGGAGTAATGTCCTTTTACCCTGAGCTTTTGGATGCAAATCCTTCCTGATACCAAGACTTTCAAGATCCTTTCTAGCCTTTAGACCATCCTTTGAATTGCCACAATGTAACAATGTCGCAATCAAGCTTGCAGCCACATTCCTCTCCACATGCATAACGTCTAGATTATGCCGAACAGGGAGCTCCTTCTCATGTCAAAGCAAATAAAAAAATCAATTAGAACATACTATATGCAATTGAACATTTAGTAAATAGGAAGTTTAAATATACCTCCCAATAAGGCAATGTAAAAAATATCGAACGTTTCTTCCATCTAGATAATTCTTCTTCGTCTTTGTCCCCTAAATCTTCATCTTCATCAGATTCACTTGCTTCGTCCTCGTTATCAGATGGTATCTCAACTCGAGCAGCTCTCTTTTCCCCAGACTGCTTTCTATTACCAAAAACATTCTTGTAATGTCTCAGCACAAATGAGACATTCCTACCCATGAGTATCCTTCCCTTTGTCCCATGTTCAGTTTTCCCATCAAACCAAGTCTTCTTTCCTCTGAAACTATGTAAGGGAGGCAAACTTTTCCGGTGGCCCATAAATACAAATTTCCTACTATTACTCAGCCACAAACTATCTGTGTGCTTCCCACATATAGGACAACCCATTTTACCCTTGACTTTACAGCCAGCAAGATTCCCATATGCTGGGAAATCACTAATAGTCCAAAGAAGCATTGCCTTAAGCGTAAAGGTTGTCTTACTAACTGCATCGTAAGTTAACTCGCCTATGCACCACAGATGATTTAGATCTTCTATAAGGGGTTCTAAGTATACATCTATACTATTACCCGGTTGATGCGGTCCTGGAATCAGCAGACTGAGCATGATGTTCTCCTCCTTCATACATAGGTCAGGAGCCATGTTGTAATTAACAAGTAACACAGGCCAACAACTGTATCGGCTGCTCTTCATACTGAACGGATTAAACCCATCAGTTGAAAGCCCAAGTCGCAAGTTCCTCTCCTCCGCTGCGAACGACGGATACTTGTCATTCATCGACTGCCAAGTAACAGAGTCTACTGGATGGCGCAGTTTCCCATCTGTGCTCTTGTTATTGAAATGCCATCTTAAATCCATTGCAAGTTGCTCCTGTCTGAACATCCTTTTCAGACGAGGTATTAATGGAAAATATCTCAAAACCTTCTGTGGAACACCCTTCTTTAATTCACCAGTGTGCATATTGGTCTTCCATCTAGACGCCTTGCATTTGGGGCAACTCTCAGCCGTCTTCAGCTTCTTTCTAAATAAACAGCAGTCGTTCACACAAGCATGAATCTTTTGATATCCCATATCAAAAGATTTCAAAAACTTCTTGACATCATAAGTTGATGTGTGCAGCACATTGTCTTCAGGTAACATGTTTGGCAATGTTTGCAGTAAGTCATCAAAGCTCTTGTCTGACCAACCATTTTGAGACTTAATCCTAAACAATGAAACTACAGCTGATAGCTTGCTATGACTCGCACACGTTGGATACAAGGGGGTTTCAGCCTCTGCAAGTTTTGCTAAAAACTCATCTTCTTTCCTGTCCTCACCCTCAACTGACTCACGTAACTGGGACCCCCTAATGGCTAAATCTTCATCTAAGCAGTTTGCTGCTTCATATAAACTAAGGATCTCAGCATTCCAGCATCTATCTTCACCTTCCAGTACAGCAACAGAGTTACCATCTCCATGGTGAAACCAATCTGAGCGTACCTTATAAGCGTCATCCATTCCATTTATAACCAAATGAGAGACAACCTCCTCACTTGTATGGCGATCTAGATTGCGGCATCGGGCGCATGGACATACAATCTTCCCATTAACTCCTAACATAGCAGTAACAGCATTGACAAAACCCCAAGCACCTCTCTCATATGCAGAATCAACTCTTGAGTTCATGTAAATCAAACGAAAATAAAAAGAAAGTTATGAGAAGAAATGTTGAAATGCATAAACTGAACACTTAAACCAATGTACATACCTGCATAAATGCACCCATGACTTGTCCAACATTGTCTACATAAAGTTAGGACCCTTTCCACAGTTCAAACAAGCGTACATGGTTCAAGCAGCAATGAGAACAAATTACACTTCAAAGTGTTAACCGCAAAGAACAAACGCATTGTCTACAAAAGTCTACAAATGATTACAAAATGAGAAGAACTAAATAGATGTGTCTAACCTTCACAATGTATAGCAGACGTAAGATTGCGAAGACACTAACCCACACCTGCGGAATAAAAATTTGATTATTGGAAAGAAAGATGAACCCATGGGATAGTGATAGAGAACATCGAAAACCTAACTAATCACAACATTGAGCAGAGCCAAAACCTAACTACATACTACACATGAATCTACCGACGGTAAGAACTCACTTTTAATTTTGAATCTCGGATTGAAATCGGAGATGAGGATGGCTGAATCGAATTGGGAGACGCCGGTGAAAAACAATGATTACGATTGGTGATCGAAGAAAAATCGAGTCGGAGAGAGTGGAGAGAGCGTAGAGCTCGATGTAGAGACGAAGAAGACGGAGAAAACGAGAAACCCTTTTTTTTTTCTAATGCTATGAAAAGTATTGGTTTTACTAATTGGCCGCGAAACCCTTTTTTTTTTAAGTGTTGGCGCTAATTGTAAAAACTAGGGTGATTAGTGAGTTTTTATTTTTCGTTTACTGATTTTTGGGCTTAGCATAACTATAATGCTATAAGTTTGTTATCCAGACTTCCAACTACCTTTCCATAGCAGTTACGTAAATTGTGCTATAATAATCTGCTATCAATACCTATATTTGTTGTAGTGCTTGTTAATTACTGATATGCACTCAAACTCTTAATTTCCACCTATGAACCAACAAAAATTTGAATCATCAACCAGATATAGTTGAATGAAAATAGAATGAGTTGATCATATCTCTTCACTGGCTATACTCAGAATAACAAAACGACAAAGAAAGAAAGAAACTTGTTGACCTTGGTGCCAAACTTAGCTTGCACAATTGGACGGATTGAGATGTTAGCATCGCAGTGGAGAGGGCCTTCTTGGATATTCCCATTGCTCTCTCACAATCCATTGCATCTCACTGGTGTATTCAATGGATCCAATCCCACTTCTCATATAAAGTTAAGATTCGATCTCTAGAAAAGGAGCTCCTACTCTGTTAAAATCTACATGCACTATAAGAGCAACCAAACATTAAGAAACATAAACATCTTTTCTTGATCTCATGGTTAAACATATTTGTAGGATTGTTTCGTGGCTTCTTCCAGAGTTGCCACTTCGAAGGATGATGATGAGTCCCTTCTGTTTGCTCTTTCTTCCGGGAACAGTGTAACACGTTTCTCCAAAGACCTAACCTCAAATTAATTTAGAGTCATATAGCTTGGTCTCAGTCTCAACAATAACACCTTCTGTGTGTATAGAATCAGAAAGAGAAGAGATCTGAGCCACATAACCAACGTGAACCTTGACCTCTCCGGCTCTCCCAGGTTTTCTATTAAAGTTCAAACTAAAAGTGAGAAAATTTGAATTTTCAAGACACAAACTTCGCCACATCCAACACATATTTTGGAATTACCCCGTGATCTATACATTATTCATCAGTATGGTCTCTGATCTAGACATGATTCATCAGTCTCTGGTCTCTGATCTAGACATGATTCATCAGTCTGGTCTCTTATCTAGACATGATGCATCAGTCTGGTCTCGCGTTTTCTTAAATCCGAAAACAGTGGCTTGCACCATAACCTAACAATCACCATGAAATCAATCTTCAATTAAAAGAAGACACGAAAAGATGAGAATAAATAAGTAGTAGGGTACCTCTTTGGAATGGTGGAGATACTCAAAGGAATCACTGAATTCCATCCCAGAAATCATATCCTGAGATTACAGAGAGAAAGAGAATGATATGAAGGGTAAATACAAATAAATGATCCAAATAATATAAAGGACATGAATCATTGTTACAACAAAGAGAAAGAGATGGGAATTAGGAACGTCCGAAACATTTAAATTGATGAAATTCATGATGATTACTAGATCTAAATGAGATGTCGATTCAGTTTTTGAGAAGTATACATAAGATAAATAGTTAAAAGACAAAATGACAGGTGTCACAAATTGCCCATGCTATGTGCTGAGGGGGATGATTGTAGAGAGACTAAACTTTTTTTTTGTCACTATTAGAAAGACTAAACTCAACTTTATTAATGTAGATTTTAATTTTTAAATGTACATTAAAGAAATGAATTTTTTTTTGTCACAAATAATCTTTTAAAATTTTTGTCACAAAAATAGCTTTCAATTAAAAAAATGATCAAAATAGCCTCTTTTTATTTTAAAATTTTTATTTTTTTCTAAAATTTGAAACCATATCCTCAAAACTCCACCTTAACTCTAAACCCCTAGTCTGGAATAGTTAACCTTAGGATATAAATGTATTTTTACTTTTTAATAAAACTGTGTTTCGTGGGCAACTAAGTGCGGTTTATCAGCAATATATTTGATAAGAGTATCGTGACACACTTTACCTTCTTGAACAAGATCATGACAACATGCATCAGTGATGGTTAAACTTTCAAAGACAACACCAATTATATCAAACACACATTTTTGACTCATTTAAAAAAGACATGTATTCCAAAGTGATTTTGCTTCAGCATCTTCAACAGAGAATGCAGGAAAGAACGCACAAACCAAAACAACAACAATGAATACGATAATAGTTCGGGAGGTAGTGTAAGCCATTGTGCCAATGCTTTCGAAATAAGTGGCAAACATTATTTATTAATATAATATATTAAAATGTTTGATTTTTTTTAGAATGAATTTTTATCTCATATTTATAGGAGATTAAACACTCAAACACAAACTAACCATATTTTCAAGTGAACATAACAAGTTAATTAATGCAGTTTATTGTAAAATAAAATGTGACTGTTAATATGAGTTTTCTCGAACATATTTATAAAATTTAGAAAAAGATATACTTATTATTTAAAATAAATTATATCAAAACAAAATATTTCTAAATTACTAATGTTTTAAGTAATTTATCATTAAGAAATAACCTACCAATCAAATTTAACCCTGGTTTATTCGTATTCTCTATTTTATGTAAATGTTAATAGACTCCATCATCTTACAGAAATTTGGGTTTAAGAATGTAAATTTAATCGAGTATGAATTGTCTTATATCGCTTATCTCAATTTTGTAAGAATTTACTACTAGAACAAATTTTATAGCTAAACCATAACTAGTATATAAATTATATAGATATAATTTCATTGAAAAGAAACCGGATCTGATGAAAAAACAATATTTGTATTAAACTATTAATTTTCCAAAAGTAAAGGGTTATATTCTATTAAAATATTGGAAGCCAAATCTACAAATTGTAAAAAACATAAAATAGAAAATGTTCACAATTTTGATTCCAACACTATAGTGATCGATACAAAACTCAAATTCATACGCTCCATCCTAATATTATGAGAATAATTTTTAATCTATTTACTAGTCATAGGATGATTACATCCAGTCTCATTGTATTCTGTATAAATGATCGTATTTATCGTCAATAATATGAGTATTCAAACTATTGTTTTTTCCAAGTCATTGTTTATCATGTACTATTAAACTCTAAGGTTCCAAAGGTAAAATATTAGATATTTTTTAACCTCTTGTTTTAAATTATCAAGATATTTTTTCAGTGTATGTAGAAATAATGATTGACATCTTAGATGAAAATTGAGTTTAAAAATTAAAGATACATTAAATCAAACTCGTTAAGCAATATTATTTGAAGTTATTCTTATATGCCTTGTTATTATTTTAACAATCTTATAGGATAGCACATTGTTTTTCAATTGAGTTAATATTTGTACTGATTCATTTAGAATGAGATTCACTTGATGGTTGGTTTATATTGCATACTGTCTGATCCATGATTTTTGATTAAAGAAAATTTAACGATAGTTGAATAAAGTTTTTGTTAATCAGAATAATACAAACAAAACATATTTTAAGCAGTTTTCGAAATTGAGATATAATGAGTCCACAAATCATCACTTTTCTTCAAATACTATGTTTCGTGGGCAACTAACTGCGGCGGTCAACTAACTGCGGCTTATCAGCAATATATTTGATAAGAGTATTGTGACACACTTTTCCTTCTTGAACAAGATCATGACAACATGCATCAGTGATGGTCAAATTTTCAAAGATCGATCGAAGACTCTATTCAAAAGATGAAGCCAAATCTACAAAATGTTACTACTAGAAGATTTGGCTTCAAATTTTTTTGTTTCATTGATTACAATTTGTAGATTTGCCTTCAAGTTTTAGAATAGATTACAACCCTTTAATTTTTGCCAATTAATTGTTTAACTCAATTAGTGTTTTTTTCGCCATTTCCAGTTTCATTTCTATGAAATTATATCTACGTAATGTATATACTAGTTATGGTTTAGCTATATAATTTCTTCTAGTAGTAAATTCTTACAAAATAAAGATCCGCGATATATGACAATCCGTACTCGATTAAATTCACATTTTTAAACCCAAATTTCTGTAAAATGATGGACCCTATTAGCATTTACAGAAAGTTGAGAATACGTATAAACAATAGTTAAATTCGATTGGCAGGTTATTTCTTAACAACAAAATAACTTAAAACATTAATATCTTAGAAATATGCTATTTTGATAGTATTTAGTTTAAACAAATAAGTATATTTATTTTTTCTAAATTTTCTAAATATGTTAGAGAAAACTCATATTAACTGTCAAGTTTCATTTAACGTTAAACTGCATTAATTAATTTCTTATGTTCACTTGAAAATACGTTTAGTTTGGGTTTGAGTGTTTAATCTATTATAAATATGAGACAAAACTTCATTCTAAAATACCAGATACAAACATTTTAATATATTATATTAATATTATTTGCCACTTATTTCGAAAACATTGGCACAATGGCTCACACTTCTTCCCGAACTACTATCGTATTCATTGTTGTTGCTTTGATTTGTGCGTTCGTTCCAGCATTCTCTGTTGAAGAAGCTGAAGCAAAATCACTATGGGATACATGTCTTCTTAAAATCAGTCCAAAATGTGCGTTGGATATAATTGGTGTTGTCTTTGAAAATTTAACCATCACTGATGCATGTTGTCATGATCTTGTTCAAGAAGGAAAAATGTGTCACGATACTCTTATCAAATATATTGCTGAGAAGCCGCATTTAGTTGCCCACGAAACAGAGTATTTGAAGAAAAGTGATGATATGTGGACTCATTGTGTCTCAATTTCGCAAACTGCTTAAAAATATGTTATGCTTGTATTGATCTGATTAACAGAATTTTTATTTAACTATTGTTAAATTTTATTTGATCAAAAATTGTGGATCAAACAGTATGCAATATAAAGCGACCATCAAGTGAATCTCATTCTAAATGAATCAATACAAATATTAACTCAATTGACAAACAATGCGCTAACCATACAATATTGCTTAATTAGTTTGATTTAACTTATCTTTAATTTTAAAACTTAATTTTCAACTATGATGTCAATTATTATTTTTACATAAACTGAAAATTATCTTGGATAATTTAAAACAAGAAGCTAAGAAAATATCTAATGTTTCACCTTTGAAACCTTTGAGTTTAGTAGTACATGCTAATATAATGGCTTGGAAAAAAAAACTATTTCGAATACTCATGTTGTAGACGATTTTGTAAATACGATCAGTTATAAAGAAAACAATGAGACTGTATCTAATCACGCAAAAGAACAATATCCTATGACTAGTAAGTAGATAATAACTTATGCCAATGATATTAGGATGGAGTGTATGGATTTGAATTTTAGATCCATCACAAAAAAATTGGAAACAAATTGTGCACATTTTTTGTTTCATTTATTACAATTTGTAGATTTGGCTTCAAGTTTTTTAATAGATTACAACCCTTTAATTTTTGCCAATTAATTGTTTAACTCAATTAGTGTTTTTTCGCCAGTTCCAGTTTCAATTCTATGAAATTATATCTAAGTAATGTGTATACTAGTTATGGTTTAGCTATATAATTTCTTCTAGTAGTAAATTCTTACAAAATTCAGATACGCGATATATGACAATTCGTACTCGATTTAATTCACATTTTTAAACCCAAATTTCTGTAAAATGATGGAGCCTATTAGCATTTACAGAAAGTTGAGATTACGTATAAACAATGGTTAAATTCGATTGGCAGATTATTTCTTAACAACAAAATAACTTAAAACATTAATAATTTACAAATATGTTATTTTCATAGTATTTAGTTTAAACAATAAGTATACTTATTTTTTCTAAATTTTCTAAATATATTAGAGAAAACCCATATTAACGGTCACATTTTATTTAACGTTAAACTGCATTAATTAATTTTTTATGTTCACTTGAAAATACGTTTATGTTTGTGTTTGAGTGTTTAATCTCTTATAAATAAGAAACAAAATTTCATTCTAAAATACCAGATACAAACATTTTAATATATTATATTAATAACATTTGCCACTTATTTCGAAAACATTGGCACAATGGCTCACACTTCTTCCCGAACTACTATCGTATTCATTGTTGTTGCTTTGATTTGTGCGTTCGTTCCTGCATTCTCTGTTGAAGAAGCTGAAGCAAAATCACTATGGGATACCTGTCTTCTTAAAATCAGTCCAAATTGTGCGTTGGATATAATTGGTGTTGTCTTTGAAAATTTAACCATCACTGATGCATGTTGTCATGATCTTGTACATGAAGGAAAAATGTGTCACGATACTCTTATCAAATATATTGCTGAGAAGCCGCATTTAGTTGCCCACGAAACAGAGTATTTGAAGAAAAGTGATGATTTGTGGACTCATTGTGTCTCAGTTTCGCAAACTGCTTAAAAATATGTTATGCTTGTATTGATCTACAAAATTTTTATTTAACTATCGTTAAATTTTATTTGATAAAAAATCGTGGATCAAACAGTATGCAATATAAAGCGACCATCAAGTGAATCTCATTCTAAATGAATCAATACATATATTAACTCAATTGAAAAACAATGTGCTAACCATACAAGATTGCTAAACTAATAACAAGATATATATGAATAATTTCAAACAATATTGCTTAATTACTTTGACTTAACTTATCTTTAATTTTAAAAATTAATTTTCATCTACAATTTAAATCATTATTTTTACATACACAGAAAATATTCTTGTGTAATATAAAACAACCTAAGAATATATCCAATGTTTCACCTTTGAGACCTTTGAGTTTTGTAGGACATGCTAATATAATGGCTTGAAAAAAAAACTAATTTTAATACTCATGTTGTCGACGATTTTGTAAATACGATCATTTACAAAGAAAACAATGAGACTGGATGTAACACGAAAAAGAACAATATCCTATGACTAGTAAGTAGATAATAACTTATGCCAATGATATTAGGATGGAGCGTATGGATTTGAGTTTTTAATCCATCATAAAAGTTTTGGAAACAAAATTGTGCACATTTTTTGTTTCATTTACTACAATTTGTAGATTTGGCTTCAAAATTTTTAATAGATTACAACCCTTTAATTTTTGCAAATTAATTGTTCAACTCAAATATTGTTTTTTCGCCAGTTCGAGTTTCATTTCTATGAAATTATATCTACATAATGTGTATACTTGTTATGGTTTAGCTATATAATTTCTTCTAGTAGTAAATTCTTACAAAATAAAGATACGCGATATTGGACAATATATAGTCGATTAAATTCACATTTTAAATCCAAATTTCTGTAAAATGATGGAGCCTATTAGCATTTACAGAAAGTAGATAATACGTATAAACAATGGTTAAATTCGATTGGCAGGTTAATTCTTAACAACAAAATAACTTAAAACATTAATAATTTAGAAGTATGCTATTTTGATAGTATTTAGTTTAAAAAATAAGTATATCTCTATTTTCTAAATTTTTTTAATATGTTAGAGAAAACTCATATTAGCTGTCACATTTTATTTAACGTTAAACTGCATTAATTAATATCTTATGTTCACTTGAAAATATGTTTAGTTTGTGTTTTTAATCTCTTATAAATATGAGACAAAATTGCATTCTAAAATACCAGATACAAAAATTTAATATATTATATTAATTACATTTGCCACTTATTTCGAAAACATTGGCACAATGGCTCACACTTCTTCCCGAACTACTATCGTATTCATTGTTATTGCTTTGATTGGTGCGTTCGTTCCTGCATTCTCTGTTGAAGAAGCTGAAGCAAAATCACTATGGGATACATGTCTTCTTAAAATCAGTCCAAAATGTGCATTGGATATAATTGGTGTTGTCTTTGAAAATTTAACCATCACTGATGCATGTTGTCATGATCTTGTTCAAGAAGGAAAAATGTGTCACGATACTCTTATCAAATATATTGCTGAGAAGCCGCATTTAGTTGCCCACGAAACAGAGTATTTGGAGAAAAGTGATGAGTTGTGGACTCATTGTGTCTCAGTTTCGCAAACTGCTTAAAAATATGTTTTGCTTATATTGATCTGGTTAACAAATTTTTTATTTAACTATCGTTAAATTTTATTTGATCAAAAATCGTGGATCAAACAGTTTGCAATATAATGCGACCATCAAGTGAATCTCCTTCTAAATGAATCAATACATATATTAACTCAACTGAAAAACAATGTGCTAACCACACAAGATTGTTAAACTAATAACAAGACATATATGAATAATTTCAAACAATATTGCTTAATTAGTTTGATTTAACATATCTTTAATTTTAAAAATTAATTTTCATCTAAGATTTCAATCATTATGTTTACATACACTGGAAAATATCTTGATAATTTAAAACAAGCTAAGACAATATCTAATGTTTCACCTTTGAAACTTTTGAGTTTAGTAGTACATGCTAATATAATGGTTTGAAAAAAAAACTATTTTGAATACTCATGTTGTCGAAGATTTTGTAAATACGATCATTTATAAGGAAAACAATGAGACTGGATGTAATCACAAGAAAGAACAATATCCGATGAGTAGTAAGTAGATAATAACTTATGCCAATGATATTAGGATGGAGCATATGGATTTGAGTTTTAGATCGATCACAAAAATTTTGGAAACAAAATTGTGCACATTTTTTGTTTCATTTACTACGATTTGTATATTTGGCTTCAAAATTTTTAATAGATTATAACCCTTTAATTTTTCAAATTAATTGTTTAACTCAAATATTGCTTTTTCGCCAGTTCCAGTTTCATTTCTATGAAATTATATCTACATAATGTGTATACTAGTTATATTTTAGCTATATAATTTCTTCTAGTAGTAAATTCTTACAAAATAAAGATACGCGATATAGGACAATATATACTCGATTAAATTCACATTTTAAAATCAAATTTCTGTAAAATGATGGAGCCTATTAGCATTTACAGAAAGTTGAGAATACATATAAACAATGGTTAAATTCGATAGGCAGGTTATTTCTTAACAACAACATAATTTAAAACATTAATAATTTAGAAATATGGTATTTTGATAGTATTTAGTTTTAAAAATAAGTATATTTATATTTTCTAAATTTTTTTAATATGTCAGAGAAAACTCATATTAGCTGTCACATTTTGTTTAACGTTAAACTGCATTAATTAATATCTTATGTTCACTTGAAAATACTATAGTTTGTGTTTGATTGTTTAATCTCTTATAAATATGAGACAAAATTGCATTCTCAAATACCAGATACAAAAATTTAATATATTATATTAATAACATTTGCCACTTATTTCGAAAACATTGTCACAATGGCTCACACTTCTTCCCGAACTACTATCGTATTCATTGTTGTTGCTTTGATTTGTGCGTTCGTTCCTGCATTCTCTGTTGAAGAAGCTGAAGCAAAATCACTATGGGATACATGTCTTCTTAAAATCAGTCCAAAATGTGCGTTGGATATAATTGGTGTTGTCTTTGAAAATTTAACCATCACTGATGCATGTTGTCATGATCTTGTTCAAGAAGGAAAAATGTGTCATGATACTCTTATCAAATATATTGCTGAGAAGCCGCATTTAGTTGCCCACGAAACAGAGTATTTGAAGAAAAGTGATGATTTGTGGACTCATTGTGTCTCAATTTCGCAAACTGCTTAAAAATATGTATGCTTGTATTGATCTGATTAACAGAATTTTTTATTAACTATCGTTAAATTTTATTTGATCAAAAATTATGGATCAAACAGTATGCAATGTAAAGCGACCATCAAGTGAATCTCATTCTAAATTAATCAATACAAATATTAACTCAATTGAAAAACAATGCGCTAACCATACAAGATTGTTAAACTAATAACTAGATTATATGAATAATCTCAAACAATATTGCTTAATTAGTTTGATTTAACTTATCTTTAATTTTAAAAATTAATTTTCAACTACGATGTCAATCATTATTTTAACATAAACTGAAAATTATCTTGGATAATTTAAAACAAGAAGCTAAGAAAATATCTAATGTTTCACCTTTGAAACCTTTGAGTTTAGTAGTACATGCTAATATAATGGCTTGGAAAAAAAACTATTTCGAATACTCATGTTGTAACGATTTTGTAAACACATTTAGTTATAAAGAAAACAATGAGACTGAATCTAATCACGCAAAAGAACAATATCCTATGACTAGTAAGTAGATAATAACTTATGCCAATGATATTAGGATGGAGCGTATGGATTTGAGTTTTAGATCCATCACAAAAATTTTGGAAACAAAATTGTGCACATTTTTTGTTTCATTTATTACAAGATTTGGTTTCAAGTTTTTTAATAGACTACAACCCTTTAAATTTTGCCAATTAATTTTTTAACTCAATTAGTGTTTTTTCGCCAGTTCCAGTTTCATTTCTATGAAACTATATCTACGTAATGTGTATACTAGTTATGGTTTAGCTATATAATTTCTTCTAGTAGTAAATTCTTACAAAATAAAGATACGCGATATATGACAATCCGTACTCGATTAAATTCACATTTTTAAACCCATAGGCAGGTTATTTCTTAACAACAAAATAATTTAAAACATTAATAATTTAGAAATATGCTATTTTGATAGCATTTAGTTTTAAAAATAAGTATATTTATATTTTCTAAATTTTTTTAATATGTTAGAGAAAACTCATATTAGCTGTCACATTTTATTTAACGTTAAACTGCATTAATTAATATCTTATGTTCACTTGAAAATACGTTTAGTTTGTGTTTGATTGTTTAATCTCTTATAAATATGAGACAAAATTGCATTCTCAAATACCAGATACAAAAATTTAATATATTATATTAATAACATTTGCCACTTATTTCGAAAACATTGGCACAATGGCTCACACTTCTTCCCGAACTACTATCGTATTCATTGTTGTTGCTTTGATTTGTGTGTTCGTTCCTGCATTCTCTGTTGAAGAAGCTGAAGCAAAATCACTATGGGATACATGTCTTCTTAAAATCAGTCCAAAATGTGCGTTGGATATAATTGGTGTTGTCTTTGAAAATTTAACCATCACTGATGCATGTTGTCATGATCTTGTTCAAGAAGGAAAAATGTGTCATGATACTCTTATCAAATATATTGCTGAGAAGCCGCATTTAGTTGCCCACGAAACAGAGTATTTGAAGAAAAGTGATGATTTGTGGACTCATTGTGTCTCAATTTCGCAAACTGCTTAAAAATATGTATGCTTGTATTGTTCTGATTAACAGAATTTTTATTTAACTATCGTTAAATTTTATTTGATCAAAAATTGTGGATCAAACAGTATGCAATGTAAAGCGACCATCAAGTGAATCTCATTCTAAATTAATCAATACAAATATTAACTCAATTGACAAACAATGCGCTAACCATACAAGATTGTTAAACTAATAACTAGAATATATGAATAATCTCAAACAATATTGCTTAATTAGTTTGATTTAACTTATCTTTAATTTTAAAAATTAATTTTCAACTATGATGTCAATCATTATTTTAACATAAACTGAAAATTATCTTGGATAATTTAAAACAAGAAGCTAAGAAAATATCTAATGTTTCACCTTTGAAACCTTTGAGTTTAGTAGTACATGCTAATATAATGGCTTGGAAAAAAAACTATTTCGAATACTCATGTTGTAACGATTTTGTAAACACATTTAGTTATAAAGGAAACAATGAGACTGAATCTAATCACGCAAAAGAACAATATCCTATGACTAGTAAGTAGATAATAACTTATGCCAATGATATTAGGATGGAGCGTATGGATTTGAGTTTTAGATCCATCACAAAAAATTTGGAAACAAAATTGTGCACATTTTTTGTTTCATTTATTACAAGATTTGGCTTCAAGTTTTTTAATAAACTACAACCCTTTAAATTTTGCCAATTAATTTTTTAACTCAATTAGTGTTTTTTCGCCAGTTCCAGTTTCATTTCTATGAAACTATATCTACATAATGTGTATACTAGTTATGGTTTAGCTATATAATTTCTTCTAGTAGTAAACTCTTACAAAATAAAGATACGCGATATATGACAATCCGTACTCGATTAAATTCACATTTTTAAACCCAAATTTCTGTAAATGATGGAGCCTATTAGCATTTACAAAAAGCTGAGAATACGTATAAACAATGGTTAAATTCGATTGGCAGGTTATTTCTTAACAACAAAATAACTTAAAACTTTAATAATTTAGAAATATGCTATTTTGATAGTATTTAGTTTAAACAAATAAGTATATTTATTTTTTCTAAATTTTCTAAATATGTTAGAGAAAACTCATATTAACAGTCACATTTTATTTAACGTTAAACTGCATTAATTAATTTCTTATGTTCACTTGAAAATACGTTTAGTTTGGGTTTGAGTGTTTAATCTATTATAAATATGAGAAAAAAAATTCATTCTAAAATACCAGATACAAACATTTTAATATATTATATTAATAACATTTGCCACTTATCTCGAAAACATTGGCACAATGGCTTACACTTCTTCCCAAACTTCTAAAGTATTCATTGTTGTTGCTTTGATTTGTGCGTTCGTTCCTGCATTCTCTGTTGAAGAAGCTGAAGCAAAATCACTATGGGATACCTGTCTTCTTAAAATCAGTCCAAAATGTGCGTTGGATATAATTGGTGTTGTCTTTGAAAATTTAACCATCACTGATGCATGTTGTCATGATCTTGTACAAGAAGGAAAAATGTGTCACGATACTCTTATCAAATATATTGCTGAGAAGCCGCATTTAGTTGCCCACGAAACAGAGTATTTGAAGAAAAGTGATGATTTGTGGACTCATTGTGTCTCAGTTTCGCAAACTGCTTAAAAATATGTTATGCTTGTATTGATCTACAAAATTTTTATTTTATTATCGTTAAATTTTATTTGATCAAAAATCGTGGATCAAACAGGATGCAATATAAAGCGACCATCAGGTGAATCTCATTCTAAATGAATCAATACATATATTAACTCAATTGAAAAACAATGTGCTAACCATACAAGATTGTTAAACTAATAACAAGACATATATGAATAATTTCAAACAATATTGCTTAATTACTTTGACTTAACTTATCTTTAATTTTAAATTTTAATTTTCCTCTACGATTTCAATCATTATTTTTACATACTCTGAAAATTATCTTGGATAATTTAAAACAAGAAGCTAAGAAAATATCTAATGTTTCACCTTCGAAACCTTTGAGTTTAGTAGTACATGCTAATATAATGGCTTGGAAAAAAAACTATTTCGAATACTCATGTTGTCGACGATTTTGTAAATACGATCATTTACAAAGAAAACGATGAGACTGGATGTAATCACAAAAAAGAACAATTTCCTATGACTAGTAAGTAGATAGTAACTTATGCCAATGATATTAGGATGGCGCGTATGGATTTGACTTTTAAATCCATCATAAAAGTTTTGGAAACAAAATTATACACATTTTTTGTTTCATTTATTACAATTTGTAGATTAGGGTTAAGAATTTTTAATACATTACAACCCTTTAATTTTTGCAAATTAATTGTTTAACTCTAATATTGTTTTTCGCCAGTTCCAGTTTTATTTCTATGAAACTATATCTACATAATGTGTATACTAGTTATGGTTTAGCTCTATAATTTCTTCTAGTAGTAAATTCTTACAAAATAAAGATACGCGATAATGGACAATCCATACTCGATTAAATTCACATTTGTAAACCCAAATTTCTGTAAATGATGGAGCGTATTAGCATTTACAAAAGTTGAGAATACGTATAAACAATGGTTAAATTCGATTGGCAGGTTATTTCTTAACAACAAAATAACTTAAAATATTAATAATTTAGAAATATTCTATTTTGATAGTATTTAGTTTAAACAATAAGTATATTTAGTTTTTCTACATTTTCTAAATATATTAGAGAAAACCCATATTAACGGTCACATTTTATTTAACGTTAAACTGCATTAATTAATTTCTTATGTTCACTTGAAAATACGTTTATGTTTGTATTTGAGTGTTTAATCTCTTATAAATATGAGACAAAATTTCATTCTAAAATACCAGATACAAACATTTTAATATATTATATTAATAACATTTGCCACTTATTTCGAAAACATAGGCACAATGGCTCACACTTCTTCCCGAACTACTATCGTATTCATTGTTGTTGCTTTGATTTGTGCGTTCGTTCCTGCATTCTCTGTTGAAGAAGCTGAAGCAAAATCACTATGGGATACCTGTCTTCTTAAAATCAGTCCAAAATGTGCGTTGGATATAATTGGTGTTGTCTTTGAAAATTTAACCATCACTGATGCATGTTGTCATGATCTTGTACAAGAAGGAAAAATGTGTCACGATACTCTTATCAAATATATTGCTGAGAAGCCGCATTTAGTTGCCCACGAAACAGAGTATTTGAAGAAAAGTGATGATTTGTGGACTCATTGTGTCTCAGTTTCGCAAACTGCTTAAAAATATGTTATGCTTGTATTGATCTACAAATTTTTATTTAACTATCGTTAAATTTTATTTGATCAAAAATCGTGGATCAAACAGTATGCAATATAAAGCGACCATCAAGTGAATCTCATTCTAAATGAATCAATACATATATTAACTCAATTGAAAAACAATGTGCTAACCATACAAGATTGTTAAACTAATAACAAGACATATATGAATAATTTCAAACAATATTGCTTAATTACTTTGACTTAACTTATCTTTAATTTTAAAAATTAATTTTCTTCTACAATTTAAATCATTATTTTTACATACACTGAAAATATTCTTGTGTAATTTAAAACAACCTAAGAAAATATCAATGTTTCACCTTTGAAACCTTTGAGTTTAGTAGTACATGCTAATATAATGGCTTGAAAAAAAAACTAATTTTAATACTCATGTTGTCGACGATTTTGTAAATACGATCATTTATATAGAAAACAATGAGACTGGATGTAACACGAAAAAGAACAATATCCTATGACTAGTAAGTAGATAATAACTTATGCCAATGATATTAGGATGGAGCGTATGGATTTGAGTTTTAAATCCATCATAAAAGTTTTGGAAACAAAATTGTGCACATTTTCTGTTTCATTTACTACAATTTGTAGATTTGGCGTCAAAATTTTTAATAGATTACATCCCTTTAATTTTTGCAAATTAATTGTTTAAGTCAAATATTGTTTTTTCACCAGTTCGAGTTTCATTTCTATGAAATTATATCTACATAATGTGTATACTAGTTATGGTTTGGCTATATAATTTCTTCTAGTAGTAAATTCTTACAAAATAAAGATACGCGATATTGGACAATATACTCGATTAAATTCACATTTTAAACCCAAATTTCTGTAAAATGATGGAGCCTATTAGCATTTACAGAAGTAGATAATACGTATAAACGATGGTTAAATTCGATTGGCAGGTTAATTCTTAACAACAAAATAACTTAAAACATTAATAATTTAGAAGTATGTTATTTTGATAGTATTTAGTTTAAAAAATAAGTATATTTATATTTTCTAAATTTTTTTAATATGTTAGAGAAAACTCATATTAACGGTCACATTTTATTTAACGTTAAACTGCATTAATTAATTTCTTATGTTCACTTGAAAATACGTTTAGTTTGTGTTTTTAATCTCTTATAAATATGAGACAAAATTGCATTCTAAAATACCAGATGCAAAAATTTAATATATTATATTAATTACATTTGCCACTTATTTCGAAAACATTGGCACAATGGCTCACACTTCTTCCCGAACTACTATCGTATTCATTGTTGTTGCTTTGATTTGTGCGTTCGTTCCTGCATTCTCTGTTGAAGAAGCTGAAGCAAAATCACTATGGGATACATGTCTTCTTAAAATCAGTCCAAAATGTGCGTTGGATATAATTGGTGTTGTCTTTGAAAATTTAACCATCACTGATGCATGTTGTCATGATCTTGTTCAAGAAGGAAAAATGTGTCACGATACTCTTATCAAATATATTGCTGAGAAGCCGCATTTAGTTGCCCACGAAACAGAGTATTTGAGAAAAGTGATGATTTGTGGACTCATTGTGTCTCAGTTTCGCAAACTGCTTAAAAATATGTTATGCTTGTATTGATCTGATTAACAAATTTTTATTTAACTATCGTTAAATTTTATTTGATCAAAAATCGTGGATCAAACAGTATGCAATATAAAGCGACCATCAAGTGAATCTCATTCTAAATGAATCAATACATATATTAACTCAATTGAAAAACAATGTGCTAACCATACAAGATTGTTAAACTAATAACAAGACATATATGAATAATTTCAAACAATATTGCTTAATTAGTTTGATTTAACTTATCTTTAATTTTAAAAATTAATTTTCATCTAAGATTTCAATCATTATTTTTACATACACTGAAAATATCTTGATAATTTAAAACAAGCTAAGAAAATATCTAATGTTTCACCTTTGAAACCTTTGAGTTTAGTAGTACATGCTAATATAATGGCTTGAAAAAAAAACTATTTTGAATACTCATGTTGTCGACGATTTTGTAAATACGATCATTTATAAAGAAAACAATGAGACTGGATGTAATCACGAAAAGAACAATATCCTATGACTAGTAAGTAGATAATAACTTATGCCAATGATATTAGGATGGAGCGTATGGATTTGAGTTTTAGATCCATCACAAAAGTTTTGGAAACAAAATTGTGCACATTTTTTGTTTCATTTATTACAATTTGTAGATTTGGCTTCAAAATTTTTAATAGATTACAACCCTTTAATTTTTCAAATTAATTGTTTAACTCAAATATTGCTTTTTCGCCAGTTCCAGTTTCATTTCTTTGAAATTATATCTACATAATGTGTATACTAGTTATATTTTAGCTATATAATTTCTTCTAGTAGTAAATTGTTACAAAATAAAGATACGCGATATAGGACAATATATACTCGATTAAATTCACATTTTAAAATCAAATTTCTGTAAAATGATGGAGCCTATAAGCATTTACAAAAAGTAGAGAATACCTATAAACAATGGTTAAATTCGATAGGCAGGTTATTTCTTAACAACAAAATAACTTAAAACATTAATAATTTAGAAATATGCTATTTTTATAGTATTTAGTTTTTAAAATAAGTATATTTATTTTTCTAAATTTTTTAATATGTTAGAGAAAACTCATATTAACGGTCACATTTTATTTAACGTTAAACTGCATTAATTAATATCTTATGTTCACTTGAAAATACGTTTAGTTTGTGTTTGAGTGTTTAATCTCTTATAAATATGAGACAAAATTTCATTCTAAAATACCAGATACAAAAATTTAATATATTATATTAATAACATTTGCCACTTATTTCGAAAACATTGGCACAATGGCTCACACTTCTTCCCGAACTACTATCGTATTCATTGTTGTTGATTTGATTTGTGCGTTCGTTCCTGCATTCTCTGTTGAAGAAGCTGAAGCAAAATCACAATGGGATACATGTCTTCTTAAAATCAGTCCAAAATGTGCGTTGGATATAATTGGTGTTGTCTTTGAAAATTTAACCATCACTGATGCATGTTGTCATGATCTTGTTCAAGAAGGAAAAATGTGTCATGATACTCTTATCAAATATATTGCTGAGAAGCCGCATTTAGTTGCCCACGAAACAGAGTATTTGAAGAAAAGTGATGATTTGTGGACTCATTGTGTCTCAATTTCGCAAACTGCTTAAAAATATGTTATGCTTGTATTGATCTGATTAACAATTTTTATTTAACTATCGTTAAATTTTATTTGATCAAAAATGTGGATCAAACAGTATGCAATATAAAGCGACCATCAAGTGAATCTCATTCTAAATGAATCAATACAAATATTAACTCAATTGAAAAACAATGCGCTAACCATACAAGATTGTTAAACTAATAACAAGACATATATGAATAATTTCAAACAATATTGCTTAATTAGTTTGATTTAACTTATCTTTAATTTTAAAAATTAATTTTCAACTACGATGTCAATCATTATTTTTACATAACTGAAAATTATCTTGGATAATTTAAAACAAGAAGCTAAGAAAATATCTAATGTTTCACCTTTGAAACCTTTGAGTTTAGTAGTACATGCTAATATAATGGCTTGGAAAAAAAAACTATTTTGAATACTCATGTTGTCGACGATTTTGTAAATACGATTATTTATAAAGAAAACAATGAGACTGGATGTAATCACGCAAAAGAACAATATCCTATGACTAGTAAGTAGATAATAACTTATGCCAATGATATTAGGATGGAGCGTATGGATTTGAGTTTTAGATCCATCACAAAAATTTTGGAAACAAAATTGTGCACATTTTTTGTTTCATTTATTACAAGATTTGGCTTCAAATTTTTAATAGATTACAACCCTTTAATTTTGCCAATTAATTGTTTAACTCAATTATTGTTTTTCGCCAGTTCCAGTTTCATTATGAAATTATATCTACATAATGTGTATACTAGTTATGGTTTAGCTATATAATTTCTTCTAGTAGTAAATTCTTACAAAATAAAGATACGCGATATATGGACAATCCATACTCGATTAAATTCACATTTTAAACCCAAATTTCTGTAAATGATGGAGCCTATTAGCATTTACAGAAAGTTGAGAATACGTATAAACAATGGTTAAATTCGATTGGCAGGTTATTTCTTAACAACAAAATAACTTAAAACATTAATAATTTAGAAATATTCTATTTTGATAGTATTTAGTTTAAACAATAAGTATATTTATTTTTTCTAAATTTTCTAAATATGTTAGAGAAAACTCATATTAACGGTCACATTTTATTTAACGTTAAACTGCATTAATTAATTTCTTATGTTCACTTGAAAATACGTTTAGTTTGTGTTTGAGTGTTTAATCTCTTATAAATATGAGACAAAATTTCATTCTAAAATACCAGATACAAACATTTTAATATATTATATTAATAACATTTGCCACTTATTTCGAAAACATTGGCACAATGGCTCACACTTCTTCCCGAACTACTATCGTATTCATTGTTGTTGCTTTGATTTGTGCGTTCGTTCCTGCATTCTCTGTTGAAGAAGCTGAAGCAAAATCACTATGGGATACCTGTCTTCTTAAAATCAGTCCAAAATGTGCGTTGGATATAATTGGTGTTGTCTTTGAAAATTTAACCATCACTGATGCATGTTGTCATGATCTTGTACAAGAAGGAAAAATGTGTCACGATACTCTTATCAAATATATTGCTGAGAAGCCGCATTTAGTTGCCCACGAAACAGAGTATTTGAAGAAAAGTGATGATTTGTGGACTCATTGTGTCTCAATTTCGCAAACTGCTTAAAAATATGTTATGCTTGTATTGATCTACAAAATTTTTATTTAACTATCGTTAAATTTTATTTGATCAAAAATCGTGGATCAAACAGTATGCAATATAAAGCGACCATCAAGTGAATCTCATTCTAAATGAATCAATACATATATTAACTCAATTGAAAAACAATGTGCTAACCATACAAGATTGTTAGACTAATAACAAGACATATATGAATAATTTCAAACAATATTGCTTAATTATTTTGACTTAACTATTTCTTTAATTTTAAAAATTAATTTTCCTCTACGATTTCAATCATTATTTTTACATACACTGAAAATTATCTTGGATAATTTAAAACAAGAAGCTAAGAAAATATCTAATGTTTCACCTTTGAAACCTTTGAGTTTAGTAGTACATGCTAATACAATGGCTTGGAAAAAAAACTATTTTGAATACTCATGTTGTCGACGATTTTGTAAATACGATCATTTACAAAGAAAACAATGAGACAGGATGTAACACGAAAAAGAACAATATCCTATGACTAGTAAGTAGATAATAACTTATGCCAATGATATTAGGATGGAGCGTATGGATTTGAGTTTTAAATCCATCATAAAAGTTTTGGAAACAAAATTGTGCACATTTTTTGTTTCATTTACTACAATTTGTAGATTTGGCTTCAAAAATTTTTAATAGATTACAACCCTTTAATTTTTGCAAGTTAATTGTTTAAGTCAAATATTGTTTTTTCGCCAGTTCGAGTTTCTTTTCTATGAAATTATATCTACATAATGTGTATACTAGTTATGGTTTAGCTATATAATTTCTTCTAGTAGTAAATTCTTACAAAATAAAGATACGCGATAATGGACAATCCATACTCGATTAAATTCACATTTGTAAACCCAAATTTCTGTAAATATTGGAGTATTAGAATTTACAGAAAGTTGAGAATACGTATAAACAATGGTTAAATTCGATTGGCAGGTTATTTCTTAACAACAGAATAACTTAAAACATTAATAATTTAGAAATATTCTATTTTGATAGTATTTAGTTTAAACAATAAGTATATTTATTTTTTCTAAATTTTCTAAATATGTTAGAAAAAACTCATATTAACGGTCACATTTTATTTAACGTTAAACTGCATTAATTAATTTCTTATGTTCACTTGAAAATACGTTTATGTTTGTGTTTGAGTGTTTAATCTCTTATAAATATGAGAAAAAATTTCATTCTAAAATACCAGATACAAACATTTTAATATATTATATTAATAACATTTGCCACTTATTTCGAAAACATTGGCACAATGGCTCACACTTCTTCCCGAACTACTATCGTATTCATTGTTGTTGCTTTGATTTGTGCGTTCGTTCCTGCATTCTCTGTTGAAGAAGCTGAAGCAAAATCACTATGGGATACCTGTCTTCTTAAAATCAGTCCAAAATGTGCGTTGGATATAATTGGTGTTGTCTTTGAAAATTTAACCATCACTGATGCATGTTGTCATGATCTTGTACAAGAAGGAAAAATGTGTCACGATACTCTTATCAAATATATTGCTGAGAAGCCGCATTTAGTTGCCCACGAAACAGAGTATTTGAAGAAAAGTGATGATTTGTGGACTCATTGTGTCTCAATTTCGCAAATTGCTTAAAAATATGTTATGCTTGTATTGATCTACAAAATTTTTATTTAACTATCGTTAAATTTTATTTGATCAAAAATCGTGGATCAAACAGTATGCAATATAAAGCGACCATCAAGTGAATCTCATTCTAAATGAATCAATACATATATTAACTCAATTGAAAAACAATGTGCTAACCATACAAGATTGTTAAACTAATAAAAAGACATATATGAATAATTTCAAACAATATTGGTTAATTACTTTGACTTAAGTTATCTTTAATTTAAAAAATTAATTTTCATCTACGATTTCAATCATTATTTTTACATACACTGAAAATTATCTTGGGTAATTTAAAACAAGAAGCTAAGAAAATATCTAATGTTTCACCTTTGAAACCTTTGAGTTTAGTAGTACATGCTAATATAATGGCTTGGAAAAAAAAAACTATTTTGAATACTCATGTTGTCGACGATTTTGTAAATACGATCATTTACAAAGAAAACAATGAGACAGGATGTAACACGAAAAAGAACAATATCCTATGACTAGTAAGTAGATAATAACTTATGCCAATGATATTAGGATGGAGCGTATGGATTTGAGTTTTAAATCCATCATAAAAGTTTTGGAAACAAAATTGTGCACATTTTTTGTTTCATTTACTACAATTTGTAGATTTGGCTTCAAAATTTTTAATAGATTACAACCCTTTAATTTTTGCAAATTAATTGTTTAAGTCAAATATTGTTTTTTCGCCAGTTCGAGTTTCTTTTCTATGAAATTATATCTACATAATGTGTATACTAGTTATGGTTTAGCTATATAATTTCTTCTAGTAGTAAATTCTTACAAAATAAAGATACGCGATAATGGACAATCCATACTCGATTAAATTCACATTTGTAAACCCAAATTTCTGTAAATGTTGGAGTGTATTAGAATATACAGAAAGTTGAGAATACGTATAAACAATGGTTAAATTCGATTGGCAGGTTATTTCTTAACAACAAAATAACTTAAAACATTAATAATTTAGAAATATTCTATTTTGATAGTATTTAGTTTAAACAATAAGTATATTTATTTTTTCTAAATTTTCTAAATATGTTAGAGAAAACTCATATTAACGGTCACATTTTATTTAACGTTAAACTGCATTAATTAATTTCTTATGTTCACTTGAAAATACGTTTATGTTTGTGTTTGAGTGTTTAATCTCTTATAAATATGAGACAAAATTTCATTCTAAAATACCAGATACAAACATTTTAATATATTATATTAATAACATTTGCCACTTATTTCGAAAACATTGGCACAATGGCTCACACTTCTTCCCGAACAACTATCGTATTCATTGTTGTTGCTTTGATTTGTGCGTTCGTTCCTGCATTCTCTGTTGAAGAAGCTGAAGCAAAATCACTATGGGATACCTGTCTTCTTAAAATGAGTCCAAATTGTGCGTTGGATATAATTGGTGTTGTCTTTGAAAATTTAACCATCACTGATGCATGTTGTCATGATCTTGTTCAAGAAGGAAAAATGTGTCACGATACTCTTATCAAATATATTGCTGAGAAGCCGCATTTAGTTGCCCACGAAACAGAGTATTTGGAGAAAAGTGATGATTTGTGGACTCATTGTGTCTCAGTTTCGCAAACTGCTTAAAAATATGTTATGCTTGTATTGATCTACAAAAATTTTATTTAACTATCGTTATATTTTATTTGATCAAAAATCGTGGATCAAACAGTATGCAATATAAAGCGACCATCAAGTGAATCTCATTCTAAATGAATCAATACATATATTAACTCAATTGAAAAACAATGTGCTAACCATACAAGATTGTTAAACTAATAACAAGACATATATGAATAATTTCAAACAATATTGCTTAATTACTTTGACTTAACTTATCTTTAATTTTAAAAATTAATTTTCATCTACGATTTCAATCATTATTTTTACATACACTGAAAATTATCTTGGGTAATTTAAAACAAGAAGCTAAGAAAATATCTAATGTTTCACCTTTGAAACCTTTGAGTTTAGTAGTACATGCTTATATAATGGCTTGGAAAAAAAAACTATTTTGAATACTCATGTTGTCGACGATTTTGTAAATACGATTATTTACAAAGAAAACAATGAGACTGGATGTAATCACAAAAAATAACAATATCCTATGACTAGTAAGTAGATAATAACTTATGCCAATGATATTAGGATGGAGCGTATGGATTTGAGTTTTAAATCCATCATAAAAGTTTTGGAAACAAAATTATACACATTTTTTGTTTCATTTATTACAATTTGTAGATTTGGGTTCAGAATTTTTAATACATTACAACCCTTTAATTTTTGCAAATTAATTGTTTAACTCTAATATTGTTTTTCGCAAGTTCCAGTTTCTTTTCTATGAAATTATATCTACATAATGTGTATACTAGTTATGGTTTAGCTATATAATTTCTTCTAGTAGTAAATTCTTACAAAATAAAGATACGCGATAATGGACAATCCATACTCGATTAAATTCACATTTGTAAGCCCAAATTTCTGTAAATGTTGGAGCGTATTAGCATTTACAGAAAGTTGAGAATACGTATAAACAATGGTTAAATTCGATTGGCAGGTTATTTCTTAACAACAAAATAACTTAAAACATTAATAATTTAGAAATATTCTATTTTGATAGTATTTAGTTTAAACAATAAGTATATTTATTTTTTCTAAATTTTCTAAATATGTTAGAGAAAACTCATATTAACGGTCACATTTTATTTAACGTTAAACTGCATTAATTAATTTCTTATGTTCACTTGAAAATACGTTTATGTTTGTGTTTGAGTGTTTAATCTCTTATAAATATGAGACAAAATTTCATTCTAAAATACCAGATACAAACATTTTAATATATTATATTAATAACATTTGCCACTTATTTCGAAAACATTGGCACAATGGCTCACACTTCTTCCCGAACTACTATCGTATTCATTGTTGTTGCTTTGATTTGTGCGTTCGTTCCTGCATTCTCTGTTGAAGAAGCTGAAGCAAAATCACTATGGGATACCTGTCTTCTTAAAATCAGTCCAAAATGTGCGTTGGATATAATTGGTGTTGTCTTTGAAAATTTAACCATCACTGATGCATGTTGTCATGATCTTGTACAAGAAGGAAAAATGTGTCACGATACTCTTATCAAATATATTGCTGAGAAGCCGCATTTAGTTGCCCACGAAACAGAGTATTTGAAGAAAAGTGATGATTTGTGGACTCATTGTGTCTCAGTTTCGCAAACTGCTTAAAAATATGTTATGCTTGTATTGATCTACAAAAATTTTATTTAACTATCGTTAAATTTTATTTGATCAAAAATCGTGGATCAAACAGTATGCAATATAAAGCGACCATCAAGTGAATCTCATTCTAAATGAATCAATACATATATTAACTCAATTGAAAAACAATGTGCTAACCATACAAGATTGTTAAACTAATAACAAGACATATATGAATAATTTCAAACAATATTGCTTAATTACTTTGACTTAATTTATCTTTAATTTTAAAAATTAATTTTCCTCTACGATTTCAATCATTATTTTTACATACACTGAAAATTATCTTGGGTAATTTAAAACAAGAAGCTAAGAAAATATCTAATGTTTCACCTTTGAAACCTTTGAGTTTAGTAGTACATGCTTATATAATGGCTTGGAAAAAAAAACTATTTTGAATACTCATGTTGTCGACGATTTTGTAAATACGATTATTTACAAAGAAAACAATGAGACTGGATGTAATCACAAAAAATAACAATATCCTATGACTAGTAAGTAGATAATAACTTATGCCAATGATATTAGGATGGAGCGTATGGATTTGAGTTTTAAATCCATCATAAAAGTTTTGGAAACAAAATTATACACATTTTTTGTTTCATTTATTACAATTTGTAGATTTGGGTTCAGAATTTTTAATACATTACAACCCTTTAATTTTTGCAAATTAATTGTTTAACTCTAATATTGTTTTTCGCAAGTTCCAGTTTCTTTCTATGAAATTATATCTACATAATGTGTATACTAGTTATGGTTTAGCTATATAATTTCTTCTAGTAGTAAATTCTTACAAAATAAAGATACGCGATAATGGACAATCCATACTCGATTAAATTCACATTTGTAAGCCCAAATTTATGTAAATGTTGGAGCGTATTAGCATTTACAGAAAGTTGAGAATACGTATAAACAATGGTTAAATTCGATTGGCAGGTTATTTCTTAACAACAAAATAACTTAAAACATTAATAATTTAGAAATATTCTATTTTGATAGTATTTAGTTTAAACAATAAGTATATTTATTTTTTCTAAATTTTCTAAATATGTTAGAGAAAACTCATATTAACGGTCACATTTTATTTAACGTTAAACTGCATTAATTAATTTCTTATGTTCACTTGAAAATACGTTTATGTTTGTGTTTGAGTGTTTAATCTCTTATAAATATGAGACAAAATTTCATTCTAAAATACCAGATACAAACATTTTAATATATTATATTAATAACATTTGCCACTTATTTCGAAAACATTGGCACAATGGCTCACACTTCTTCCCGAACTACTATCGTATTCATTGTTGTTGCTTTGATTTGTGCGTTCGTTCCTGCATTCTCTGTTGAAGAAGCTGAAGCAAAATCACTATGGGATACCTGTCTTCTTAAAATCAGTCCAAAATGTGCGTTGGATATAATTGGTGTTGTCTTTGAAAATTTAACCATCACTGATGCATGTTGTCATGATCTTGTACAAGAAGGAAAAATGTGTCACGATACTCTTATCAAATATATTGCTGAGAAGCCGCATTTAGTTGCCCACGAAACAGAGTATTTGAAGAAAAGTGATGATTTGTGGACTCATTGTGTCTCAGTTTCGCAAACTGCTTAAAAATATGTTATGCTTGTATTGATCTACAAAATTTTTATTTAACTATCGTTAAATTTTATTTGATCAAAAATCGTGGATCAAACAGTATGCAATATAAAGCGACCATCAAGTGAATCTCATTCTAAATGAATCAATACATATATTAACTCAATTGAAAAACAATGTGCTAACCATACAAGATTGTTAAACTAATAACAAGACATATATGAATAATTTCAAACAATATTGCTTAATTACTTTGACTTAACTTATCTTTAATTTTAAAAATTAATTTTCCTCTACGATTTCAATCATTATTTTTACATACACTGAAAATTATCTTGGGTAATTTAAAACAAGAAGCTAAGAAAATATCTAATGTTTCACCTTTGAAACCTTTGAGT
Organism: Brassica napus; assembly: GCF_020379485.1. Taxonomy (NCBI): domain Eukaryota; kingdom Viridiplantae; phylum Streptophyta; class Magnoliopsida; order Brassicales; family Brassicaceae; genus Brassica; species Brassica napus. The sequence goes on along the minus strand of NC_063442.1, from coordinate 19,472,020 downwards.
TTAGTAGTACATGCTTATATAATGGCTTGGAAAAAAAAACTATTTTGAATACTCATGTTGTCGACGATTTTGTAAATACGATTATTTACAAAGAAAACAATGAGACTGGATGTAATCACAAAAAATAACAATATCCTATGACTAGTAAGTAGATAATAACTTATGCCAATGATATTAGGATGGAGCGTATGGATTTGAGTTTTAAATCCATCATAAAAGTTTTGGAAACAAAATTATACACATTTTTTGTTTCATTTATTACAATTTGTAGATTTGGGTTCAGAATTTTTAATACATTACAACCCTTTAATTTTTGCAAATTAATTGTTTAACTCTAATATTGTTTTTCGCAAGTTCCAGTTTCTTTTCTATGAAATTATATCTACATAATGTGTATACTAGTTATGGTTTAGCTATATAATTTCTTCTAGTAGTAAATTCTTACAAAATAAAGATACGCGATAATGGACAATCCATACTCGATTAAATTCACATTTGTAAGCCCAAATTTATGTAAATGTTGGAGCGTATTAGCATTTACAGAAAGTTGAGAATACGTATAAACAATGGTTAAATTCGATTGGCAGGTTATTTCTTAACAACAAAATAACTTAAAACATTAATAATTTAGAAATATTCTATTTTGATAGTATTTAGTTTAAACAATAAGTATATTTATTTTTTCTAAATTTTCTAAATATGTTAGAGAAAACTCATATTAACGGTCACATTTTATTTAACGTTAAACTGCATTAATTAATTTCTTATGTTCACTTGAAAATACGTTTATGTTTGTGTTTGAGTGTTTAATCTCTTATAAATATGAGACAAAATTTCATTCTAAAATACCAGATACAAACATTTTAATATATTATATTAATAACATTTGCCACTTATTTCGAAAACATTGGCACAATGGCTCACACTTCTTCCCGAACTACTATCGTATTCATTGTTGTTGCTTTGATTTGTGCGTTCGTTCCTGCATTCTCTGTTGAAGAAGCTGAAGCAAAATCACTATGGGATACCTGTCTTCTTAAAATCAGTCCAAAATGTGCGTTGGATATAATTGGTGTTGTCTTTGAAAATTTAACCATCACTGATGCATGTTGTCATGATCTTGTACAAGAAGGAAAAATGTGTCACGATACTCTTATCAAATATATTGCTGAGAAGCCGCATTTAGTTGCCCACGAAACAGAGTATTTGAAGAAAAGTGATGATTTGTGGACTCATTGTGTCTCAGTTTCGCAAACTGCTTAAAAATATGTTATGCTTGTATTGATCTACAAAATTTTTATTTAACTATCGTTAAATTTTATTTGATCAAAAATCGTGGATCAAACAGTATGCAATATAAAGCGACCATCAAGTGAATCTCATTCTAAATGAATCAATACATATATTAACTCAATTGAAAAACAATGTGCTAACCATACAAGATTGTTAAACTAATAACAAGACATATATGAATAATTTCAAACAATATTGCTTAATTACTTTGACTTAACTTATCTTTAATTTTAAAAATTAATTTTCCTCTACGATTTCAATCATTATTTTTACATACACTGAAAATTATCTTGGGTAATTTAAAACAAGAAGCTAAGAAAATATCTAATGTTTCACCTTTGAAACCTTTGAGTTTAGTAGTACATGCTTATATAATGGCTTGGAAAAAAAAACTATTTTGAATACTCATGTTGTCGACGATTTTGTAAATACGATTATTTACAAAGAAAACAATGAGACTGGATGTAATCACAAAAAATAACAATATCCTATGACTAGTAAGTAGATAATAACTTATGCCAATGATATTAGGATGGAGCGTATGGATTTGAGTTTTAAATCCATCATAAAAGTTTTGGAAACAAAATTATACACATTTTTTGTTTCATTTATTACAATTTGTAGATTTGGGTTCAGAATTTTTAATACATTACAACCCTTTAATTTTTGCAAATTAATTGTTTAACTCTAATATTGTTTTTCGCAAGTTCCAGTTTCTTTTCTATGAAATTATATCTACATAATGTGTATACTAGTTATGGTTTAGCTATATAATTTCTTCTAGTAGTAAATTCTTACAAAATAAAGATACGCGATAATGGACAATCCATACTCGATTAAATTCACATTTGTAAGCCCAAATTTATGTAAATGTTGGAGCGTATTAGCATTTACAGAAAGTTGAGAATACGTATAAACAATGGTTAAATTCGATTGGCAGGTTATTTCTTAACAACAAAATAACTTAAAACATTAATAATTTAGAAATATTCTATTTTGATAGTATTTAGTTTAAACAATAAGTATATTTATTTTTTCTAAATTTTCTAAATATGTTAGAGAAAACTCATATTAACGGTCACATTTTATTTAACGTTAAACTGCATTAATTAATTTCTTATGTTCACTTGAAAATACGTTTATGTTTGTGTTTGAGTGTTTAATCTCTTATAAATATGAGACAAAATTTCATTCTAAAATACCAGATACAAACATTTTAATATATTATATTAATAACATTTGCCACTTATTTCGAAAACATTGGCACAATGGCTCACACTTCTTCCCGAACTACTATCGTATTCATTGTTGTTGCTTTGATTTGTGCGTTCGTTCCTGCATTCTCTGTTGAAGAAGCTGAAGCAAAATCACTATGGGATACCTGTCTTCTTAAAATCAGTCCAAAATGTGCGTTGGATATAATTGGTGTTGTCTTTGAAAATTTAACCATCACTGATGCATGTTGTCATGATCTTGTACAAGAAGGAAAAATGTGTCACGATACTCTTATCAAATATATTGCTGAGAAGCCGCATTTAGTTGCCCACGAAACAGAGTATTTGAAGAAAAGTGATGATTTGTGGACTCATTGTGTCTCAGTTTCGCAAACTGCTTAAAAATATGTTATGCTTGTATTGATCTACAAAAATTTTATTTAACTATCGTTAAATTTTATTTGATCAAAAATCGTGGATCAAACAGTATGCAATATAAAGCGACCATCAAGTGAATCTCATTCTAAATGAATCAATACATATATTAACTCAATTGAAAAACAATGTGCTAACCATACAAGATTGTTAAACTAATAACAAGACATATATGAATAATTTCAAACAATATTGCTTAATTACTTTGACTTAACTTATCTTTAATTTTAAAAATTAATTTTCCTCTACGATTTCAATCATTATTTTTACATACACTGAAAATTATCTTGGGTAATTTAAAACAAGAAGCTAAGAAAATATCTAATGTTTCACCTTTGAAACCTTTGAGTTTAGTAGTACATGCTTATATAATGGCTTGGAAAAAAAACTATTTTGAATACTCATGTTGTCGACGATTTTGTAAATACGATTATTTACAAAGAAAACAATGAGACTGGATGTAATCACAAAAAATAACAATATCCTATGACTAGTAAGTAGATAATAACTTATGCCAATGATATTAGGATGGAGCGTATGGATTTGAGTTTTAAATCCATCATAAAAGTTTTGGAAACAAAATTATACACATTTTTTGTTTCATTTATTACAATTTGTAGATTTGGGTTCAGAATTTTTAATACATTACAACCCTTTAATTTTTGCAAATTAATTGTTTAACTCTAATATTGTTTTTCGCAAGTTCCAGTTTCTCTTCTATGAAATTATATCTACATAATGTGTATACTAGTTATGGTTTAGCTATATAATTTCTTCTAGTAGTAAATTCTTACAAAATAAAGATACGCGATAATGGACAATCCATACTCGATTAAATTCACATTTGTAAGCCCAAATTTATGTAAATGTTGGAGCGTATTAGCATTTACAGAAAGTTGAGAATACGTATAAACAATGGTTAAATTCGATTGGCAGGTTATTTCTTAACAACAAAATAACTTAAAACATTAATAATTTAGAAATATTCTATTTTGATAGTATTTAGTTTAAACAATAAGTATATTTATTTTTTCTAAATTTTCTAAATATGTTAGAGAAAACTCATATTAACGGTCACATTTTATTTAACGTTAAACTGCATTAATTAATTTCTTATGTTCACTTGAAAATACGTTTATGTTTGTGTTTGAGTGTTTAATCTCTTATAAATATGAGACAAAATTTCATTCTAAAATACCAGATACAAACATTTTAATATATTATATTAATAACATTTGCCACTTATTTCGAAAACATTGGCACAATGGCTCACACTTCTTCCCGAACTACTATCGTATTCATTGTTGTTGCTTTGATTTGTGCGTTCGTTCCTGCATTCTCTGTTGAAGAAGCTGAAGCAAAATCACTATGGGATACCTGTCTTCTTAAAATCAGTCCAAAATGTGCGTTGGATATAATTGGTGTTGTCTTTGAAAATTTAACCATCACTGATGCATGTTGTCATGATCTTGTACAAGAAGGAAAAATGTGTCACGATACTCTTATCAAATATATTGCTGAGAAGCCGCATTTAGTTGCCCACGAAACAGAGTATTTGAAGAAAAGTGATGATTTGTGGACTCATTGTGTCTCAGTTTCGCAAACTGCTTAAAAATATGTTATGCTTGTATTGATCTACAAAATTTTTATTTAACTATCGTTAAATTTTATTTGATCAAAAATCGTGGATCAAACAGTATGCAATATAAAGCGACCATCAAGTGAATCTCATTCTAAATGAATCAATACATATATTAACTCAATTGAAAAACAATGTGCTAACCATACAAGATTGTTAAACTAATAACAAGACATATATGAATAATTTCAAACAATATTGCTTAATTACTTTGACTTAACTTATCTTTAATTTTAAAAATTAATTTTCCTCTACGATTTCAATCATTATTTTTACATACACTGAAAATTATCTTGGGTAATTTAAAACAAGAAGCTAAGAAAATATCTAATGTTTCACCTTTGAAACCTTTGAGTTTAGTAGTACATGCTTATATAATGGCTTGGAAAAAAAAACTATTTTGAATACTCATGTTGTCGACGATTTTGTAAATACGATTTTTTACAAAGAAAACAATGAGACTGGATGTAATCACAAAAAATAACAATATCCTATGACTAGTAAGTAGATAATAACTTATGCCAATGATATTAGGATGGAGCGTATGGATTTGAGTTTTAAATCCATCATAAAAGTTTTGGAAACAAAATTATACACATTTTTTGTTTCATTTATTACAATTTGTAGATTTGGGTTCAGAATTTTTAATACATTACAACCCTTTAATTTTTGCAAATTAATTGTTTAACTCTAATATTGTTTTTCGCCAGTTCCAGTTTCTTTTCTATGAAATTATATCTACATAATGTGTATACTAGTTATGGTTTAGCTATATAATTTCTTCTAGTAGTAAATTCTTACAAAATAAAGATACGCGATAATGGACAATCCATACTCGATTAAATTCACATTTGTAAGCCCAAATTTATGTAAATGTTCGAGCGTATTAACATTTACAGAAAGTTGAGAATACGTATAAACAATGGTTAAATTCGATTGGCAGGTTATTTCTTAACAACAAAATAACTTAAAACATTAATAATTTAGAAATATTCTATTTTGATAGTATTTAGTTTAAACAATAAGTATATTTATTTTTTCTAAATTTTCTAAATATGTTAGAGAAAACTCATATTAACGGTCACATTTTATTTAACGTTAAACTGCATTAATTAATTTCTTATGTTCACTTGAAAATACGTTTATGTTTGTGTTTGAGTGTTTAATCTCTTATAAATATGAGACAAAATTTCATTCTAAAATACCAGATACAAACATTTTAATATATTATATTAATAACATTTGCCACTTATTTCGAAAACATTGGCACAATGGCTCACACTTCTTCCCGAACTACTATCGTATTCATTGTTGTTGCTTTGATTTGTGCGTTCGTTCCTGCATTCTCTGTTGAAGAAGCTGAAGCAAAATCACTATGGGATACCTGTCTTCTTAAAATCAGTCCAAAATGTGCGTTGGATATAATTGGTGTTGTCTTTGAAAATTTAACCATCACTGATGCATGTTGTCATGATCTTGTACAAGAAGGAAAAATGTGTCACGATACTCTTATCAAATATATTGCTGAGAAGCCGCATTTAGTTGCCCACGAAACAGAGTATTTGAAGAAAAGTGATGATTTGTGGACTCATTGTGTCTCAGTTTCGCAAACTGCTTAAAAATATGTTATGCTTGTATTGATCTACAAAATTTTTATTTAACTATCGTTAAATTTTATTTGATCAAAAATCGTGGATCAAACAGTATGCAATATAAAGCGACCATCAAGTGAATCTCATTCTAAATGAATCAATACATATATTAACTCAATTGAAAAACAATGTGCTAACCATACAAGATTGTTAAACTAATAACAAGACATATATGAATAATTTCAAACAATATTGCTTAATTACTTTGACTTAACTTATCTTTAATTTTAAAAATTAATTTTCCTCTACGATTTCAATCATTATTTTTACATACACTGAAAATTATCTTGGGTAATTTAAAACAAGAAGCTAAGAAAATATCTAATGTTTCACCTTTGAAACCTTTGAGTTTAGTAGTACATGCTTATATAATGGCTTGGAAAAAAAAACTATTTTGAATACTCATGTTGTCGACGATTTTGTAAATACGATTATTTACAAAGAAAACAATGAGACTGGATGTAATCACAAAAAATAACAATATCCTATGACTAGTAAGTAGATAATAACTTATGCCAATGATATTAGGATGGAGCGTATGGATTTGAGTTTTAAATCCATCATAAAAGTTTTGGAAACAAAATTATACACATTTTTTGTTTCATTTATTACAATTTGTAGATTTGGGTTCAGAATTTTTAATACATTACAACCCTTTAATTTTTGCAAATTAATTGTTTAACTCTAATATTGTTTTTCGCAAGTTCCAGTTTCTTTTCTATGAAATTATATCTACATAATGTGTATACTAGTTATGGTTTAGCTATATAATTTCTTCTAGTAGTAAATTCTTACAAAATAAAGATACGCGATAATGGACAATCCATACTCGATTAAATTCACATTTGTAAGCCCAAATTTATGTAAATGTTGGAGCGTATTAGCATTTACAGAAAGTTGAGAATACGTATAAACAATGGTTAAATTCGATTGGCAGGTTATTTCTTAACAACAAAATAACTTAAAACATTAATAATTTAGAAATATTCTATTTTGATAGTATTTAGTTTAAACAATAAGTATATTTATTTTTTCTAAATTTTCTAAATATGTTAGAGAAAACTCATATTAACGGTCACATTTTATTTAACGTTAAACTGCATTAATTAATTTCTTATGTTCACTTGAAAATACGTTTATGTTTGTGTTTGAGTGTTTAATCTCTTATAAATATGAGACAAAATTTCATTCTAAAATACCAGATATAAACATTTTAATATATTATATTAATAACATTTGCCACTTATTTCGAAAACATTGGCACAATGGCTCACACTTCTTCCCGAACTACTATCGTATTCATTGTTGTTGCTTTGATTTGTGCGTTCGTTCCTGCATTCTCTGTTGAAGAAGCTGAAGCAAAATCACTATGGGATACCTGTCTTCTTAAAATCAGTCCAAAATGTGCGTTGGATATAATTGGTGTTGTCTTTGAAAATTTAACCATCACTGATGCATGTTGTCATGATCTTGTACAAGAAGGAAAAATGTGTCACGATACTCTTATCAAATATATTGCTGAGAAGCCGCATTTAGTTGCCCACGAAACAGAGTATTTGAAGAAAAGTGATGATTTGTGGACTCATTGTGTCTCAGTTTCGCAAACTGCTTAAAAATATGTTATGCTTGTATTGATCTACAAAAATTTTATTTAACTATCGTTAAATTTTATTTGATCAAAAATCGTGGATCAAACAGTATGCAATATAAAGCGACCATCAAGTGAATCTCATTCTAAATGAATCAATACATATATTAACTCCATTGAAAAACAATGTGCTAACCATACAAGATTGTTAAACTAATAACAAGACATATATGAATAATTTCAAACAATATTGCTTAATTACTTTGACTTAACTTATCTTTAATTTTAAAAATTAATTTTCCTCTACGATTTCAATCATTATTTTTACATACACTGAAAATTATCTTGGGTAATTTAAAACAAGAAGCTAAGAAAATATCTAATGTTTCACCTTTGAAACCTTGAGAGTTTAGTAGTACATGCTTATATAATGGCTTGGAAAAAAAAACTATTTTGAATACTCATGTTGTCGACGATTTTGTAAATACGATTATTTACAAAGAAAACAATGAGACTGGATGTAATCACAAAAAATAACAATATCCTATGACTAGTAAGTAGATAATAACTTATGCCAATGATATTAGGATGGAGCGTATGGATTTGAGTTTTAAATCCATCATAAAAGTTTTGGAAACAAAATTATACACATTTTTTGTTTCATTTATTACAATTTGTAGATTTGGGTTCAGAATTTTTAATACATTACAACCCTTTAATTTTTGAAAATTAATTGTTTAACTCTAATATTGTTTTTCGCAAGTTCCAGTTTCTTTTCTATGAAATTATATCTACATAATGTGTATACTAGTTATGGTTTAGCTATATAATTTCTTCTAGTAGTAAATTCTTACAAAATAAAGATACGCGATAATGGACAATCCATACTCGATTAAATTCACATTTGTAAGCCCAAATTTATGTAAATGTTGGAGCGTATTAGCATTTACAGAAAGTTGAGAATACGTATAAACAATGGTTAAATTCGATTGGCAGGTTATTTCTTAACAACAAAATAACTTAAAACATTAATAATTTAGAAATATTCTATTTTGATAGTATTTAGTTTAAACAATAAGTATATTTATTTTTTCTAAATTTTCTAAATATGTTAGAGAAAACTCATATTAACGGTCACATTTTATTTAACGTTAAACTGCATTAATTAATTTCTTATGTTCACTTGAAAATACGTTTATGTTTGTGTTTGAGTGTTTAATCTCTTATAAATATGAGACAAAATTTCATTCTAAAATACCAGATACAAACATTTTAATATATTATATTAATAACATTTGCCACTTATTTCGAAAACATTGGCACAATGGCTCACACTTCTTCCCGAACTACTATCGTATTCATTGTTGTTGCTTTGATTTGTGCGTTCGTTCCTGCATTCTCTGTTGAAGAAGCTGAAGCAAAATCACTATGGGATACCTGTCTTCTTAAAATCAGTCCAAAATGTGCGTTGGATATAATTGGTGTTGTCTTTGAAAATTTAACCATCACTGATGCATGTTGTCATGATCTTGTACAAGAAGGAAAAATGTGTCACGATACTCTTATCAAATATATTGCTGAGAAGCCGCATTTAGTTGCCCACGAAACAGAGTATTTGAAGAAAAGTGATGATTTGTGGACTCATTGTGTCTCAGTTTCGCAAACTGCTTAAAAATATGTTATGCTTGTATTGATCTACAAAATTTTTATTTAACTATCGTTAAATTTTATTTGATCAAAAATCGTGGATCAAACAGTATGCAATATAAAGAGACCATCAAGTGAATCTCATTCTAAATGAATCAATACATATATTAACTCAATTGAAAAACAATGTGCTAACCATACAAGATTGTTAAACTAATAACAAGACATATATGAATAATTTCAAACAATATTGCTTAATTACTTTGACTTAACTTATCTTTAATTTTAAAAATTAATTTTCATCTACAATTTAAATCATTATTTTTACATACACAGAAAATTATCTTGTGTAATTTAAAACAACCTAAGAAAATATCCAATGTTTCACTTTTGACACCTTTGAGTTTTGTAGGACATGCTCATATAATGGTTGGAAAAAAAAAATTTTAATACTCATGTTGTCGACGATTTTGTAAATACGATCATTTACAAAGAAAACAATGAGACTGGATGTAATCACGAAAATGAACAATATCCTATGACTAGTAAGTAGATAATAACTTATGCCAATGATATTAGGATGGAACGTATGGATTTGAGTTTTAAATCCATCCTAAAAGTTTTGGAAACAAAATTGTGCACATTTTTTGTTTCATTTACTACAATTTGTAGATTTGGCTTCAAAATTTTTAATAGATTACCACCCTTTAATTTTTGCAAATTAATTGTTTAACTCAAATATTTTTTTTTTCGCCAGTTCCAGTTTCATTTCTATGAAATTATATCTACATAATGTGTATACTAGTTATGGTTTAGCTATATAATTTCTTCTAGTGGTAAATTCTTACAAAATAAAGATACGCGATATTGGACAATCCATACTCGGTTAAATTCACAAGCATAACATGTTTTTAAGCAGTTTGCGAAATTGAGACACAATGAGTCCACAAATCATCACTTTTCTTCAAATACTCTGTTTCGTGGGCAACTAAATGCGTCTTCTCAGCAATATATTTGATAAGAGTATCGTGACACATTTTTCCTTCTTGAACAAGATCATGACAACATGCATCAGTGATGGTTAAATTTTCAAAGACAACACCAATTATATCCAACGCACATTTTGGACTGATTTTAAGAAGACATGTATCCCATAGTGATTTTGCTTCAGCTTCTTCAACAGAGAATGCAGGAACGAACGCACAAATCAAAGCAACAACAACGAATACGATTGTAGTTTGGGAAGAACTTTGAGCCATTGTGCCATTGTGATCGAAATAAGTGGCAAATGTTATTAATATAATATATTAAAATGTTTGTATCTGGTATTTTAAAATGAAAATTTGTCTCATATTTATAAGGGGTCAAGTGAACATAACAAATTAATTAATGCAGTTTAACATTAAATAAAATGTGATCGTTAATATGAGTTTTCTGTACCATATTTAGAAAATTTAGAAAAAGAAATATACTTATTGTTTAAACTAAAATACTATAAAAATATTATATTTCTAAACTATTAATGTTTTAAGTTATTTTGTTGTTAAGAAATAACCTGGCAATCGAATTTAACCATTGTTTATACGTATTCTCAACTTTCTGTAAATGCTAATAGGCTCCATCATTTTACAGAAATTTGGGTTTAAAATGTGAATTTAATCGAGTACAGATTGTCATATATCGCGTATCTTTATTTTGTAAGAGTTTACTACTAGAAGAAATTATATAGCTAACCATAACTAGTATACACATTACGTAGATATAATTTCATAGAAATGAAACTGGAACTGGCGAAAAAACACTAATTGAGTTAAACAATCAATTGGCAAAAATTAAAGGGTTGTAATCTATTAAAAAACTTGAAGCCAAATCTACAAATTGTAATAAATGAAAAAAAAAATGTGCAAAATTTCATTTCCAAATTTTTTGTGGTGGATCTAAAACTCAAATCCATACGCTCCATCCTAATATCATTGGCATAAGTTATTATCTACTTACTAGTCATAGGATATTGTTCTTTTGCGTGATTAGATCCAGTCTCATTGTTTTCTTTGTAACTCATCGTATTTACAAAATGAGTATTCGAAATAGTTTTTTTTTCCAAGCCATTATATTAGCCTGTACTACTAAACTCAAAGGTTTCAAAGGTGACACATTAGATATTTTTTTAGCTTCTTGTTTTAAATTATCCAACATAATTTTCAGTTTATGTTAAAATAATGATTGACATCGTAGTTGAAAATTAATTTTTAAAATTAAAGATAAGTTAAATTAAACTAATTAAGCAATATTGTTTGAAATTATTCATATATGTCTTGTTATTATTGTATGGTTAGCGCAATGTTTGTTAATTGAGTTAATATTTGTATTGATTCATTTAGAATGAGATTCACTTGATGGTCGCTTTATATTGCACACTGTTTGATCCATAATTTTTGATCAAATAAAATTTAACGATAGTTAAATAAAAATTCTGTTAATCAGATCAATACAAGCATAATATATTTTTAAGCAGTTTGCGAAATTGAGACACAATGACTCCACAAATCATCACTTTTCTTCAAATACTCTGTTTCGTGGGCAACTAAATGCGGCTTCTCAGCAATATATTTGATAAGAGTATCGTGACACATTTTTCCTTCTTGAACAAGATCATGACAACATGCATCAGTGATGGTTAGATTTTCAAAGACAACACCAATTATATCCAACGCACATTTTGGACTGATTTTAAGAAGACATGTATCCCATAGTGATTTTGCTTCAGCTTCTTCAACAGAGAATGCAGGAACGAACACACAAATCAAAGCAACAACAATGAATAAGATAGTATTTCGGGAAGAAGTGTGAGCCATTGTGCCAATGTTTTCGAAATAAGTGGCAAATGTATTAATATAATATATTAAAATGTTTGTATCTGGTATTTTAGAATGAAATTTTGTCTCATATTTATAATAGATTAAACACTCAAACCCAAACTAAACGTATTTTCAAGTGAACATAAGAAATTAATTAATGCAGTTTAACGTTAAATAAAATGTGACTGTTAATATGAGTTTTCTCTAACATATTTAGAAAATTTAGAAAAAATAAATATACTTATTTTTTTAAACTAAATACTATCAAAATAGCATATTTCTAAATTATTAATGTTTTAAGTTAATTTGTTGTTAGAAATAACCTGCCAATCGAATTTATCCATTGTTTATACGTATTCTCAACTTTCTGTAAATGCTAATAGGTTCCATCATTTTACAGAAATTTGGGTTTAAAAATGTGAATTTAATCGAATACGGATTGTCATATATCGCGTATCTTTATTTTGTAAGAATTTACTACTAGAAAAAATTATATAGCTAAACCATAACTAGTATACACATTACGTAGATATAATTTCATAGAAATGAAACTTGAACTGGCGAAAAAACACTAATTGAGTTAAACAATTAATTGTCAAAAATTAAAGGGTTGTAATCTATTAAAAAACTTGAAGCCAAATCTACAAATTGTAATAAATGAAAAAACAAATGTGCACAATTTTGTTTCCAAATTTTTTGTGATGGATCTAAAACTCAAATCCATACGCTCCATCCTAATATCATTGGCAAAAGTTATTATCTACTTACTAGTCATAGGATATTGTTATTTTGCGTGATTACATCCAGTCTCATTGTTTTCTTTATAAATGATCGTATTTACAAAATCGTCTACAACATGAGTATTCGAAATAGTTTTTTTTTCCAAGCCATTATATTAGCATGTAATACTAAACTCAAAGGTTTCAAAGGTGAAACATTAGATATTTTCTTAGCTTCTTGTTTTAAATTATCCAAGATAATTTTCAGTTTATGTAAAAATAATGATTGACATCATAGTTGAAAACTAATTTTTAAAATTAAAGATAGTTAAATCAAACTAATTAAGCAATATTGTTTGAAATTATTCATATATGTCTTGTTATTAGTTTAACAATCTTGTATGGTTAGCGCATTGTTTGTCAATTGAGTTAATATTTGTATTGATTCATTTAGAATGAGATTCACTTGATGGTCGCTTTATATTGCATACTGTTTGATCCACAATTTTTGATCAAATAAAATTTAACGATAGTTAAATAAAAATTCTGTTAATCAGATCAATACAATTATAACATATTTTTAAGCAGTTTGCGAACTTGAGACACAATGAGTCCACAAATCATCACTTTTCTTCAAATACTCTGTTTCGTGGGCAACTAAATGCGGCTTCTCAGCAATATATTTGATAAGAGTATCGTGACACATTTTTCCTTCTTGAACAAGATCATGACAACATGCATCAGTGATGGTTAAATTTTCAAAGACAACACCAATTATATCCAACGCACATTTTGGACTGATTTTAAGAAGACATGTATCCCATAGTGATTTTGCTTCAGCTTCTTCAACAGAGAATGCAGGAACGAACGCACAAATCAAAGCAGCAACAATGAATACGATAGTAGTTCGGGAAGAAGTGTGAGCCATTGTGCCAATGTTTTCGAAATAAGTGGCAAATGTATTAATATAATATATTAAAATGTTTGTATCTGGTATTTTAGAATGAAATATTGTCTCATATTTATAATAGATTAAACACTCAAACCCAAACTAAACGTATTTTCAAGTGAACATAAGAAATTAATTAATGCAGTTTAACGTTAAATAAAATGTGACTGTTAATATGATTTTTCTCTAACATATTTAGAAAATTTAGAAAAAAATAAATATACTTATTTTTTTTAAACTAAATACTATCAAAATAGCATATTTCTAAATTATTAATGTTTTAAGTTATTTTGTTGTTAAGAAATAACCTGTCAATCGAATTTAACCATTGTTTATACGTATTCTCAACTTTCTGTAAATGCTAATAGGCTCTATCATTTTACAGAAATTTGGGTTTAAAAATGTGAATTTAATTGAGTACGGATTGTCATATATCGCGTATCTTTATTTTGTAAGAATTTACTACTAGAATAAATTATATACCTAAACTATAACTAGTATACACATTACGTAGATATAATTTCATAAAAATGAAACTGGAACATGCGAAAAACACTAATTGAGTTAAACAATTAATTGGCAAAAATTAAAGGGTTGTAATCTATTAAAAAACTTGAAGCCAAATTTACAAATTGTAATAAATGAAACAAAAAATGTGCACAATTTGTTTCCAAATTTTTTGTGATGGATCTAAAACTCAAATTCATACGCTCCATCCTAATATCATTGGCATAAGTTATTATCTACTTACTAGTCATAGGATATTGTTCTTTTGCGTGATTAGATCCTGTCTCATTGTTTTCTTTATAACTCACCGTATTTACAAAATCGTCTACAACATGAGTATTCGAAATTGTTTTTTTTTTCCAAGCCATTATATTAGAGCATGTACTACTAAACTCAAAGGTTTCAAAGGTGAAACATTAGATATTTTCTTAGCTTCTTGTTTTAAATTATCCAAGATAATTTTCAGTTTATGTAAAAATAATGATTGACATCGTAGTTGAAAATTAAATTTTAAAATTAAAGATAGGTTAAATAAAACTAATTAAACAATATTCCTTGAAATTATTCATATATGTCTTGTTATTAGTATAACAATCTTGTATGGTTAGCGCATTGTTTGTCAATTGAGTTAATATTTGTATTGATTCATTTAGAATGAGATTCACTTGATGGTCGCTTTATATTGCATATTGTTTGATCCACAATTTTTGATCAAATAAAATTTAACGATAGTTAAATAAAAATTCTGTTAATCAGATCAATACAAAACATATTTTTAAGCAATTTGCGAAATTGAGACACAATGAGTCCACAAATCATCACTTTTCTTCAAATACTTTGTTTCGTGGGCAACTAAATGCGGCTTCTCAGCAATATATTTGATAAGAGTATCGTGACACATTTTTCCTTCTTAAACAAGATCATGACAGCATGCATCAGTGATGGTTAAATTTTCAAAGACAACACCAATTATATCCAACGCACATTTTGGACTGATTTTAAGAAGACATGTATCCCATAGTGATTTTGCTTCAGCTTCTTCAACAGAGAATGCAGGAACGAACGCACAAATCTAAGCAACAACAACGAATATGATAGTAGTTCGGGAAGAAGTGTAAGCCATTGTGCCAATGTTTTCGAAATAAGTGGTAAATAATATTAATATAATATATTAAAATGTTTGTATCTGGTATTTTAGAATGAAATTTTTGTCTCCTATTTATAATAGATTAAACACTCAAACCCAAACTAAACGTATTTTCAAGTGAACATAAGAAACTAATTAATGCAGTTTAACATTAAATAAAATATGACTGTTAATATGAGTTTTCTCTAACATATTTAGAAAATTTAGAAAAAATAAATATACTTATTTGTTTAAACTAAATACTATCAAAATAGCATAATTCTAAATTATTAATGTATTAAGTTATGTTGTTGTTATGAAATAACATGCCAATCGAATTTAACCATTGTTTATACGTATTCTCAACTTTCTGTAAATGCTAATAGGCTCCATCATTTTACAGAAATTTGGGTTTAAAAATTTGAATTTAATCGAGTACGGATTGTCATATATCGCGTATCTTTATTTTGTAAGAATTTACTACTAGAATAAATTATATAGCTAAACCATAACTAGTATACACATTACGTAGATATAATTTCATAGAAATGAAACTGGAACTGGCGAAAAAACACTAATTGAGTTAAACAATTAATGGGCAAAAATTAAAGGGTTGTAATCTATTAAAAAACTTGAAGCCAAATCTACAAATTGTAATAAATGAAACAAAAAATTTGCATAACTTTGTTTCCACATTTTTTGTGATGGATCTAAAATTCAAATCCATACGCTCCATCCTAATATCATTGGCATAAGTTATTATCTACTTACTAGTCATAGGATATTGTTCTTTTGCGTGATTAGATCCAGTCTCATTGTTTTCTTTATAACTGATCGTATTTACAAAATCGTCTACAACATGAGTATTCGAAATAGTTTATTTTTCCAAGCCATTATATTAGCATGTACTACTAAACTCAAAGGTTTCAAAGGTGAAACATTAGATATTTTCTTAGCTTCTTGTTTTAAATTATCCAAGATAACTTTCAGTTTATGTAAAAATAATTATTGACATCGTAGTTGAAAATTAATTTTTAAAATTAAAGATAAGTTAAATCAAACTAATTAAGCAATATTGTTTGAAATTATTCATATATGTCTTGTTATTAGTTTAACAATCTTGTACGGTTAGCGCATTGTTTGTCAATTGAGTTAATATTTGTATTGATTCATTTAGAATGAGATTCACTTGATGGTCGCTTTATATTGCATACTGTTTGATCCACAATTTTTGATCAAATAAAATTTAACGATAGTTAAATAAAAATTCTGTTAATCAGATCAATACAAGCATAACAAATTTTTAAGCAGTTTGCGAAATTGAGACACAATGAGTCCACAAATCATCACTTTTCTTCAAATACTCTGTTTCGTGGGCAACTAAATGCGGTTTCTCAGCAATATATTTGATAAGAGTATCGTGACACATTTTTCCTTCTTGAACAAGATCATGACAACATGCATCAGTGATGGTTAAATTTTCAAAGACAACACCAATTATATCCAACGCACATTTTGGACTGATTTTAAGAAGACATGTATCCCATAGTAATTTTGCTTCAGCTTCTTCAACAGAGAATGAGGGAACGAACGCACAAATCAAAGCAACAACAACGAATACGATAGTAGTTTGGGAAGAACTGTGAGCCATTGTGCCAATGTTTTCGAAATAAGTGGCAAATGTTATTAATATAATATATTAAAATGTTTGTATCTGGTATTTTAGAATGAAATTTTTGTCTCATATTTATAATAGATTAAACACTCAAACCCAAACTAAACGTATTTTCAAGTGAACATAAGAAATTAATTAATGCAGTTTAATGTTAAATAAAATGTGACTGTTAGTATGAGTTTTCTCTAACATATTTAGAAAATTTAGAAAAAATAAATATACTTATTTGTTTAAAATATGTACTATCAAAATAGCATAATTCTAAATTATTAATGTTTTAAGTTATGTTGTTGTTATGAAATAACCTGCCAATTGAATTTAACCATTGTTTATACGTATTCTCAACTTTCTGTAAATGCTAATAGGCTCGATCATTTTACAGAAATTTGGGTTTAAAAATGTGAATTTATTTGAATATGGATTGGCCTATATCACATATCCTTATTTTGTAAGAATTTACTACTAAAAAAATTCAATTGCTGAACCAAAAATAATTTATAGATTAAATATATATAATTTCATAGAAATGAAATTGGAACTAACGAAAAAATAATATTTGAGTTAAACATTTAATTTGCCAAAATTAAAGGGTTGTAATCTATTAAATTTTTCGAAGCCAAATCTACAAATTGTAAAAAATGAAATTAAAAAATATGCACAATTTTTTTCCAAAACTTTTGTGATCGATCTAAAACTCAAATCTATACGCTCCATCCTAATATCATTGGCATAAGTTATTATCTACTTACTAGTCATAGGATATTGTTATTTTGCGTGATTACATCCAGTCTCATTATTTTCTTTATAAATGATCGTATTTAAAAAATTGTCGAGAACATGAGTATTCAAAATATTATTTTTCCAAGTCATTATTTTAGCATGTACTTAAACTCTAAGATTTCAAGGTGAAATATTAGCTGTTTTTAGCTTCTTGTTTTAAATGATCAAGATAATTTTAAGTGTTTGTAAAAATTAAAGATACGTTAAATCAAACTAATTAAGCAATATTGTTTGAAATTATTCATATATGTCATGTTATAAGTTTAACAATCTTGTATGGATCGCGCATTGTTTTTCAATTGAGTTAATATTTTTATTGATTCACTTAGAATGAGATTCACTTGATAGTCGGTTTATATTGTATATTGTTTGATCCACGATTTTTGATCAAAGAAAATTTAACGATAGTTGAATACAATTATTGTTAATCAGAACAATACAATCATAACATATATTTAAGCAGTTTGCGAAATTGAGACATAATGAGTCCACAAATCATCACTTTTCTTCAAATAGTTTGTTTTCTGGGCAACTAAGCGTGGCTTCTCAACAATATATTTGATAAGAGCATCGTGACATATTTTTCCTTCTTGAACAAGATCATGACAACATGCATCAGTGATGGTTTAATTTTCAAAGACAACACCAATTATATCCAACGCACATTTTGGACTGATTTTAAGAAGACATTTATCCCATAGTGATTTTGCTTCAGATTTTTCTACAGAGAATGCAATAACGAACGTAAAAATCAAAGCAACAACAATGAATACGATTGGGAGGAAGGGTGAGCCATTTTGCCAATGCTTTTCGAACTACTCTGAAAAAATCAAATATTTTTTATCCAAAATAATTAAAATATCTGAATAACCCAAAAGAATTAATGTAGAATATTTTTTAATTATCTGATATTTTATCTGAAAAATACAAAGATCTCCAATTTCCCGATTTATCTAGAATTATCCAAAAAAAAAACCAAACCAGAACCAAAGTGGACCCAAAATTTATTACTCAGTTTCTACTATTGATATCCAAACTGGAACAAAAACCAAAATTGCGAAAGTGAAATTCATAAATAACTGAACGGTAACCTATATCTTTAGAACCGGAAAACCAACAAAAACCAGAATCAAACCGAAAACCAAATGGTATAGAGGCAACCAAAGTGTTTCATGTTGTGTTTAGACAATGAACAATGAAACTGACTATTTATGAATTTCGGTTTGTCTCTTAATGTTTTTGTTCCTGTTGGACAACAATAGTAGAAACTGACTAATAAATTTTGGGTCCACTTTGGTTCTGGTTTGGTTTGTTTTAAAACATCATTTTGTTGTTAAATAATATAGATTAATTGTTATTTGTGAAATTATTGAAACTATTTATATATTACATTAAAATATTACTTTTTATAATTTTATTACATTACATTATATTTTCAATTGATTTTGGCTTGGAAGTGGATTAATTTATAATCGGGAGACAATAATTAATTGTAATAGTATTATAATTATACTATTAGAAATTCTTTTAAAAAATGTTATTCTTACTTTAGATTTTCTTCAACTATATCAAAGAGAAATAGAAATAAAATAAAAAAAAATATAAATCATTACATTTTCTTAATTTTTTAATTTCATAATTTTGTATTCTATAACCAAAAAATGGTAGAGGTCTTTTCATCTCAAACGAAAAAATATTAATAAATACAATTTGATTTTTTTTTAAAAATATTATTTTTCTTATTTTATTTTAAAGTAAACTTTTAATTTTTTATAAAATTAATATATATTTTCATGTACAATAGTTTTAGCTTAAACTTCTCCGCCCGTAGGGCGGGCCAACCACTAGTAATATTATAAAATAACTAAATTAACCAAAAAATCAAAATACATGATATTTGTAATCAATTTTAATATTTTAAAATATATATTAAATATATCTAAAAATGAATCTAAAGATAACTCATTAAAAACTTATGCAAATTTAGGATAAAAAGTTATTAATATGAAAAACTACATACTATACATTTTGACAGTTTATTTTAAACCAATACAACCTCTTCAGATGAAAAGATACATTGTTAGAGTGAAAGTTACATTGTAGACATTTTGACAAATAAATAAATTAATGCAACTTTTATGATGAAGAAACGCATCATTAAGATGAAGAAATACATATTTCTACATTTTGACAACTTAAAAAAAAAAACAATACAACTCGTAAAACCAAAAGACACAATGTTAAAATGAAAATTGCATCTTTGGACATTAATTAAGATTATTATTAATGAGTTTTGTAATTTCAAAAAAAAATTGATTAGTTTTGTTTTTCCAACATGTAATTATTATAATTTTTATAAAGTAGTTATAATATCTAAATAAGTATATTTGTACAATATTTGTTTTAAGATTTGTATTTTTTCTACGTAAGAGTTGTGTCTTTTCATTAAAAAAATTGAGATTAATTTTGTTTTCCCAACATGCAACTATTGAAAAACTTTTTAGAAGTAGTTACAGTAATTCAATAAGTGTATTCCTACATTTTTTCAACATGCAACTATATATTAGAACTTTTTAAAAAAGTAGTTATAATATCTTAACAAATGTATTTATTAGTTTTAAGAGTTATCTTCTCATTATAAGAGTTGTACATTTTCATAAAACTGAAGTTAGTATTGTTTTCCCACTATACAACTATTATATCTAATGGTGAGGATTGATTTAATTTATACAATCCAATGGCCAGGGTTGATTTAATTTATACAATAAGTGACACCTGATGGAGATAATGATTATCCAGCTTTCAACACTTGGAAAGTCAGTTATTCTTGTCACTTGTACATATGTCATTTCACTAAGAAATGAGAAAATATGTGTCTTGATTTTTGTGTAGTATAAATACCTCATCTCCCCTTTGTACTTTCGATTATGAACGTAAACAATAATAATCAAGAAACACAATTCCACTCTCTCTCTCTCACGTTCCACCATCTCCCATATATATGTTGTTTTTATTATAATTATAAAGCTATCTATTAAATACAATAAAATACTACTTCACTTTCTATTTCACAACACGTTATCAGCATGACTCTCTAACCAACTAAGTTTTATCAATCCGAAAGTTCTTAAACCAGTCGAGGTAATGTTTAAATTTATGTATTTCAATATATTTAATTTATTTAAATTTTATTATTGTTTCGGAGTGAGAGGTTGGACCTTCTCTGTTTGGGATGATAGGCGCTGCCTTTCCCGACTGATCGTTATGGTAGGCTATGCCTTCACGATCAGAGAAACACGTGGTAGGTTTTGCCTCCGTGAATTAAAAAAAAAAAGGGTTACGTGGAAGGCTTTGCCTTCGTAAATAAAAAAGAAAATGTCATAAATGGTAGAGTAAGTCTCCTCGGACCTTGAAATAAGTAAAAGTCAAAATGGTAGACCATGTCTCCTCGGACTTTGAAAAATGATCAATATGGTAGTCTAAGACTCCTCGGATCATGTGGTAGGCTAAGCCTCCAATTTTATTTATTGCTCTTTAAATTTCTGAAATTTAATTTATGCATTTATTTTATGGTTTTAATTTATGCATTTAAATTTCCGTCTTCAATATATTATTATTCTATGAATACGGTTATCATGTCAAATTTGACAAAACTCAAAATTAATGTCCTTGTTATTACGAGAAATAATTATAAGACTTGGGCAGTGGGTGCAAAGATGCACCTGAGAGAAAATGAGCTTTGAGAAATCATCGATAAGTTGAAACAATATCGGATGAGAAAAGAATAAAGCCATGATAATTCACACCACTTCAATGATGGTTTATAAGATGAGGTGTATCATGAAAAAAAAGATTTGGAAGATCTTTGAATAATTAAATCCTTGAAAGAAATGATTCAATAAATAGTTGGAGTTGATGTAAATCCTCCTTGAAAACTGAAAAAAAAATGAAATCATGATACTAAACCATCAAGTCGGTCCTACTAGAAAAGAACGAGGGTATAGATGCGGTTGAAACCCCCTATCGTGGTCGTGAAAGAAGACGAGGAAGAAGATTCCGTCCCTACGAGAATAATGAAAATTTCCACAAAATGAAAGCGGTTGGGTAACAAAAGGCCAACAGAAAAGGTTTGCTATAGATACGGCCAGAAAGAAAATTTGGTATGTAGTTGTCGTACGCCAAATATTTAGCCGATCTATATTTAGAATCAAAAAGAAAAAGAGAAAGGAAGTATATTAAACTTCGTATCTTATGAGCCCGAACCATCTTTCATAGCTTGAATACTCATCTCGATGATTCAGATTTTCTGGTTGGTCCAGAAAATAAAAATAAAATATCGATGTGACATGAGAATTATTTTCCTGAATAAGATTTTGAGATTCATGATGGAGATAGATAAACCTGGCAGATATTGAGTCATCGTACATGACTACTAAATGTAACAAATATTTTTTTTTCTCTAAAAATAAATAAGTATAGTATCTAGTAATATAAAAATTACTATTGGCTCTAGAGGAGCTTATGAAAAGACATGCATAAGAAAAAATGGCAAAATTATAAATGAGTGGTAAACCTGGAGTTTACTGATATATAGTCATCTCCAATAATGTTATCGACATTATTGTGAAATGTTGAAAAACCAGAAGTTTTTCACATATAGCATGTCAAGAAAATAAAGGAAACCATCATGGGTGATGAATCATCAAACAAGTTCATTATATGTGATTTCTTTAAGTAGACTCCAAATTAAGATCTCACTCTAAAGGATTTGAAACATAATTCATCCTAAAATGGGAAAACTAATATGTTATTGGTTCTAGAGTGGGATTCAGTACGAGATTTTAGACATGGAGTGTCATCATCTTGAGGGAGAAAATTAAAGAATCCTAGTGAGTGTAACATTGAAAAATTATGTTTGCACTTGAAAAAGAACTTGATAAAGTAAATTCAAGTAAGATGATCCCCATGATCGGGTGTTAATAAAGATATATACAATCCAGAGGGATAAAGTATATGGATAAAGTTTGCTAGAAGCATATGATAAGCTGATGGAATGAGATATGTGAAATGGATTACAATGATAAGTAGAATAATCCATTTACAAAATACATGCCAGACATTTTGATGAAATAATGATATCTCATATTCCAGCTGAAAATGCTCCAATAAGAAAATGTGTCCTAAAAGGACGATATATGAGTCTATATCACGCTGGAGACGTGATAGACCACTTTGGTTCCAAAGAGTCCTCAAAAAGGAGCAAAAATATGAATAGAGGATGAATCTCATGATGAGATCGTTGATATGGTTAATATTACAGTCAGGTACCTGAGTAAATCATCAATGATGATAAAGAGATCTCAATTAACCATATCAGTACGGGTAAAAAAGGTGGAACCAAAGAAAAAATAGATTGTCGACAATAAAATAAAAAAAGCGCTATATAAATAAGGATTATGAATCTACCTCTATGTATGAGGGTAGAGTGAATTGATTGGCCATCAATTTGATATAAAGCTCGTTAGAAAAATGAGAGATTTTTGGACCAAAAGTCCAAGGTATAGTTCTCCAGAGAATGAAATGAAAGATGACCTTGAGGTATGAAAAACGGCTTGCTCCAAGGTCACTGGAGAAAATTTAAAATAGATATAATATATTGAAATGTCTGACAGGACAAAAATGACTTGAGTTGCATCTTGATATTTAGTAGTCCCTGGAGAGTGAAAGATGCTCTCGTGAATGTATCGAACTCTGAAAGAGTTAAAACAAGCCGTATATAAGGTATCTTGAACCGGTAACTGGTGATATGTTTACGGCACGATTTGCCGATTGCCATTTTAATGAGGATGAATTTCCAGCGTTGGAGGAGGAATTTGAGAAATTCCTACAGAGATTACATAGTGTACACAGTTGTTATTACACTTTGGTCCCCTACGAATCAAAGAGGGCTGAAAATTCAGGAAATTATGCATTTGCATAATTTGACAAACCAGTTACTAAGTGTGTTCACAGATATGACATGATCTACCCGCTGAAAATGTTTCATCCAAAGTTGATGTTCCTAAAGAACAAACTGATGGTAACAAAATAAATGAACCTAGGGTTCAGTTAAAGAGGGGGAGACTAGCGGGTTCTAAAGATAAAAATCCCCGAAAGAAAAAAAAATTGTTTAGGAAAACAAAAAGGTTCGAGAAGAACCTGATATTATAAAATGTCTGAAAGAAGGCATAAGTGGAAAGGTTCCAAAAGAACCTGATATTGAAAGATGTCTGAAAGAAGGCATAGTGGAATGGTTCCAGAAGAACCTGATACTGAAAAATGCCTGAAAGAAGGCATAGATGAAAAAGTTCAAGATGAACCAAATAAAGATGATCCAGATGAAGTAAAGGGAAAAGAAAAGTATGAGATTTCCATCAACTACACCCTTGATGAAAAGTTGTAAGATAAAAGATGTTGATGAAATGTTCTCCTTTTCTGTGTCCAAAGAGATCGATCATAAAAATGATGATCCTGATCCAAGGTCTATCTAGGAATGTTAAAAGAGATGATTGGGAGGAGTGGTAGAAGGCCATTCGAATTGAATTATTCTCCCTAAATAAAAGGAATGTCTTTGGACCTATAGTCATAATGCCTGAGAATATAAATCTTGCCGGGTATAAGTGGGTATTCGTGAGAAAAGTAACACGATATAAAGCCTTATTAGTTGCCCAAGATTTTTTTCAGAAACCGGGAATTGATTTTGAGGAAAAGTATTCCTCGGTAATGGATGCAATTATGTTTAGATTTTTGATGAGCCTAACTGTTGGGGTCAAAAACGGTTACGACGGAATTACCACCCGAAAATCCTCGGAGATCGTATTTCCGAAAGAGATAGTAAAAGAAGAGATGTAATTTTCGTAAAAATAACCAATACGAAGTTTTTACGAAGAAGTATCCTTTGGGATTCAAACCAAACAAACCTAGCTCGGTCACCACGCATACACGCCGTCCGGTCGCTATGCAGCAACTAAACCCGAGCCAAGCTCGGTCGCTATGCAGCGACCGAGCGCTCGTCCCGCTCGGTCGCTACGTAGCGACCGAGCTCGAGCCAAAGCTCGGTCGCTATGTAGCGACCGAGCGATCGTCCCGCTCGGTCGCTACGTAGCGACCGAGCGCTCGTCCCGCTCGGTCGCAACGTAGCGACCGAGCTCGAGCCAAAGCTCGGTCGCTACGTAGCGACCGAGCGATCGTCCCGCTCAGTCGCTACGTAGCGAACGAGCTCAGCCAAGCTCGGTCGCTACGTAGCGACCGAGCACTCGTCTCGCTCGGTCACTACGTAGCGACCAGGCTTGAGCCAAAGTTCGGTCGCTGTGTAGCGATTGAACCTTTCCGAACATCGATACGACACCAGTCCTTGCTTTCTCGTTAAACTTTCGAATGCTATCGCCCGAAGACCGTAGCAAGCCCAGTCCATGTTTCCTGCCTTTCTAATTCATCGATCAAACTTCGCGAATTAGAAACCGCGGAAAACTCGTAGTAAACGTGTCGAGTCGAAAAACGGCCCAAAGGGACCTAAAACACGACTCGAGGCCCATCCTACGATTTTCCTAACCAAAAGCCCGTAAACCACAGCATGCTTCACGCTTGGCCCACGAGGAAGGATAAATGTCAAGTCTCCGCGGATAAATACGGAAGTTTTGAGGATAATTGTGAAGATCGGGAAAAATGGAATATCTCCATTTTTATGCTATGACGGCTTAAGGGCAGAAGAGTAAAAGCGTAAACCGACCTTGGAGCTAGTATATAAGGAGTCCTAGGCGAGGAGCTAGTATATAAGGAGTCCTAGGCGAGTAGCAAGAGGAGAGAACTTTTTGAGAGCAAACTTAGCACTTAGAGCAATTTAGGCAATTTTCCGTTTTTGTTATTTCGAGCTGCGACTCAATTAGGTTTAGCCGTCTTAGGGTTGCTAGAACTAGGAATCTCGCCGACAGCTCTCGAACCCAGGCTTATACCTTGTTGTAACGCTCATACGCAGATTCGGAATAAGATTCTACTTTGCTCTCTTTTCGATTTCTTATTTTTATCGTTGTTATTCTCGTGTTCTGATTGCTTGACGTGTGGTAATTAACAGATATCCGGGTCCTCTGGGAAATTAGGGTTTTCCTAGTTTCCTTATTTAAACGGAAATCGACAGTGGGAATTTCGGTTCCCACAGTTTGGCGCTAGAAGGAGGAGGACTTACGGATCAATCTAACCCGCAAAAGCCACACACAATCTGACATATCAACCAACGACGCGGATAACGTGCAAACTCCTCTTAATGGAGGCAGCGGCACCGATCTTCACACTCCAGTATCGGACGTATCCGCGGTCAACGCACAAGCCAACGCCGCAACGCTCGAGGAGTTCAAAAAGATGTTCGCCACCTATGAGAAAAGGTCGGAAGAACATGATAAGCTCGTGAATACCTTGACCAAACAGGTTGAAACCTTAACGGCAAGGACCCAAGCTATCCGTCCCCGCGGAACCACCAAAATCCGCGGGAAGAGGCTCGACTTCACCACCCCACTCGATAATGCAGGACTCGCGCGGGAACGACCTTCCGGTCAAAACCCTAGCGAGAAATCTCCCGTCGAAAAGGGGAACCCTGAAAATCTTCCGCCCCCTGCAAAGGACTCGGAGGATAACAAAGCCGAACACATTGACCTGGATCCTAGCGATGTCTCCAACGACACCGACGAGGATGTTGACAGACATCCAAGAAGGACCAGAAGTCGATCCGCTCGGGAAGGCTCCCCGTTCGAAAAACCAATGACGGAAGAAGAATAAGTTGCCTATTGGAACGAACAAGAGGAGCTGGCCGAAAGGCAAACCGAGCTCGCTCGCAGTAAACGCCGACAGGCTCGGAAATCTACTGACGAGACATCGGATATCCGCGATCTTCGCGACTACATCACTAAGACTGCGGCAGAAGTAAGAGCCGTAAAGTCTCAAATCCATCATGCTACTAGTGCTGCCCCCGAGATCGATCGACTGCTGGAAGGAGCTCGAAAGACCCCTTTACCAGTCGCATTTCGGACATGAGGGTGTCCGATCCGGGAAAGATCAAAGTACCAAAGTACGATGGTACGGCCGATCCAAAAGCGCACCTTCAGGCTTTCCACATCGCGATGGGAAGAGCAAGACTGAAGGACGGCGAAAAAGATGCCGGCTATTGCCGCCTGTTCGTCGAAAATCTCGAAGGAGCAGCGCTCGAATGGTTCGCACGCCTTCGTCGCAACACCACCGGGAGTTTTCGACAGCTCGCATCGGAATTCCTCAAACAGTACTCTGTATTCATAGACAGAGAAACCTCAGATGTTGACCTCCGGAGTCTCTCCCAGAGGGAAGACGAACCCCTCCGCGAGTTTATCAGTTGGTTCAAGCTGATAATGTCCAGGGTCAGCGGGATAAGCGACAAAGTGGCCATCGACGCGCTGAGAAAGACGCTCTGGTACAAGTCAAAATTCAGAAAATGGATAACTCTCGACAAACCGCGAACGATCCAGGACGCCCTCCACAAAGCAACGGATTACATCATAGTCGAGGAAGAAACTAAAGTCTTATCGCAAAAACATAAGCCGGCAAGACCATCCTCGAAAGACGCAGATCCGAAGGGGAAAAAGAAGAACTCTCGTAACGACAAGTACGTCCATCACGAGGGGGAAGATCTCCAAGGTGCACATAACTATGCGATCAATTCGGATCAAGGCCGGACCACGGGCAACACATGGACTCGCAATCAAGGGTATGACGAAAACACCTTCTGCGAGTTCCACCAATCCCGACGACACTCCACGACCAATTGCAAAGTCTTGGGAGCAAGACTGGCCGCGAAGCTACTCGCTGGAGAGCTTTCGGAAGTAACTAGCGTCAAGGATCTCATCCTCGATTCTGATCGGCCTCCAAAGACGGATAGAAATCTGCCCGCTGAAAAATCCCCTCAACGAAACCAACCTGGGGATAAACGCGGTAGGAGGCCGGATGACAAAGGGAACGATAACAATCGTCGCAGAGTCAATATGATCATCGGAGGATCACAATACTGCGGCGATACCGTGTCGGCCATCAAGGCTTACCAACGGAAGGCAGAATCAAGTGCAAATTGGCCTACATGGTCTCCTCCTCGAGACGGCCAAAGTTGCTCGATCACCTTCACAGAGGAAGAAGCCGGCGGTATCGACCAACCTCACTGCGACCCGCTCGTCATACGAGATTTAGAAGTCGGAAGGGTACTCGTCGACACGGGAAGCACAGTCAATGTAATCTTCCGCGACACTCTCAAGCAGATGAGTATCGAACTCGGAGAAGTAATTCCAACGCCAAAACCACTCACGGGTTTTTCAGGCGAAGTGTCGATGACTCTCGGATCAATCCAATTGCCAGTCATGGCCAAGGAGATCACGAAAATTATCGAATTCGCGGTAGTCGATCATCCCGCTATCTACAACGTGATCATGGGAACCCCATGGCTCAACGTCATGCAGGCAGTTCCGTCAACTTACCACCTGGGTCTCAAGTTCCCAACGCCGAGCGGAGTCGCGGCCATCTGGGGATGCCAAAAACAGTCGCGACTATGCTTTCTCGCGGAGCATAAGTTAAGGCGAATCACGGCTTCCGCAAACGGCAAACGCGCGAAGATAGATCGATCTTCAGCCAAAAGCGCCCCAGGAGAAGACGAAGTAAAATCGTCTATCGACGCAAACGCATCGGACGTCGAAGCTCGACATAAATCCGAAGCCCACGCGACAACTCAACCGGAACATCCGGAAAATAGCGTCGACCCAGCCACGATCGACACGGTCAAGGCGGACATCGCGACATCTACCGCCGAGTAAGAACACTTGCGGCATGAAACAGAACTACGAGATGGCTTGATCCTCGAAAGGGGTACGTAGGCAGCTCGTCAAAAGACGAGTTCAGCTATCCCCCTCTCTAAAAAGAGGGGGGGGGGGGGGGGAGTGGGTGTGTATACTCGTATACTCCCACTTAGAAAAATCTTCATTATTGTAATCGAGTTTTTAGAAACTTCAAAAACTTTTACTACAATATATGTTGTCCTTTTTTATCGAAAACGTTTACGCTTCAGTAAAACACAAAAGAAACTTTCGAGACACGCCTGAAAACGTTAAGACTCTTGTCTGCGGCCCCTTCCAGCCCAAAAATCGTAAAGATTATCGCCTTTCAAACACGCAAAAATACACGTATAATCCTCGAAATAACTGCGAGACGTCGCAAAACCTTACACCCCGTTCGTCGATTGGCCCCGACGAACACGCCAGCCGTCTTAAACAAACGCAATCCGATCACTCTTTTGATCTTTAAAAACGTCCGGGACAAGGACAAAAGCGCGCTACAACAAAAATCCGAAATTTTGGTTTAGCACTTCCAGTTGATTCTGAGAAGATGCTCGATTCGTACCATACAAGTCATATAAGCCGAGAACATATCGCGGACTTTTAAATCGGTGCGAGTCAGGAAGAAATCGCAACAGGAAAAACGATAGCCGGCTAGTCACCGCACAAACCTTAACCGAAAGTAAACATAGGTCTTGCCCTAAACCCAACGCTCTGGTCTCAAACATCTCAAGGCATGATATCTAAAAGATACGAGATCCTAAACCATGTCTCTCCGTTCATATCTCAATGTTCTCGAAAATCGTAAAGATAAGTAAATTTTTACGAAAATCACGAACGAACCAACAGATTGAACGTCTAATCAGAACTAAATACGAGTCGACAACTCGTATTTACTTCAACCCAACTTAGGAAAACTCGAAACAAAACATTCGTCATATAAATAAACCGCGTAAAGCAGAAAGGGAATCAAAGCCACCAACGGCCAGTCCCGGTAAATACAAATACGGCCATCTAGGCCTAAACAAAATCCAAATTCAAAGGGCCACACTCGGCCGAAAACAGATAAAAGGATAACTGATCCATCCCTCATAATTTAAAGTCAAAGTCCCCGGACAACGAAGCACCGAACGCATCCGCGGGACGATCCACTTCCTCGCCACCATCGGGAAACCCGGTCGGAACCTCCTCGGTATCAGGGGAAACCGGGATGGAATCCCAGAACCCTTGAATCCTCTCGTCAATCGGAGGGATAAGCGCCTCAGCATGGGCACGGTCACGCATCCCACTCTTCATCAAGCTCATTTCCTCTTTAAACACATAGTCATCGGCTCGCGTCCTCCAAAGACTTCCGACCGAACCGCGGCACTCGGGAAAGTCACCCACCGAGGTAAAAGCATTCTTAAGGTTCCCATACTCAACCTGGAATTGAGATGCGCGAGTCTTCATCACCTCGACGATTTTCCTTTTGCCTTTCCTTTCCGCTTTGCGGATTGCCCGTGCATGATCACGAGTAAGTTGCGCTTCTCGATCCAACATCTCGCCTTGAACACGAGCAAGATCTCGCTCCGCTTTCTCCGCTTTGAAACGGTAGACCATGGCTTCTCTGTGGCCCGCCTCAATGGCCGAGCCCAGCAAGCTCAGGCCCTGCAAATCGATTGACATGTTATAAATATATACATAGGACAATCACCAAAAAAATCTCAAAAAACTAACCCCATTGATGATGCGAGATCCTTCCGCAACGACTCTCGGCCTCGCCGATTCTTTCGTAGGAGGAGGAGCATCAAAACCCGATGGCAGTCCAGCAAAGAAATCATCGAAATCTTGAATAGGGGCCTTGCTCGAACCGCTCCCGTCGCCGTAAGCAAGGTTCGGATCCCATCCTGGAAGCATAGAGTCATCCATCGAAAACTCTATGTCGCCAAGATCGACATCTTTTCCCTTCCAAGAACTCGACTCCGGCACAGCTGTTGGAGCTTCGACGGGATTCTGGTCGTCGGGTTCGGAGTCGCTTCCCTTGTCCGCATCCAAAGCAGGACCGGGTTGCACGAATCTCAGTGCCTTCCGAACCCTCTTCGGTGTAAAAGAAGTCCAGAAGAAGGGACCATTTCTGAGAAGATCCCTCACCGAAATGATGTCCTCGGGGACCGGAGCAAGAGGGTTGATGAAGGGACGATCATTCGGCAACCTCCGGAACAGTGGAATGCAACTCTCTTCGACAGATGCAGCGTCTATACGAACAAAGAAAAAGAACTTATTCCACGAGTTGAAGTTCGAAATAAACTTCTTAACCACTGACATAAATTTCCGAGGGACCAACCTATGCTTAACCGTACCCCTGACAAGTTGAAGCCTCAAAAGTGCTTCATAATGATCGACGGAAAGGGAAAGGACATGCTCGTAGCTTAGGATCAGGATCCCAATAAGATGCTGAATGGCAAGGGGTGTCAACTGACTTACCGCAACTTCGAAACGGTCCAACACTCGGACGAGAATCTCGGGTATGGGGAACCATAGGCGACAACGCACTACGAACGCCTCATAGCAAGTAAAGTAACCCTCCGGGGGGCTGTTAGCACATTCCCCGCGGCAGGGAACCCGGAACTCCACAGCATCCGGGATGCGGTAGAACGATCGCATCGTCGCGAGAAACTCGTCAGTAGTCCTGCTTGCATCCTCTTCCTCGATTCCACGATGGACCAGGACCGGGAATGGCTTCTCCTTGGGAGGGGTCAACGAGCCATAATGAGCAACCCACCATGCCTCGTTCTCGGCAGGATGCACCGAGTGAGGCACGAACTCCATCTTCGGAACGACGAGCTCTTCATAAGGACTCGCGGACGAAGACCCTTTTTTCGCAATCTTTTTCTTGCTCGACATCTTTACACTTCTCTTGAGAGAATAGAGGAAAAGGATGGAGAGAAAGATAGAAAGATTTTTTTTTAAGAAAGATCTTAGAGAAAGACAAGAAAGTGAAAAAACTATGGAACAAGTTACCTCCCTTCTTATAAGACATGAGGATTTACTATTCAAGCTCAGACTTTCGGATATTAATTCCATCCATCACGCCTAACTTGCCAAACATGCCTAACCGCACGCTAGGATCCTACGATGCATGATCCTAACGGGCTGGGGGGCTAACTGTTGGGGTCAAAAACGGTTACGACGGAATTACCACCCGAAAATCCTCGGAGATCGTATTTCCGAAAGAGATAGTAAAAGAAGAGATGTAATTTTTGTAAAAAGAACCAATACGAAGTTTTTACGAAGAAGTATCCTTTGGGATTCAAACCAAACAAACCAAGCTCGGTCACCACGCATACACGCCGTCCGGTCGCTATGCAGCAACCAAACCCGAGCCAAGCTCGGTCGCTACGCAGCGACCGAGCGCTCGTCCCGCTCGGTCGCTACGTAGCGACCGAGCTCGAGCCAAATCTCGGTCGCTACGTAGCGACCGAGCGATCGTCCCGCTCGGTCGCTATGTAGCGACCGAGCTCAGCCAAGCTCGGTCGCTACGTAGCGAGCGAGCGATCGTCCCGCTCGGTCGCTACGTAGCGACCGAGCTCAAGCCAAAGCTCGGTCGCTACGTAGCGACCGAGCTCGAGCCAAAGCTCGGTCGCTACGTAGCGACCAAGCTCAGCCAAGCTTGGTCGCTACGTAGCGACCGAGCGATACGATCGCTCGGTCGCTACGTAGCGACCGGGCTCGAGCCAAATTTCGGTCGCTGTGTAGCGATTGAACCTTTCCAAACATCGATACGACACCAGTCCTTGATTTCTTGTTAAACCTTCGAATGCTATCTCCGAAGACCGTAGCAAGCCCAGTCCATGTTTCCTGCCTTTCTAATTCAACGATCAAACTTCGCGAATTAGAAACCGCGGAAAACTCGTAGTAAACGTGTCGAGTCGGAAAACGGCCCAAAGGGACCTAAAACACGACTCGAGGCCGATCCTACGATTTTCCTAACCAAAAGCCCGTAAACCACAGCATGGTTCACGCTTGGCCCACGAGGAAGGATAAATGTCAAGTCTCCGCGGATAAATACGGAAGTTTTGAGGATAATTGTGAAGATCGGGAAAAATGGAATATCTCCATTTTTATGCTATCACGGTTTAAGGGCAGAAGAGTAAAAGCGTAAACCGACCTTGGAGCTAGTATATAAGGAGTCCTAGGCGAGGAGCAAGAGGAGAGAACTTTTTGAGAGCAAACTTAGCACTTAGAGCAATTTAGGCAATTTTCCGTTTTTGTTATTTTGAGCTGCGACTCAATTAGGTTTAGCCGTCTTAGGGTTGCTAGAACTAGGAATCTCGCCGACAGCTCTCGAGCCCAGGCTTATACCTTGTTGTAACGCTCATACGCAGATTCGGAATAAGATTCTACTTTGCTCTCTTTTCGATTTCTTATTTTTATCGTTGTTATTCTTGTGTTCTGATTGCTTGACGTGTGGAAATTAACAGATATCCGGGTCCTCTGGGAAATTAGGGTTTTCTTAGTTTTCTTATTTAAACGGAAATCGACAGTGTGAATTTCGGTTCCCACACTAACGGCGTCTAAAAATCGTGAGATGCATCTCATGGACGTTGTGACTGCATATTTGTATGGATCGTTGGATAACGATATATATATATAAAACTCCCTGAGGGATTAAAAATGCCAGGGGCATTGAAAGAAAAATCCAGGGAGATTTGTTCGGTCAAGTTACAGCGATCACTTTCCGGATTATAGCAATTCGGATGCATGTGGTACAATCGCTTAAGTGAATATATCTTGAAAAAGGGATATGTGAATAATGCGATATGTTCATGCGTTTTTATAAAGAAATCGTTATCTGGCTTTGTGATCATTGATGTATATGTAGATGACCTGAACATAATTGGAACTCAAAAGGAGGTTGATGATGCTCGGAGTCATATGAAAGAAGAGTTCAAATTAAAAGATCTCGGTAAGACAAAGTTTTGTCTTGGGCTCCAGATAGAGCATTTCCGAGAAAGAATATTTGTGCATCAATCAAACTACACAAAAAGGTTATTGAAACGCTTTTGTATGAATAAAGTGACTCCTTTGAGTACTCCAATGGTAAATAGATCTCTCGATGTTAAAAAAGATGTTATTTTAAAAGATCCAGGTAACATCTTATATAAATAAGTACTTTGGAGATGCTAATGGTAATAAAGCATTTGTAAGCTTATATGTCTTGCAAGTTGTATTTGATAAAATATAGTTTTAGACACTAATGTCTTTGCAAGATACAACTCATTTCCTATTTATGGAAATTAGAATGGCGTCGAGAACAGGTCAGTTTTCTCCAGGGTACGTATTGATTCAGAATTGGTTTACCTAGAAATTCCGAGTTTGGTATGGTTTTGCAAATACATGCAATTTATAAAGTCGAACATAAACCGGATATGGTTGTACAATTGGTGGAACCGCGATCTGTTGGCGGTCCCAGAAACAAACTCTGGTTGCGACATCTTCGAATCATGCAGAGACTATTGCGCTTCACGAAGCATGTCGAGAATGTGTATGGCTTCGGTCAATGAGTCACCACATACAAGAATCAAGCGGAATAGTCAACGAGAAAGAACCGACGAAAATATTTGAAGATAATTCGGCTTGTGTCGCTCAACTTAAAGAAGGCTATATCAAGAGCGACAGAACAAAACAATTTTCTCATACATACGGGAGCTCGAGAAAAATAAAAAAGTGGACATTAAATATATACGGTCATGCGACAATCCGGCTAACTTGTTCACAAAAGCTCTTCCGATTACAACGTTCCAAAAACACATTCACGGTATCGGAATGCGACGTTTGCATGACCTGTGAAGATAAGTCTATGTCCACTATTCTCAGGGGAAGATTACGTCACAGTACTCTTTTTCCCTTATCATGGCTTTTATCCCATCAAATTTTTTCATGACTAAGTTTTTAACGAGACTGTCTGTAATACAAGTTGGATAATCAAAGGGAAGTGTTGAAGATAATGATTATCCAGCTTTTAACACCTGGAAAGTCAGTTATCCTTGTCACTTGTACATATGTCATTTCACTAAAAAAATATTATTTGTGTCTTGATTTTTGTGTAGTATAAATACTCCATCTCCCTTTTATACTTTCGAATATGAACATGAACAATAATAATCAAGAAACACAATTCCACTCTTTCCCTCACGTTCCACCATCTCCCATATATATATGTTGTCTTTATTATAACTAGGTGCTGAGACCCCGCGCAAGCGCGGGGCTGGTTACTTTGGATATCGGTGGGGCGGTATGATTTACGGGATGTTGGTATTGTTTAATATTTGTGCAAATTAAAGAATAAAATTTATCGGAAATAAGACAACAAAATTGATCCTAGCTTTTGACGATTAACTCAAGTTAGAGACATCTCCCAAAACGGAAGAAAATTTCAAAAAGTATAATTAAGGTAAAACATAGAGAATGTGAAAAAGGCATAAACATGAAACAGAGAGCGTGGAACAACGGAAAGGGAAAGAGAAGAAGATGAAGAAGCTTACGTCAGGTATATGAAAATTAAAAAGACAGATATTGTGACAGCGCAGCACCAACTTATTTGGGGGTCCATATCAAGTTATCAACTCTGTATATATCCGTTGTTTGAATACATACTCAAAATTTCAAACTACTTGCATTACAAAATTATTTTATTTTTTCAAAATACACATTGTTTGCTAGTACTTGTTAGGGAGCTCAAGGACCGTAGTAGCATATATTAAAGCTACACTAATTTTCATCGCTAAGATCACACATTGTCTACATCCTTAACGTTAGGATATTCAAAGTAACACTTCTCCTCGTCTTCTTCGTCACGGGTTCCATCTTCATCTTGTAAACTCCAAGTAACCATCTTCCAAAACGCAGCACTCCACTTCTCTTCCCTCTTCAGGCTTAGCGGTGGTCTGTGACAAAATCCAGCCGTTGGATTGAAACAGAGCTCTTATATTGGCTTTGTGGTTCATAAGAGTTTCAAGAATGGTGAAACTGGAAGCATCGTGGCGAGTGGCTCTCCTTCTAAGGAGATCTGCCCCCTGTGTGAAATAGTTTAACAAAACATAAAGATTAAAATAGTTTAACAAAACATAAACGAAGATTGACGTTTTTACATTATGAAAAGTAATTGTGGGTTTAAAATTTTTGGGCTCAAGTTATGTTGGGCTCTATGTCTAAAACATGATTTGAACTTAAAAACTAAAAATAAAAAAAACGTTAGGTTATCTTTCTTCTTTTTTTCTCCGTCGTCGGGACAGCATCACCTGTGGGATCCCTGACATGATTAGAGCTTAAGTTTGTGAGATTGGGGAGCGATAATAGTGTGATGCATTATTGAAGAGAAGTTTACTTACATCAGTTAGGCTTCGTCCGCATTCCATTGTCGTTGGTCCTCGGGTGCTTCGTCGTCGTCGGAATCTGCAAAATAAAAGGTTTTAATTTGTTAAGTAAGATGTCT
Organism: Brassica napus; assembly: GCF_020379485.1. Taxonomy (NCBI): domain Eukaryota; kingdom Viridiplantae; phylum Streptophyta; class Magnoliopsida; order Brassicales; family Brassicaceae; genus Brassica; species Brassica napus. The sequence continues at coordinate 19,435,590 of NC_063442.1, read as the reverse complement.
TTTATTTCTTTTAGATTCGGTTGCTAAAAACATAATTCATTCAGTTTTCCTGTTTTGTTTGGAGATTGCAGGGATGAAACTGTGGATCACAGAATCCTGTAAGAAAAACAGAGAAAAATCATTATTTGTTCATAAAAAAACCCATAGACAAAACCAAAACAAAAACATGAAGACACGTTTCATATATGAACAAAGAATAAGCAAAGCAGAGATAAAGTGATAAAAAATAAGTTAGAAACAATCATCACCAGTTCATCAAGGAGGAGAATGGTGATGTCCATAAACTCTCCATTCTTGTTAATGTTACTGGAATCCTAGAATCGGATGAGCCGACCAACAATGGACTGAGTGGACCTTCCAAGGCGGAGAGAGTTGAAGGTGGAGTAGAGAACGGCGGCAATGGCGGCTGAAGCGGCTGGAGCATCTGGATAAGTCATTTTTGCGACGGATGTGAGAAAGTAAAGCGATCGGAAAACTGAGAAAGAAAAGTTTGAGACAAGATGGAGCTTTTACCTCGAGGGATTCTATATATATGAGAGCTCTGAAGGCGTTAGAGGAGAAACTAAGCGTTTGTTAGGCATAAAACGTGCATAGAGCCTTAAAGATCGACCATAATAGCTGATTGCCGGAAGGAGAATCGCAAGCGACGAAGGAGATGGTGAAGATGGCGGCTTCCCTAATCTTCTTAGCTTTGTCTGTATCACCACTTTGGACAGATACAAAGCCTAATAAACAGAAAATCAATAAGCCCAAAGCCCACTTTTTGTCGAAGTCCATTCGTTACCCATCAATTTAAAAAAAAAAAAAGATGGGGTCCACAATGTTATATTAATTTCCGACCTTCATAATATATATTAGTTTCGGCCATCATTGTACAAAGTATCCTTTAGTGTAGTGGTATAGTTGTGGGTGTTTATATCTCAATAACCTGGGTTCGAATCACATATTTGACACTTTTTCACACTTTTAAAAAAGTGGGACCCACAAACCGCTGACGTGTCGCATCGGGAGGAGAGAAACTCTCCTATTATATAATAGATTATATAAAGCTATCTATTAAATACAATAAAATACTAATTCACTTTCTATTTCACACTAACACCATCATTTATTAACGCAAGCGAGTTCTTTTGTCATCCCGAACCAACGCGTTCCCACATATAACAATGGCACCTTTAAAAAAAAATATATACATGTCGATATAACAGTATCACCAACGGTCAATTTTTTTTAATATAAACTAAGGGGATATAATACACTCTTCCTAAGAATGTTTACATTACCCAAACAATACAAATTGGCAACTCTTCTTTGAATATTCTATTTTTCCAAACAATACATCCCATTTAGATTAACAAACTAGATTTTTCACCCGCACATCCGTACGGGTAGATTTTCATTTATAAATATATAACACATACCATCGCAAAACTTTCAAAAATATAATTTACATTTAATGTTAAATATTATGTAAATCTATAATGTCACGGGTTATATTTCTTATCCGATATTATTAATATATAATGATTTGTTTTATACATTTAACTTTATTATTAATTGTTATAATATATTAATATATTTTCGAGTTTGGTAAAATAAATTCATAGTATGAAATAAACAAATTGAGGATCTCCTTCATTTTTTCTAATTTTTACAGACTGAATACAATACACTTTAAAATTTTATTTAGTTATACTATAACTGATATTTTCTTAGCATAATTTATATTTCTATGTTATTTATTTTAGTATATTGTGGGATTTTATAAGTAAATATATTATAGCAATAATATATTATTAATTATGTAATCAATCGCTGCATTAATTTAAAAAAAATTAAATTTTATTAAGATTTTGTTAGATTTTTTTAACATATTTTCTTATAAGTAAAAATAAAATTTAAATTTACAGTTAAAGTTAAAGTTTATTTATTAATATCTTTATAATTTTTAAGATTTTTTAGAAATGTTATATATTAAATAGATTAACTTAAATAATCAAATAGATGTAATTGATGAAATAGACCTAGTATGAATTTTTATGGTATTTCTCTTAATAAAGAAGATATAGAATATAATTATAAAATTTGAAAAATAGGATACACTTTTATTTTATTTTGTTTTATATTAAAATCTTATGTAAATCAATGTATAATAGTATATTTTATTAATTACGAAATTAATCAATGGAATTAATTTAAATAAAATATTTAAAAATTTTAGAAAGATTTTGTTAGATTTTTTCTGAACATTTTGTTATAACTAAAAATAAAATTTAAATTTACAGTTAAAATTAATTTATTATTAATATCTTTATATATTTAATAGACTAATGTAAATAATTAAATAAATGTAATTAATGAAATAGACCTAATAAGGTTAGTATGACTTTTTTATGGTAGATAAAAATGGTACTTTTCTTTTAATAGAGAAGATGTACCTTTTCATAAATCATTTATTTTTGTTAAGATTAACATACATACCCTTTCATAATTATTTTTATTTGTTAAATTAAAAAATGAGGTGTGATTTTCAGTGTTATGATTTAAGGAATATTAGTTTACTTGTAAAGTTTCCTTCTAAAGAAACACATACCTTTTGGAGTAGCAAGGTACCTACCTCTTCAAAAACTTATATAGTGAACATTGTTAAAACAAAAACTTGTACCTTTCAGAATCTTATATATTGAACGTTTTTAAAAATTTAGAAATGACATCAAGCATGTAACATTCTCTCTAGAATTCTCTCCCAGGCCCGTCTCCCAAGAGAGGTTCTGAGCTCCTCGGTTGTGGCCCCTGGTTTCCTTTCGAACCATCGGTTATTTCCGTTTTCGTGATGTTTGACTTTCTGCATCCCTTCTGAACACCTTACCAACCTTGTCTCCCCTTCCCGTTTTAGAAAAAATTTCAAATCTCAAACCACCTCGACTGGCGCACTTCCACGACTTTCTCCCCGGTTCCGGTCGGTGAACCGCCATGCTCACCGATATCAACACTCAGTCTTACTCTCTCCTCCCCATAATACCAAAGTCAAACACTTCTCGTTAAACAAGAACCTAGAGTCGATGGTTACTCCTCTGGGAAAGCTTCTCCTCCAAGGCTTCTGCTCTACTTTCGACTTCCAAGGAGCAGAGAAACAACCATCTACGAGTTACTTAACGCCTCACCAGTAACATTATTTCCTCTCCACAAGCTACACAAGCACTGGTCACTATGAAGTGTTTTACTTCTGAAGAAAAAGGTAAAGGACTGGCTGTCAGGGCGCCAGAGAAACCACGCATCCGAATCAGAACACCTGACTTCGACCCTCAGATCTCATCAAAGAAAATCTCTTAACACTTGTGGGCCGCCTCACGAACCCAAAGGAGCAAAGAATGACAGCGGTCATCTCCTTTCTTCCAAAGAAATGGAACATGGTGGGCAAAACGGAAGGCTCAGACGAAGGGAACAATATCTTCCAGTTCCGCTTCCAGGAGGAAGCAGATCTCCAAACAGTACTCAAGAACCGACTGTACCAGTTTGGCAGATGGATGCTAGTCATCAAACGGGTACTACAAAGTGAGTTAGACGGGTCAGTTGAAGAAACTGTGGCTGGAATCATCAAGGCTTCATCGATGGCACTTAATCTCCCACTTCTGGTACCACTCTTCATCCCACAAGCTCAGTTAACGACGATGAAGAGCACATCAAGACCCAGCACAGCTCAAAGTCAGAACACTAGGAAGAGAAGCCGACCAGCGAAAACTCGGGATATTAAAATCAGCCCAAAATTCTTTGTGGGATCTTCATCGAGGAAACGTAATATGGTTAAAGGAATGGCATCTCCTAGTAACTCCCGCACAAACAACCAGGGGCAACAAGCTTCAAACCCCAGCACATAATCTCAAACAGCACAACCTCAGGCAAAAATAATTCCAACAAGCAAGCGTCCTCGACTGGATTTTCCCGAGGAGCCTCCCCGTCTACCTTAGCAACATTCAGCTGGAACTGTTGTGGACTGGGGAATCCCATGACAGTCCAGCGAATCAGGGAGATTCACAAACAAGTCTCACCTGATATCATCTTTCTCATGGGAACAAAAAATGCGGATACTTTTGTACTACAACAGCTGGAGTTTCTGAGTAACTACAATCATCACCTTGTTCCCCCAGAGAGAGCAAACAGCGGCGGATTGGCACTCTTCTGGAAAGCTGATGTTAATCTCAATATCTTAGTTTCAAATCCTAATTTAATCGATTCTGAAATCTTACATAAAGGAATTTCTTTCTACGGGTCCTTTATCTATGGGGATATTTAGTATGGGATCAACTCCATTCAATTGCAACAAACAGAAATGCACCATGGTTTCTTATTGGCGACTTTAATGAAATCATCGATAACAGTGAGAAACAAGGGGGGCCTTTAAGAGCATAAGGCTTCTTTGGTGCATTCCGAGACCTCCTGGCCCAATGAGATCTGTTCGACTTGAAACATTCAGGAAATTTCTTGTCTTGGAGAGGAAGGAGAGGCACACATCTAGTCGACTGCCGCCTGGATAGAGCTCTTGTTAACAGTCAATGGTCAGACCTCTTCCCAACAGCTCGTAGCCACTACCTGGACCTGAACAGATCAGACCATTGACCACTGCTATCTATCTTCGATTCTGCTAAGGCAAAAAGCAACAGAATCTTCCGATACGATTGAAGACTTAGGGACAATGCAGAGGTCAAAGAAATCATAACCCGTATCTGGCAAGATTCAGAACATCTTCACTCAGAACAACGGCTAGCGGAAATCTGTAAAGCAATAGTGAAGTGGAGTAGAGAGAAACATCAAAACAGTTAGGCGGCAATCGACACACTGAAGAGAGACTTGGATACAAATCTGTCAAGTCCCACTGGGGACGAAGCTTTGATTGCGAAACTGAACAGGGAACTCTTAGCAGCTTATAAAAGTGAAGAAGAGTTTTGGCGGCAAAGAAGTAGGATATTGTGGCTTGCCTCTGGAGACAAGAAATCAGGCTTCTTCCATGCCGTAGCAAAGATAAAAAGGCTCGTAATCGAATCTCGGTGATTGAAGACACAGACGGCAATGCTGTTTTCGAGCAGGAGCATATAGCAGCGAAAATTGCAGAGTATTACGATCACTTATTCACAGCAGGGAACCAAACTTCAAGTGGGGAAGAAGTCTCTGCCATTATCAATAAAGCAATATTCCCCACCATCACCCTCTAGATGAATGAAGAGTTGATCACGATACCATCCACTGCTGAAATACGCACCGCTCTCTTTTCGATTCACCCGGACAAAGCACCCGGACCGGATGGCTTCTCAGCATGTTTTTTTCAGTCAAATTGGGACGTGATCGGACCTGGGATATGTAAGGAAATCCAAGATTTTTCCAGCTCAGGAACCATGAGGGATTCAACCAACCAGACCTATGTTCGACTCATCCCCAAAATCACCGGCGCTAAACTGGTCTCTGATTACAGGCCGATTGCATTATGCAATGTGATGTACAAGATAATCTCGATGATCCTTTCACTCCGGCTGAAACCAGTACTTCAAAGCCTTATTGGCGAGACACAATCAGCCTTTATCAAAGGACGAGCAATCTCCGACAATGTCTTGATTACACACGAGCTTCTTCACAATCTGAAAACGTCGGAAGCAAAGGTTAATTGTTCAATGGCAGTCAAAACAGACATGAGCAAAGCCTACGACCGCCTCGAACAGCTTGGATATAACGAGACATGGGTAGACTGGATCATGAGCTGCATCTCGACAGTCTCCTACTCATTTCTTATAGATGACACAGTCCATGGCAGAGTCACTCCTTCCCGTGGTATCCGACAGGGTGACCCCTTATCCCCTTACATTTTCATCTTATGTCGGGAAGTTCTCTCCGGACTATGCCGTAAAGCTCATATTAGCGGACATATGGTGGGTCTAAGAGTGGCCAGAGCAGCTCCATGCATCAATCATCTCCTCTTTGCGGATGATACGATGTTTTTCCTTAAGACGGACATGAAGAGCTGTGCAGCGCTAAAGAATATACTAGGCTTGTATGAGACCGTTTCTGGACAGATGATAAACCCGACTAAATCCTCAATATCCTTCTCTTCAAAAACCCCGTAGGAGACACGGCTACGTGTCCAATCTTACCTCGGGATCGAAAAAGAAGGTGGAATAGGAAAATATCTAGGTCTGCCAGAACACTTCGGACGCAAGAAAAAGGACTTGTTCACAAGCATAGTCGATCGGATACGACAACGGGCAAACAGTTGGTCGTCAAGACACCTATCTAGTGCAGGAAAGTTGGTGATGCTCAAATCAGTTCTCTCAGCCATTCCGAGTTATGCCATGACTTGCTTCCAGCTTCCTATCAGCCTTTGTAAAAGGATCCAATCAGCTCTCACGAGATTCTGGTTGGATTCTTGTGCGGACACGAAAAAGATATGTTGGGTTTCTTGGAACAAAATCACTAAGCCAAAGGACATGGGGGGGGGGGGGGGGCTTGGTATTAGGGATATTCAACTCTTCAATACTGCTCTGCTAGCAAAGCAAGCATGGCACATCATTACCATCCCCAACGGGCTACTATCTCGCGTATTGACAGGGAAATACTGTCAAAAAGCTTCCTTCTTACGAGTCTCCTTACTTTGTGCTTTGTGCTTGCTCACATGGCTGGAGAGGTATCTTAGCCGCAAGAGACCTCCTCTGTGAAAAGCTCGAGGCAGTGATCGGTGATGGTGAAGATACTAGAGTATGGAAGGACCGATGGCTTAGTACTGACATGGCCCGCGCACCAGTAGGTCCAGCCCCTGAAGCATTTCAAGATTTGAGGGTGGCGGATCTTCTAACTCGGGATTCTAAGGAGTGGAAGATACAACTGATAGAACATATCTTACCACATCACCTTGCGGAGATTAGATTACTGAAGCCAAGCAAAACAGAAGGCAACGACGGGTTGTATGGTTAGCAAAGCAAGCATACAACCCTTCAATACTGCTCTGCTAGCAAAGCAAGCATGGCACATCATTACCATCCCCAACGGGCTACTATCTCGCGTATTGACAGGGAAATACTGTCAAAAAGCTTCCTTCTTACGAGTCTCCTTACTTTGTGCTTGCTCACATGGCTGGAGAGGTATCTTAGCCGGAAGAGACCTCCTCTGTGAAAAGCTCGAGGCAGTGATCGGTGATGGTGAAGATACTAGAGTATGGAAGGACCGATGGCTTAGTACTGACATGGCCCGCGCACCAGTAGGTCCAGCCCCTGAAGCATTTCAAGATTTGAGGGTGGCGGATCTTCTAACTCGGGATTCTAAGGAGTGGAAGATACAACTGATAGAACAGATCTTACCACATCACCTTGCGGAGATTAGATTACTGAAGCCAAGCAAAACTGGAGGCAACGACGGGGTTGTATGGTTAGGTGCTCGGAGTGGAATCTACTCCACGCGTTCTGGGTATTTTGCTGCAGCAAAACTAGAGAACCAGAGACACACTCCCCAGTCTAGGATCAACTGGAAAGCTCTGCTTTGGACTGGACGGGTATCGCCAAAACTACAGGTCTTCCTATGGAAAATCACACAAGGAGCACTACCGGTAGGAGCTAACTCGCAACTCCGAGGTATGCTCCATAACACCGCGTGTCCACGTTGTGATATGCTAGAGACAGTTCTTCATCTATTCCTCCACTGCGACTACGCCAAGAAAGTGTGGGCATCCTCTCTGTTCTCACTGCACTTCGACCCTGACAACTTTACGGACATTACAGCATTCTCTGATGCATTGAAACACTGCAAAAGCTCAGTCTGCCTCCCTCCCCTGAGAATTTTATCATATATATTCCCATGGGTCTGCTGGAGCTTATGGACAGCTAGAAACAAACTGATTTTTGAGGATAGGAAGATATCACATGAGGAGTCAGTTTCTAAGGCTATCTCGAATGCCCGAGAATGGAACTCAGCACAAAGTGTTACCTCACCACCACCAGAACCACGACACAAGATGTTGAACATACCCGATCAGGATGTTCTAACTCTTGGCTTCTCTGATGTTGCTTGGAATAAAGAAACTAATACTGCAGCTTATGGATGTATCTTCTTTAACAAGGAAGGACAGATCATACACCAGGAATCGTGCGTGGAACGACATGTCTCATCACCTCTTACCGCCGAAGCTCTAGCACTACGCTGGACAATCAACAAAGCCCTATCACGTGGCTACAATAGCATCTGTTTCAACACAGATTGCAGATCGCTCCTAGTAGCAATCACCTCGAGACCTCCTCCAGCTGAATTCTTCGGAATCATCCAGGATATCGACTTTCTATCTTTTAATTTCGCTGCTGTTTCATTTAAGTTTATTTAGAGACGTTTCAATTCTCCTGCAGACCAGCTTGCTAAGGCTGCTCTTTGTAATACTACCTTTTCGTCCACACCATAGTTGGGTGTTGGGCTTTTAATATAAGTTATGTTTTGTTCAAAAAAAAAGAACGTTTTTAAAACAGAAACCTGTAACAAATTGGTTTCTTTAGTTCTCCATTATTACTTCACAAACATATTTAAAACATAAATCCCTAAAACGTTCATAAAATTGCTCTCCAATTACTTCTGAATTTATCTCCGAGTTCTTTTTTATTTTTGCAGATGTCATCAATTGTTTATAGAAAAAATCAATCTAATGGTTGAGTTTGCTCATAATCTCTAATCTATCGGCTTTAATTTCATTTATGAACATGAGTATGAAATCATAGTTTCAATTAAACAAAAAACGTGTTCCTTAAAGAATATTTCTTTTCTGAAATTTAATATTAACCATTTTATTGAATATTTTTCATAATCGAGAATTGTATATTTCAGAAGCTTAACCATCAAACCATTTCATAATAAAAAACTTTTAAAATATTTGATCAATTAAAAAAAAATGTTTATTCATTAAAGAGTTATTTCTTATAAGAAAATTAATCACTGTATATTTTCACTGAACCATTTCATGATAGAAAATTGAATAAGTTAACAAATATATAAAACTTTTTGTTTTCAACATTTAATTTATAATCATTTTAAAAATAATATTGATTTTAATTTTGATTAGTTTACCTAATAATTCTGAAGGATCGCATCACTTTGGCATAAGTGTTTTTAATATCTTTTATTTATAATAAAATTATAATAATCTTATTTTCATCTTCAATGCTTTTATTTTTAACTATATCATTTGTATATATCTTTAAAAGCATTTATACATCATCATTTTTGTTTTAAACATTTAATTATTTTGAAGGGTTGCATCACTTTGGCATTAGGGTTTTCAATATCTTATATTTATAATAAAGTTCAAATAATCTAATTTTCATCTTTAATGTTTTTGTTTTAACAATAGTTATATATATTTTAAAAATGGCAATTGTCAATAATAGCACATTTTGAAGTTTATGTCACAAAAATAGCACTAGAAGGAGAAAGTCACAAAAATGACATTCATTAAAGGGTAAAATATCCCTAATACCTTTGGTTTAAAATTAAATAAACAAACAAAAATATATAAAAATAAATAAAACAAAAATAAAAAAATGAAAAAAGGAATTTTTTTTTATAGTTTCAGATTATATTTTTCAGATTCTAAATTTTTATAAATTTTTTTTTGAAAACTTTTTTTCGAAATTTTTTTTTTTATTTTTTTTTCAAATTTTCTTTTTATAATTTAAAAATACTTTTTGAAACTGTTTTTAAAATTTTTTATTTCTATTTTAGTATTTATTTTTTATAAAATTTTAAACTCTAATTCCAAAACCCCACCCCCTTAACTCTAAACCCTAAGGTTTGGATTAATTAACCCAAGGGATATAAATGTATATTTACCTCTTTAATGAAACCTATTTTTGTGACTTTGAGCCTTGAGTGCTACTTTGGGAACAAAAACTTGGTTTGGTGCTATCCTAGTCTTTTTCTCTTTTAAAAACTCATATATTTTTATTTTTTTAACATTTAATATGTAACCATTGAAAATTAATACTGAAAACTTAATATTAACTTTCCTCCGGGGTCCACATCCTAGTATACACCAAACTTAGATTGCATACTTTTTGCAAACTAAAATATTATAAATTTTAGACAAAAAAGCTTCTCTCTCTTCTATGTTCCCTCACCTCGATATTTCACGGAGATAGAGATGGGACGAAGCTTTTGTTTATATTACCGGTTTGTATCCGGCATCTTTCAACCGGCTTCGGATTTCATTGACCGGTTCCTGTTTCTGGAGATGCACCTTTCTTTGGTGATTTGCCGGCTCTGCCTCCGGTGTTCTTACCTTCTCTCTCGGTGATGGACGGCCGGCTTTGTCTCCGTGTCACACTTCTTGGTGTGAAGGTGGCTCTTCACCAGCTTTGTTTCCTTTTTTTCTACCGTTTTCTTTCTTTGGGCTGACGGCCCATAGTCGTTTGTAAAGTATGGCTTTTTTCTTAGGCTTTCGATTTTATAGTTTGTTAGATTAGGTCCATTTGAACCTTGACCCATTAATAAATCATCTGAGGAAAAAAAAATTGTACAGACCATGAATAGAATTTGTATACTGAATATATTTATATAAAAGTCCTTAATTTTATGAAGGGTATAATGGTCTTTGAAAGGCTCAGTATTACGAGAACCCTAATAATGAGGTATCTATATAAAGAGCTGAAAAACCATTGGCAGTCCTCTTTTGTTTTGTGTTCAAGTCTGCAGAGATCGTCGCTGCTTGAAGACGGCTTGCTGCTTTCGCGTATCTCATCTCTGCAAATCACAATGGTAATAACCATTTTGCTCTGATAAAACGTTATTTTCTCCATCTGCAATTGAAACCCGGCTTTTATATTCTTCTCTCCTGTTCAAAATCTACTCGCTCTTAGGTTTGTGTTAGTTTCTGGAATCACAATGGTAATAACCATTTGAAAAGTGTTGTTTTTCTGATTGAGATTTTGTAATGATGTGTAGTCTTTGGTCGCAAATGAGGAGTTTCAGCATATTCTCCGTGTGCTGAACACAAATGTTGATGGTAAGCAGAAGATAATGTTCGCCCTTACCTCTATCAAAGGTATTGGGAGGCGATTGGCTAACATCGTCTGCAAGAAGGCTGATGTCGACATGAACAAAAGGTTTGAGCTTTTTGTCTTGTCTTCTTTGAAATAGTTAGTAATGGTGTCTTCGGCTTATTTTTTTCTCCTGTGCAAAGGTCTAGGTGGTTCCGTTTCTTTTAATATTTAGATTGATAAATGTATTAGTTTGTTGTCTAATGCGGATGTAAGCTTAGCTTTGTTTTCTGGTTTTATCTTTAACAAAACCTGACTGTTGCCTTCTCTGCTCTTCTACACTTGTCTGTCTGAAAGACAGAATAGTTACTCTTGACTGTGATCATGTAAATCATATTAGTTCTTACTCACCAGTTTATTGTTGGTCATGCAAATGCTCTTTTCAAATGTTTTGGTTTTCTGTGAATGCTGGTGTCTTATTTTTCTCCTGTGCTAGGTCTAGACGATACTGTTTCTTGTTTTGTCCTATTGATATAAGTAATAGTTTGTTGTCTTATTTGGAAGTAAATGTTTATGTAAAGAATCAGCTTAGCCTTTTTTCAATCTTTCCTAGATCCAGTTTTGTTATTGTATGCTTGTCTTGAGTCGTGTGTTTTGTTGCTTATTCCACTTTGCAAATCATGCTTTATTTGGAAATTTGTTGTCTTACTTGATAATTGTACAGGGCTGGTGAGTTATCTGCAGCTGAAATCGACAACCTGATGACAATTGTCGCAAATCCAAAACAGTACAAGATCCCAGACTGGTTCCTGAACAGACAGAAAGATTACAAAGACGGAAAGTACTCCCAAGTCGTCTCCAATGCCCTTGACATGAAGCTCAGGGATGACCTTGAACGTCTCAAGAAAATCAGGTAAACGCATACTGATGCCAATCATCATATTAACTTGTTACCACCGTGTGTTTGAATTGAATGATTTATGTAACGGTGGTTTTGCAACGTGCAGGAACCATCGTGGTCTGAGACACTACTGGGGTCTCCGTGTTCGTGGACAACACACCAAGACCACCGGTCGCAGAGGAAAGACTGTTGGTGTGTCAAAGAAGCGTTGAGCAAGCCTATTGTTGCTAGTTACTACTTTATTGAATATGCTTCACAAGGATCGGTTTTGATTTATGTTTCTTCTTCGAACTAGTTTTTGAGACACCTTTTGGAACCTTTGCAATCTTATGATCTTTCTTTGTTTTACACATGTGCCTGCTTTCTCTATTGTTAGCTATTATTGTGGCTTTCAAGTTATTACAGCTTAAACATAGATTAATTTACTTGTTTGTTATAACTAACTGGAAAATAATGCTAATAAATCGGTCTATGCATATATCCAAATAGTGGTTTAATAGGGAAACTCGCATCATTCTGTGGTTGTGTTTTGTGGTTAAGAATGGCTCTTCCTCTCCTTGCCACCGGGTCTTGCGTAGGCATCTTAGAGTTAAGACGGAAGTAGCTTCTGTAACCGGAAGATGAGAAGGCTGAATGTAGCCTAGACATCTTAGAACAAGTGTCAAATGAAGATTGGTTATCTCTCCGTTTGTGTCCGGTAAACAGGAAACGCTTCTTTCTTAATGTTGAGAGAGAAAGAGAACTCGCGGTGGTTCCTCATAGCTTCTTCTTTCTTGATCTGTATCATAGTTTCTGGTACACGGTAGTCTCCTCGACATGGTGTAGCCGGCCTCGATTTCGGTGGTTTTCGACCTCCTCGGTTGAATCATCCGACTTTAGTGATTCTGGGGGTGGAGGCTCTCTATGCTCTGCGCCGCCGGCTCTTAACCATAGCCCTCTCGTCTTGTATCCGTTTAAAGGCGAAGGTTCGGTACTCTGGTTTTGATGTAGCGGAGAAGATATCGTCGATGAAGTTCTCCGCGAGATGGTGATGTGGATTTGTGTGATGCTTTCTTCTTTTGTGTTTGTGGGGTACGGGATTGGATGAGCTCTCGAACTGTCGATTGATGCTCTCTGATACTTGGAACACAAAAGATAAAAGGCAAGTTGTGATTCTTGTGAAGATGATGGCTTGATGATAGTAACCCTGTTCCCGGCAGGTATTCTGGTGGCTATGTTGGTTCCGATGAATCTCTCCGGCGTAAATCTCGATTCGGCGGAGAAACTGAAGCGGTTTTTCTTCCGCTCGTTGGGCCTTCTATGGGCTGTGTTTTTTTGATGTGTTAGGTGTTTTATGTGGGCCTTGTTGGTTTGTTGGGTTGCTGTGGATTTTGTTTAGTTGTTTGGGTTTTATATAGCTTACCTTTGTATGATGCTTTGTTAAATATTTAATAGATGGCAAAGAGCATGTGTGACCCCTCTTTTTGTCGCTAAATTGTATAAAGCTAAAATGAAATTGTCCGGTTTACAACAAGTCACCCTTACGATTACAAGTCACCTGGGTTCGAATCCCGGCCACTGAGAAATTAACATTTCGGCTTAGGGACAGAGGACCGACAGGTGGCAACACGTGACTAGTCTGGATCACTTCTATGGGCCAGGATACTTCTGTATAATTCAAAAAAATAATAATAAATTATGCATAGGGTTGTCATATGATATTGGTTAAATTTATATCTAAAGATTTAATTTGGAGAAATTGTACTTGTTCTGTTAGCTGAAATGGCTTAACCCAGTTTTTAATCCCCTATAAACCATTGTTCGAGACTCTATTTGACCTTTTGAGCGTCATTTTCTTTACTTAATGTTTTTTTGTAGGGGTGAGCGTTCGGGTTCATTTCGATTCTATTTGGATTTTGGGGGTTAAAGATTTTATCCCCACTCAAATATTTATAAATTTTGATTCGAGTTCGGTTCAGATAATCCGTTTAAACTATTCTTAAAATTTTAAAATTCATCATATATTTTGAATTTCTCAAAATCTAAATAATATATTACATATAATTTAATAACATATGTCAAAATATATAAACTTAACATATAAAATGGCTTGACTTGAATATTTGGATAGATAATCGATAGATATTTTAAATAGTTTTGGTGTTTTGAGTATTGTTTAGATATTTTGGTTCTATTTTTTTTATCGAATTTGGTTCGGTTTTTCATATTCAAATTTTTTGCCCAACCATAATTTCTATTTTACTAACAAATAATAGTGGCATCCCATCTTATTTAGATTTTCTTGCATTTTTGTCTACTTTTCTGCAACTTTTTAAAAATATTTTATATAATATAATATTATAATATTTTTGGATACCTATTCAAAATATTTCTGAAAACGCTGCTGCCTACACCATAGTCTACTCATCAAACCAGAACCATAAACCCTAAATCTTAGTCATCAAATCTTAAACTCTAAATCATGAACTCAAAAATATAAATCAAACACTAAATCTTATATCCTATACTCTAACACTATACTACATACCTTATACTCTATACTTAAAAACTAATATAGCCCTCTTCTTATAAACTTAAGGGAGAGAATGATTCAACGGTGGTTTTGTACTGAACCAAATTTTTGAGGTACATGGTAAAGTATATATAGGGTTTAGTGTTTGGTTTAGTCGTTAAGAGACTAATCATAGTCGTTAAGAGACCAAAGAGTTGACATAGTCGTTAAGACTTAAGAGATCAATTATACAAATAGATTATGCAGATTGATATTTTAAAACGTGAAAATAATTGCATTCATATTTACTCCTAAAGTCCAAAGAAGATGATCTAAAAAAGACATGAACAAAACCAAAAACAAACAATATTTCAAAAATCAAAAGAATTCTCTCTCAGTATCCGTCAGTGCAGTTCATTCGGTACATACCTATAAATTAAAACAATTAACAAATTCATTACACTAAAGAAGAAAGATTCCGAAAAATGAACAGGGAACATTAGCATTATTACATGGTCCTTAATTTTCTAGGCAGAGGCAGTACCAGTCCAGCAAAGCCATAAAAATAAGCAGAAAAGTACTACTAATGTGCTTATTTCCTGCAAGATAATGTGTGAGGGTGAAGGCCTTCAATATGAATGGCAACGAGACTATTTTTTAAACTGAGTAAGCTTTTATGAAGCTAGTAAATAAGTTACCTGATAATCATAGGCTATATATTATAGAGAACAAAGTCCCAAGTATTGCGTATATGTAGACTACTAAGCAATCTTCAAGCCAGAGGAATGCATGATTGTTCGCTCATAAGCCATGGGAATACTGTACTCCCAAGCATTCTTGAACCCAAGAAACATATGGATATATCAGTCCAAGATTCACTTCGCCTATCAGCCTGACCCAACATAACACATTTTATATTTAAAGACTACTTTCGTTTGGGGAAAACATTTAACAAAACACAAAAAAAAATTTAACACTTTTCAAAGATACCTTCGTTTGGGAAAAAACATTTAACAAACACACAGAAAAGTGAAATGTAAAGAAGAAAACTCTGAAGAGAGATTGCAGTCACCTTGTCAAGCGTGACAGCCAAATTCTGAAGCCTCTGATTGTAGACACCCTCAGCCTGTATCATAAAAGTTACAGATATAATAAAAGTTGGGGGAAAAAAAAAATTAAACCTCTTTTACAACATTCCAAAGCCTGCACAGAGTTTCAAATCACAAAAGACATGACCTATTGAAAGAAAAAAACTTCCCAAGTTACCAACGTTGTTACACTTACATGAGATCAGAGGTGGAGTAGCCAACACAGAGATAAAACACCATTGATTCTGTACTCACGCCATAAGATGGTAACTCGGATTCTCCATACACCGACCATACCGCATCGGCAATTAAAACCTTCACCAGCACGTTCTTCGTTGTCACCTCTAGTTCAGCTGATTTGTTTTGAAGGAGAAGTGAGCTCACAGGAGAAGAGATGGAAGCGATCTACGACGATGGAGATACGGCAGTGGTTTTGATTGATTGAACCAATGGGTCATTTTTATTTGTTTTGGAAATATGGTAATTGAATAAGATAATGGCATAACTGTTATTATGAGTTTTTTACCAAGGACATATGAGATTTTTCAGTTGGTTAAAAACCAAAGTGACACTATTTCCAAATTAAAATTTGGTATGATCCTATTTTATAATTAGCAACTTAAAGTTTGCCCAATTTTTAAGATTTCTTCCTCTTATCCAACCAAGTATATATTGAGGAATAAGTATATACTCTAGGGATCTCTTTGTAATTACTAGATAGTACATTAAACCTACTTGTACTCTTGTATATATACTCTACGGTATACATCTAATAATACTTTTCAGTCTTACAACCTATATGGTATCAGAGCCTTTATACCTAATACTCTGAGCCGCCTTCTTCATTTTTCAAATTTTCTTTTCATCGCCATGTCTACTCACTCTTTCCCTGCGACTGAAGCTATCGTTGTCAACAACAACAACACAAACACAATTCTGCATATCAACATGGCGAATGTTACTAAGCTTACAGCTTCCAATTTCTTGATGTGGAGTAGGCAGATTCATGCTCTCCTTGATGGATATGATCTAGCCAGTCATATTGATGAATCTATTCCACCACCTCCCGCCATGATCACAACTGAGACTGGTGCTGCAACCAACCCTGCGTACACTCTGTGGAAACGCCAAGACAGGCTCATCTATAGCGCTATCTTGGGTGCTATCTCAGTCACTATTCAGCCGATCCTCTCCACCGCGACAACCTCGGCGCAGATCTGGAGCACTCTCCACCTTACCTATGCTAAACCAAGCAGAGGTCATATTCAGCAGATCAAACAGCAGCTTAAAAGCTGGACAAAAGGAACTAAAACAATCAACGAGTACTACCAGGGTTTCATCACCCGTTTTGATGAACTTGCTCTCTTAGGAAAGCCTTGTGATCATGAGGATCAGATTGAACAGATCCTTGCTGGTTTGCCTGAGGACTACAAGAACCTTGTGGATCAGATTGAAGGAAGAGATGTGGCGCCGTCTCTCACTGAACTTCATGAGAAGTTGATCAACTTCGAAACAAAGCTACAAGCTGCCACTCCGGTGATCTCCACAGTACCGGTCACCGCCAACTTCTCTAACTATCGTGGGAACTCTAGCAACCACAATAACAGAGGGAATCACAACTCCAAGCGCGGAGGATACCGTGGGCCACAAACATGGCAGCAACAACAACAGTTCGGTCCAACTTCGAACTCCAACACTTCAAGAGGATATCAAGGGAAGTGTCAGCTGTGTGGTGTCTTCGGTCACAGTGCACGTCGCTGCACTCAACTCTCGAGCATGAGTCAAGCACAACCGAATATGCTGCAGCAGACGCAAGCGTCTCCATGGCAACCACGAGCCAATGTCGGAACCTTCACTCCGTACAATCCTCAGCAATGGCTTCTGGATAGTGGTGCGACGCATCATCTCACGTCAGACCTCAACAACTTAGCACTGCATCAGCCTTACAATGGTGGCGAAGAGGTCGCGATTGCAGATGGCACTGGTCTCGCTATCACCCACACCGGTTCTGCTTCTATCTCCACGCCAACTAAACCTTTACTTCTCAATGATGTGCTTTGTGTACCTCATGTGAACAAAAATCTTCTGTCTGTCTATAGATTATGCAATGCTAATCAAGTGTGTGTTGCTTTCTATCCTTCTTATTTTCAGGTGATGGATCTCAACTCTGGGGACCGGTTGCTGCAAGGCCGCGCGAGGAATGAATTGTATGAGTGGCCGGTGTCTCCTACCCTAAACCCTGCTTCCTACGCTACCTATCCAGACACCAAAGCCACCCTAGCTCAATGGCATACACGCCTGGGCCACCCTTCTTTATCTACTTTAAAATCTGTTGTTTCAAAATTTTCTTTGCCTTGCTCAAATGCTTCATCTTTGTTCGCGGCCAAATACAGAACAAGGTTCTCCGTGTTACTCATGTCACAACACATGACCAGCTCGCTGACGGCTTGACTAAACCGCTTCGGCGACCACGATTTCAAGAACTCAGGTCCAAGATCGGAGTCATGCATGGACCTTCTTCTTGAGGGGGTGTATTGAGGAATAAGTATATACTCTAGGGATCTCTTTGTAATTACTAGATAGTACATTAAACCTACTTGTACTCTTGTATATATACTCTACAGTATACATCTAATAATACTATTCAGTCTTACAACCTATAGTATATGAAAAAAAAAAAAATTTAATATTTTTTCGTTTCTTTTTCTCAAACTCCATTCAGAAAAGTGATTTAGGTAACGATACCTTAATTATTGAGGTAAAACTTGAAAACCTTATTTAGACCTCAAGACCAAATTAACGAAGGAGAAAAAAAGACAGAGAAGAGAGCGGGCCAAAGACTAAATAATTTGCAGGGTTTTTGAATTTTAGCCGACACATAAATATTTCTTACAACTTAAAGAGAAAAAGACATCATATCCATGGTAGATGTAAAAGCTTATGTGGTTTTCAGCAAAATGTATTCGGTGTGGGAGGTAGTACAAAATATATAAGAAAATACCGTTAAAATTAAGGAAAAACAACATATTTGAAACTGATATTACGTAGCTAACAAGGAAGACCAATTAGGAAACAAAAAAAAATAAAAAGAAGTGCGTGGAGTGAAAACAAAGAAGTAGGTTTGTTTGCATTGGTCGGTTGAATGTTAAAGTACATCATCTATTTATAGCAAACCACACTAGATCTTGTTCACACATATAAATATATTTGAACACCAAAAAAAGCATCACAAATTTCTCACCATACTCCATCATACTTTGTCTTCCACTCTTCTTCAGTTATGTGATTCACTTGGTAGATAGATCATTCTCATCATAGACCAGAGTACTCCAAAGTTTATCATGTATACTCCTAACAAAGAATTATTACCAAAATCCACACACAAAAAACCACTGAAACATATGACTAGACCTGCAATTCTAAACCAGTCCGAATCAGCTAAGCCAAACCAAAATTTTTGGTTTTCGATTCAAATTCAGTTATAAGTCCTAAACTGGTTGGAGTTGTTATGAAAAAACTGGTTATTATTTTGGCTTGGTTTGATAGTCACTTTTAGTTTGTTCTTAAAAAATCACAACAAAATGATAGTGGTTTATAACAAACCAAACATAGGCTTCGGTTGGTGACCCTTTGATGAATAGAAAAAATGAAAACATTAATAAACACAATTTCATTTGAAGTTGATAAAAAAAATAATATTTTTTGTTCATTTTGTTCCGCATCAAAATTGGAAAGGAAAATTTTTCTTCATAAATTCACTTTTTCATGAGGAATTAAAAGGAATAGTGTGGGATCCGGTTGTCAATAATTTTACTAAAATTCAATCTAATTGGTATAAAATTTGAGAAACAAAAAATTCACCATAATTTTTTTGGTAACCAATTAGAGCCATAAACTATATAGAAATACTTCACACGAAATCTGAATAAACATAATAAAATCAAAATAATTGTATTGAACAAAAATTATCTAATTTTTTAAATTTAAAAAAAAAATCTATTAAAAACCTAAAAAATATGGTCAAATTCGGTAAATTTTTTATAAATTTAATGAAACAAAAACCAGACCAAATTTTTGTTAGGTTCAATTTGACAAAAAGTGAAAATTGAATTAATCAAAATTGGCTTAACCAAATTGAACTACCATACTAACTAAACCCGCATGTCTACATATCACCATGAAAACCCGATTATGTATCATATATCATAATATTTAGAGATAATTGGTGTGTATAGACACATAAATGACCATAATTGACGATCTACCATGACAGTCAAAAATAATTTTGATTCAAATTTTACCCATATAGCCTATAACCTAACTCGTGTGTACTGTCTGTAAAGTGTCAGTCTATGGGCCAGCAGATCATGACTTTATCCAGCAAATTAAACCAATCGATAGGCTCTTTTATTCTTTCTGAAAAAAACGCAACGTTAGGCAAGTAAATGAAGTCAGTAATTTGAATTTGATATCAACTAAAAAGTATAAAATTTAAGTCTTCACTATTAAAACTGTTAAGAACATAATAGCTGATAATCAATTGCCACGTCCAAATATAACTTATGTTACAGTGAAAAACAAGATGAGAATTAACAGCTAATATATATATTACAGTGTAAAACCAAATATTATATCTATGTTAATATGTATCTTTATTATATGTGTTACATGAGAAATAACGGCTAATACATATATTAACAGCTACTCTATTTTTTAAATGATACATCAAATTATTAACAACCTACAATAACGATTATTGCATGTTAACTTTGATGTTTTACTCGTTAACTAGATTAACTCGCACTTTTACAAAACTTGATTTTAATAATATGGTGTTGTATATAATATTTTTTTCATATTTTTACCTTTTATGTCTATTTTAAACTATTTTGTGTGTGTTTTATTTTTAATAATCCATTTTAATTATAATGAATAAAAATGCATTGTTTTAAAATTACTGTAACCCATTTTAGATTGTGTTAAACAAAGATTATAGTGACAAATTATTCAATCCTAATTATATTTAAACACAAATAAGTTTAACCATTTAGTTTACAATTGAAATGGGATACGTTGCTTAAATTATCTAGCCCAATTATAGCCAACACAAAGTATTTTAATTACAATATTAACCATACTCCTATATGCTGTTTTAAAAATATACCACAAAATTGTAGCTAATATATATTTTAGGATATCTATATAGTTAATGTTTTGTATATACTTTTAAAGTATCAAATGGAATCATTAATTATTTGTACATCATATAGGATTAGTGTTTAATTTTCAGGGTTGAAGTGATTATCAGGGTTAGTGTTTAATTTCAACCAATGATTTTAGAGTTTAAAAAACGTCTTCATATGAGTAATATCGATACATGAACTTATAAAGAAGTTCTATACAAACTTGTAAAATGATTATATATATATATATATAGTGTGATATGTGGAAAAATATGGTATGACATATACGTAAATGAAATGTCATATTATTATTAGTTGAATGATCATAAATTCTAATGGTAGAAAAATATTGCGATTTATTATGTCACGATAAACTTACATTTGTGGAATGTTAATTTATTTAAGAGATGAGTGAAGAACAAACATGTATCTAAATGCTACATTACAATTTGTTTAGATTTGGTAGAAATTAATTAATAATATAAATTATTAATATTGCAGTGGTATTGTATTGTAATTACCAAAGGAAATTAAGGGTATAATCATAATAGTGATTCTGCTTTAATAGTATAGATTTAAATTTTGTTAACTAACTTATCTATTATAGGATAAATAATATATTAGATTAATAATTAATACTAAATTATAAAGATTGTTATTATGTTATTGATTTGTTTAACGCGCTACAAATAACACTTAACTCGATAATCAAATAAGTATCTTTACATATAGTATGTGGTGTTAACATTTTTTACCTTTATCACATTTCTATAAATATATGGTAATATATACGTTTTAACTATGATTCACAAGAAACTCAAACATAAGAAAATTACTAACCTTCACCATCGATGGAATCACTGTCATGAAATTCACTGGTTTTATCTAGATTTGGTATTAAATCATCTTTGGATTTCGCCGGAGTTTAAAGAAATTGGCATCCAAAATTTTATGTATTATGAAAAAATGAAAATCAATGGAAAAAAAAAGATGAGAATCTAAAAAGAAAAAAAAGAGTGAGGATAAGAACAAAGGAATGAATGAAGTGAAGAAAAAGAACGAAAGAGATAAGAAAAACAGATGTATTAGAATAAAAAGAAAATGAGTGGATGCGAGATGAAAGAATATGTTAAAAGAAATAATTGCAGAAGAGAGAAAACATCAAGAGGATAGAAAGAATGCAGAGGAGACATAGGGTGTAAGAAATACATAAATGTCCAATAGAAGCCAAAATGATATAAGAATTTGGCTTGTATATCAAATCATGTCAACTCATGTGCACTTTACCAATTTGAACCTCCATTCTGTATATATGGCTAATTGTTTCTAATATTTATTTCTCTCCAAATTTCGGTTAGAAAATAAGGGAGACAAAGAGAGAGATATGTGTGTATGGGACATATATGTTTTTCCATGAGAGCTTCAGATAAGTTAGTCATAAGAGAGATATTTGCACAGCTAGCCATATCAATATGTTAGCAACTAGAAGAAACATTGATTAGCGGACAATGCGGAAGGAAAATCAAGATCAAACAACAAGCGTTTGCACTCATGAATTATTTTTTTACCTCTTTCTAGTATTTTCTTTTGGTTTTGGCGCATTTCATGTAACATGATTATATGGTCCGCTGGTACTCGGACTCGAACCGAGATGCTCTAGCACTGCTCGGGCACCATGGCCATACGGATTAAATGATCTTCTTCCCACTCATGGACAGGATTTGGACGCACCCAGGATCAATCCAAGTAGCCGTCAGAACTGACATAATCCTGAAGCACAAGCCAAAACAACATTATTTCTTGGTCGACGAAAAGCCAAGAAACATTTACTGTTGTTTTTTTGTCTAAACCAGAACCAGGATACATCTCATATACCACATACCCAACTGTATGTACCACATGTGTACGTAACTGTGTCTATTCTATAATTTTTTTTTTTGTTTCTGGGGTCAGCTATATCTAACTTTATTGGGATTTATAAGACATATTACAAGGGAAACACATGGTGGCTACTTGGCTAGCAATTAACATCAAGTATTAAAACTTGAACTGTGGAACATCTCATTCTCCTCCTTTATTACACCAAACCACTTTCTTTTCTCTACTTACCGGTCAGGTCAACAATTCTACCATTGCCCTCCTTTTTATTTCTCTTTTCTTTTAAATAAAATTAAAGATGCTACTATTTTATTATGGTTGATAAACACAGAATATTGCAAATTTCCAAATAAGAGAAAGGAATGAGAAAGATGTAAAACCCGCAAGCATAGTAACACAAGTCAAAGCAACGTCTGTTTTCTCTTGTTTGTCAGTTAGCTATTTTCTCTACTGAAATATGTTATGCTTTTTTCCCAATAAAATATTATAACATATTAAGCAATATGCATTCTGTATTCTTATATTCCAATCAGTGGATGACACGATTATAAGACCATTAGGTTTTTTTATTAATTTCATCTGTATTCTACTTTCTCATCCAACGTCTGGTGGACCAACCAGTCAAAACTCATAAAAGTCAAAACATCTTGAGTTTTTGGTCATGCATTTATACCCATACATAGAATTAATCTACATTAATTTACTTATGTCAGCATGTTACGAAAACATTAAAATGGTATATATATACATACATACATACTTATATATTGAATTAGCCGTGGTCAATTTTAATCAGCATAAAGAATATCTTCCTCTTTCATATCAAACTCCTTCAAAGTTGCACGATCTTACTCTCTTCATTAGAGAGAGAGACAGAGGGGGAGAGAGAGAGGGAGAGGGAGAGAGAGATAGAGATAGAGAGAGGGATAATACAGGTTTTCATCTCGGGGAAAGATGGATGAATTAAGTATCATACCGTTATGGAAAGTGATCGGGGCTGAGAAAGAAGAGATTCAAGGGCTACTTAAGGCGGTGGTGCAATCTGTGGGGTGGACTTATAGTGTCTTCTGGCAACTTTGTCCTCAACGAAGGTTCACTTTCTTTTCATTTTATCCATCTCTCACAGTATATAAAGCAATATAGTAATCTTTATTAATTATAATAAGTAGAAGTGACTAAATGTTAAATCGATTAGGAAATTGATGTGGAGTAGTGGATACTACAACGGCGCAATAAAGACTAGAAAGACAACTCAGCCGGCGGAAGTTACGGCTGAAGAGGCTGCGTCGGAGAGAAGCCAACAGCTCATGGAGCTTTACGAGACGCTTTTTGCTGGAGAATCATCGATGGAAGCGAGGGCTTGCACAGCACTGTCGCCGGAGGATTTGACGGATCCTGAATGGTTTTATGTGCTGTGTTTCACTTACTCTTTCGAACCTCCTTCTGGGTACAACAACTCTCTCTCTGTCTTCAAAGTTTTTTTTTTCTTTTCAAAAAGACTACTCAAAGTTTCTTAATTTGTCTTTTTCATCTGCTCTTAGAGAAGACAAAAATAGTATTGTGTGTTAAATGCGAATCACAAATACTATGGAAGCATTAAAGACAAACTGGGGAGTTTAAGTTACTGAAAGTAGAAATGTATTGAAGTTTGTAAAAACGTACACTTCATTTTGGTGAACCTAATTGGACCGTTGAGATTCTTATTGGTTTGTTTATTGATTATCTAAAGTAGGAGCATATATAGATGATAAATGCATAACAAAGTGTGTTAGTTATCGGTATAATTAATGTTTTTTCTCTATGGAGGAACAAATCAAAATATAATGTGGAAGTATTAATTTGTAGGATGCCAGGAAAAGCGTATGCGAGGAGGAAGCACATATGGCTAAGTGGTGCAAATGAGGTTGACAATAAAATCTTCTCTAGGGCTATTTCTGCAAAGGTTCACATCTTCTACATTCACCACTACACTGTGCATCTACTTCTACTTATTTAGATTTATGCAATTTTATATATCTCATTCTGCAAACTAATTAATTTTATCTTCTTCTTTACTTGAATGCTCTTTCCACATTAGAGTGCCAAAATTCAGGTAAATTTTGCTTTATTAATTAATTATTTAATTTTCGTAGAAATGAAAGGTATCAATTAATAAAGTTATTTTACATATTTGACAATTGTTTTGTGATGAAAAAAAAAAAATAATCAGACAGTGGTTTGCATTCCCGTGCTTGATGGCGTTTTGGAACTAGGCACAACGAACAAGGTGAAAATCTCTATTTCTGTCGGTACCCAAAATGTAGTCGAATATATTCAGCTCATTCTATATGTTACTTAGAGTATCTCCAAAAAGACTATATATGGTAAAGTTTCCAAAATTCTATATTCGAAGTTTCAAGGTATTTTTTTTTCAAAAACAAAATTTCAAATTTAACTTCAAAATTATTTGTAATTTACAATATGATCCTTATACTTATCATAATTAATATAAATACATAAAACTTTTATAAATAACTAGCACATATAAAAAATATTACAATAATATTAATTAATAAATTCTTACACTAAAATATAAAATTATTAACAAAAATACATAATTAAATATTAAATACAAGCAAAATATCACATTAGTCAATAAAATTATTTCTGCAATGCTCCATCTTCGGTTACACAAAATTTGTTTGGAAAATATTCTCGAGCTTCTGGAGGAAATTTACTAGACTATTAGTGTTATTGTAATATTTAAATTTGTGCAATAATTATGTCTTCATGTATTTTTTAAAAAATGTTTTTTATTAAGTTTTTTTTGTAATATTCTTTTTGTGTAATTTTAGTTATAAAATATTATAAATCTTAACTTAAAATTTTTGTTTAATTTTATGCGTAAATTTTGAATTTAAAAAGTAATTTTGAAATATTTATGATATAAAAATGTTTTAAAGATTAATAAGATAAATGAGAAAATATTTAAAAATCATTAATATAATGTGTAATTAATTATAAGAACCAAAATACAAATAAAAAGAAAAAATTCTAAATTTGGAGTTTTGAGTAGTGAACTTCAAATATGAAGTTTCATTCTTTAAAACTCTAAATTCTAAGTTTGAAGTTTTAAAGTTATTTTTTGGAGAGAAAAAACTTTATATTTGAAGTCATAGAGTTTCATTTGGAGATGTTATTAGAGAAAAAAAATATATATATATACAGAAACATCAACCCTTCGCAGTCATATGATAAAAAATATAGTTTTCGATTACATTAAATACACAACCAAATTATGTAAAACTATACAACCTAATGAAAATATGCATAAGCGGGAGAACCAGGGAGATGGATGCATGATATATTGTGTTTGTATGTGAAGGTCAAAGAGAGTGAAGAGTTTGTTGAGCACATAAAGAGTTTCTTCCACAACCACCCGAAGTCAAACACTAAGCCTACTCTTTCTGAACACTTCATCAACGAAGAGCATGAAGAAGACGAAGAAGAAGTAGAAGAAGAAGAAATGACAATGTCAGAAGAGATAAGACTTGGTTCTCCTGATGACGATGACGTCTCCAATCAAAATCTACTCTCTGATTTCCATATAGAAGCAACCAATAGTTTAGGTATACCGTACACACCTTTCTTATTACATTAAATTAGTTAACAATATCATTATAATTAATTTTCTAATAATAAATTTTTTAAACTGGTTCTCATGTCTGGTAATTCTAACATCTATCATTATATAAATAGATACACACATGGACATGATGAATCTAATGGAGGAAGGAGGAAATTATTCTCAGACAGTATCAACACTTCTCATGTCACAACCCACAAGTCTTCTTTCAGATTCAGTTTCCACATCTTCTTACGTTCAATCATCGTTTGTCTCGTGGAGAGTTGAGAATGTCAAAGAGCATCAGCAATATCAGCGAGTGGAGAAAGCGGCGTGGTCATCGTCGCAATGGATGCTCAAACACATAATCTTGAAAGTTCCTTTCCTCCACGACAACACTAAAAATAAGAGGCTACCGCGAGAAGAGCTTAACCATGTGGTGGCCGAGCGACGCAGAAGAGAGAAGCTAAATGAGAGATTCATAACGTTGAGATCATTGGTTCCATTTGTGACCAAGATGGATAAAGTCTCGATCCTTGGAGACACCATTGAATACGTAAACCATCTTTCTAAGAGGATACATGAGCTGGAATCTACTCATCACGAGCCAAACCAAAAGCGGATGCGTATCGGTAAGGGAAGAACTTGGGAAGAGGTGGAGGTTTCCATTATAGAGAGCGATGTTTTGTTAGAGATGAGATGCGAGTACCGAGATGGTTTATTGCTCAACATTCTTCAGGTACTTAAGGAGCTGGGTATAGAGACCACTGCGGTTCACACTGCCTTGAACGACAATCATTTTGAGGCAGAGATAAGGGCGAAAGTGAGAGGGAAGAAACCAACCATTGCTGAGGTTAAAATAGCCATCCATCAAATCATATATAATAATAAACTCTAGTTCCGAGATTCTAACCTTAATGATGCAACTTTAGAGAAGGACATGTGATCGCTTATTTAATTTTAGCGTCGTCTATGCTACATTATCAGTTTTACATATACAAAATATTGTCTATGTTACTATATGGTGTGAATTTAAGTCGAATTAATAAATACAAAAACAAAAATTAGTAATCAAAATTAAAGCAAAAATACCCACTTAGATTATTGTTTTATTAATAGTGTGAGTTAATAAGTAATAATCATTACTTGTATATATATATATATATATACTAGGTCCGATCCGCGCTACGCGCGGGATGTCTATATTTATGTTACGAAAATTTGTATTTTGTTTTGTTGGGTTTGTGGTTTTAAATATATGATTGTTTATGCATATGGCATTTGGAATTTTTATTTTATTTATGTTTTTTAACTAATTAATAATATAGATTACTGAAGTTTAAGAAAATACATTGTAATTTTTTTGACGATAATAGTTTCATCAAGTGATTTTATTAATATATTAGAGTTTATTTTTTTTAGCTTTTTTTTCTTGTTATGACATCTTTTTTGTTTTTTTTTGTTTTGAAAAATAATATGATAAATCGATATATCATACTATCAAATTGGAGTATTAAATGGTGTATGATATATTCAAGTATTAAGACTTTTAGTAAAAAAATCGACTTCGTTGTATCTGTTATTAACATCATATAATATTAGACTAAATAAATATTATTCGGAAACTTTAAATTAAATTTTTCGTATGGCCTAATTACAATAGCCTAATTAAGAAGGCTTACGTGTGTAATGGGCCTTGAACTTAAGACGGTGAAAAACTTTAACAAACCTAAAATCTGTATTTGGAAATAAGGTTGTGTGCGCAGCTATTTTTTCCTTTATCGAGCGACCAACAGTAAAATACGAACACGTATTCTAGGGATTTCTTGTGTGTTTTAAGGTAGTTTATTGTTATACTAGCTGTTTTGTCCACGATGCGGGCTTAAACATTTTCATAAATTTTTGAAAAGTTCTTTGTACACTATTTTTATTATACTAAAATAAATCTTAAAATAACTCAATATTATATTTTTAATTATATAATTAAAAAAATTATTTGATTAATATTTAATTATATAATTTATGTTTTTAACTTTTTACTAAAATACGTTTTCAGATAATAATACAATATATATATATATATATATAAATTATCTTTTTTTAATTATATTTTTAGATTTTTAACAATTCAATATTCTATTTTTAATTATTTAATTAGGAATGTTATTTGATTAATATTTAGTTATATAATATATGTTTTTAACTTTTTGCTAAAATACTTTTTCACATAATAATACAATATATACATAAATTATCTCTGTTTAAATTATATTTTCAGATTTTGGATAATTATTACTATTATTAATTTTAATCAATTATCTAATCAAATAAATTAAAATTTTGTTTTTATTTTATAATTTATTTATACATTTTATTCATTAAGGGTATAAACGATATTAACTCCTCTAACTTTTAACGTGAAAGATTGATTCTAAAAATTTACTTTAAAATAACTCAATATTATATTTTTAATTATATAATTAAAAAAATTAAAAAAATTTATTTGACTAATATTTAATTATATAATTTATGTTTTTAACTTTTTACTAAAATACTTTTTCAGATAACAATACAATATATATAAAAATTATCTTTTTTTAATTATATTTTAAAATTTTGGATAATTCAATATTCTATTTTTAATTATATAATTAAGAATTTTATTTGATTAATATTTAGTTATATAATTTATGTTTTTAACTTTTTACGAAAAGACTTTTTCAGATAACAATATAATATATACATAAATTATCTCTCTTTATATTATATTTTTAGATTTTGGATAATTCTTACTGTTATTAATTTTAATCAATTATCTAATCAAATAAATTAAAATTTCGCTTTTATTTTTTAATTTATTTATACTTTTTATTCATTAAAGGTATAAACGATATTAACCAGTCTAACTTTTAACGTTAGAGCTCGATTCTAAAAATTTAATTTGCAAATAATAGTATAGATTTGATTAATATTTAGTTATATAATTTATGTTTTTAACTTTTTTATTAAAAGACTTGTTCAGATAACAATACAATATATACAGAAATTATCTCTGTTTAAACTATATTTTCAGATTTTGGATAATTCTTACTATTATTAATTTTAATCAATTATCTAATCAAATAAATTAAAATTTTGTTTTTATTTTTTAATTTATTTATATTTTTTATTCATTAAGGGTATAAATCAGTCTAACTTTTAATGTCAGAACTCAATTCTAAAAATTTACTTCGCAAATAATAGTATAGATGTCTTGTTGAACTTTATTTTGTGATATAAATTTACATAGCTTGATATAGTATATATATAAATTTATCGTCAATTATATATGAAAAAATGTTTATAAGATATTACTTATATTGCTCATACTTTTATAGATCCAATAAGTTTATGTAGTTCAGATATATTATATATAAGTTAATCGTTAATTTTGTATGACAAAAAAGTTTGGAAGATATTGTAAAATAAGTAAACGTTTATTTAAGAGTTTGGCTAATTAAATATATTATATACGATTGTCAGTACATATTATTTTACTGTAACATATTTTAAGTAAATCATTTAGATAATTTTTGATCAATTAAATTATTCATTAAACTTGATATTGATTCATTTGTGTCAAATTAAGTTAGAAGTTTCATAATTGTATTTGGATAGTTTCTTTCCCATATATGTGTTACTTTGTGAAGATATTTAGCTATAGAAATTATTTTTGGAAATTGATATAACAAAAAAAGAAACTATTTTGTGACCAAAAGCTTAAAAATCTGATATCCAACTAGATAATAGAATTAACTTAAACTCCTAAACAGAATTACTGCAGCTTCCTCACTTTTTATGGCGCACACATTGTGGTAACTGAGAGGTTGTATTGGAGTTGGATAAGGACAAATCCGTTTCTGTCCAGACACAGGTGAATTATATGAATCAAAATTCAGCAACATCTTCCATGAGCTTACGGTGAACTGAAAGCCCTTTCTAAAAAAAAATTATCAACTAAAACGGGCACTCCAAATTATTAGCAAAAATCCCAGAAGGTGACACAGTATATGACATCAGCTCCTCTAAGAAAAAATATCGTACCTCGAACAACAGTGTATACCTGCTAGTAATTGTTTTTTCTAACAACTCCTGCCAGTAATTGTTAATATCTGAATTTACCAACTCTCATAAGATAAATATGGTTAGCAGATTTTTAAAAGGGAATTTACGGTCTATATACACGAAAACTTTCAATATTAGATGTATAGCCAAAGCCACTGTGGAGCCAACTTCTAGCGTGTCCCAAATGTGAAATGCCAAATCTCCTATAGGCTCCTAGAGTCTCCTATACCCCTATTTCATAATTCTTTTTTTGATCAAAATCTAAACTCTCAAATCAAATCCTTTCCGGTTATCAAAACTAAACCCTAACCTCCCCCCCCTATGAATTAGTGAACCCATGGGCAAATATTTAAATTCTATACCTTTCAAATTCAAAAAAATATATTTTAAAATCGTTTTTAATCATATTTTGATGATTTTTTCGAAAATATGGAAAACAACGTTTTTGGATTTTTGAAATATTTTTATCAAATTGTATAAATCAAATAAAAAAATATTAACATTTCCATTTTAATTTTATGATTTTTCGTTTGACATATAAAATTAAAAGAATAAAATGGTCCTTTTGAGATTGTATTATGAGATATAGAGACATGAGAGGAGATGATTCCTGTGTACTTTTGATAATGGCCAGATTGCCCTTATTGTATTTTGCAGACAATAACCGATAAAACCTGTTACCTCTTTAGCCATCTGATCTCTCTCTCCTTTTCTTTTCTCGTTCAGTTTCTCTTTTTATTTTATCTTTTTGTTGAAAGTTCTTTTCTCTTCTTTCTGATAAACTGTAACTTTCTCAAAAAAAAAAACTTCCTCATATATGTTTTCAGAAGCGTTTTCTACTCTTTTTTTTCTGTTCTGTTTACAGAACAGCAGGAGAAAAACAAAACTTGATTTTTTGGGGGTTTGATTTTTTTTTCAGAAAAATCAGAACAATGATTTTGTTGTGAGTTATCTCTATAGGTAACGGGGTTTTACTCTCATTTTTAAAAGAAGAATTATGTTGTGATTTCTCTCTCTCTCTCTCTCTCTCTCTCTCTCTCTCTCTCTCTCTCTTTTTCATCTGATTTTTTGTTCTTGGTAACAGCGGTTGTCGTGAGCAAGAGGAGACGTCTCGAGATCGCATCCGTCTCGACCCGTCGTCACCGGTCTCGAGCTTGCCCCCGTCACCACCGGTCTCGAGCTTGCCCCCGTCACCACCGGTCTCGAGCTTGCCCCCGGTGGTCTCGAACTCGTCCCCCTCTTCATCGCTATCGCTGGTACTGGGGATGGAGACAGAACAGAGGAAGACATCGAGAAGAAAGGCAAAGGAGGAAGGAGGAGGCGGCAGCA
Source organism: Brassica napus (assembly GCF_020379485.1). Lineage (NCBI taxonomy): Eukaryota > Viridiplantae > Streptophyta > Magnoliopsida > Brassicales > Brassicaceae > Brassica > Brassica napus. Next base: position 19,404,021 of record NC_063442.1, on the reverse strand, counting down.
AAGAGATTAGGTTTAGGGTTAATTAGGTTTTGGTTAATTAGGTTTAGGTTAATTATGTTTTGGTTAATTAGATTTTGGTTAGGTTTCTTCGTTATTTGAAGTACACCAAAATTATCGAGTTTGTTTACAGATATCCAACATGTCTAATCTCGCATAACAAAATGATGTTCTTGGCTATTACAAATTTTAGCCGGATTATTTTTGTAATATCAGGATAAAATCTAACACGTCCATATTGCTTCGCCTTTATAGTAACTTAATTCGACCCTATGAGTATTATCTGGTTGTAATATACATTACAGATACAAAAAAGAAATTCTGGTTATAACCATTATAATCATGATTTTCTATGTATTATTTGTTTACAATGTGCATTCATATAAATATATTGCAATACCAAAAGACCAATCCAAAATTTATATATGACTTATTCAAATAGTCATAACTCATAACCAACAATTTAGGGTTAGAATTAAGGGTTTAGTGTTTAGTGTTTTGATTTAAAGTTTAGGATTTATCCAAAGATTTATGGTTTACCTAAAGGTTTAGGATTTAACTTAGGGCTTAGGATTTATGGTTTAGGGTTTAGTGTTTTACTGACGGCGTTAAAATATTGTAAAAAAATTACAATTAGTAATTTAAAAAAAAAATACAATATAAATTGACAATATTTTGTTTGTTTTTTCAAAGATATTGAGTATGAAATATTTTTTTTCAAAAGGAAACAAAATAACTAAAATTTGCCAAATTATTTTATGTTTTAGAATAAAAAAAAATAGTAGTGCTTGCAAAAAAAAATTTAAAGAATGTTTTTAATCTTAATGAATAGTTATTTTGGTAAAAAGATTTTATTAATACCAAACTTATAATATTTGTTATATGGATTAACTGAGATTATGATTTTGGGGTTAGTGATAAATTTGTTAACTAATTTGTGAAGGGTGTTACATTTCTGTATAATTTGTTAACTAATTTAGGGCAATTGTTGGAAATCAGATACTTTTGGGGGAAAAACACTAACATCGTCAGCAAAATACTAAACTTTAAATTCTAAACATTAAACTCTAAATCCTTGGATATGTTGAACTGAAGAGGAGATAGAGCTTGTACATTAATAGGGCAAACTCTAGAAGATGTCCAAAAGAGTTCAATCAAGCTTCAAAAGTGTTCTGAAGTATCTATCTTGTGAAGTCAAGTCTAGAAGAGACTTAGACTGATCATGTGAAGTGTTTGGAGGAGTTAGAGAGAAGATGGCCTCAGGTGTAAAGATAGGGCGAATCAAGAAAAGGTCCATGGTAAGTGATCTTCTCCCTCTTCTAAAAGTAGAACGCGATAAGATTGGGGCTGCACCTTATGACGACTGCCTACGTACCCTTGTTGAAGGGATCAAGCCTTTCGTAGTTTGTCTTGGAGTTAAGGTTCTTATGACTAGTTTTCCAGCGAGACCTTTACGGTCTAGTTTTTATGTAGAGGTTATCAGGCGTGTTGCTACCGATGGCATTTTATATGGGTGTAGAAGGAAGACTACAAGTTGTCATCTAACTCTGTTTGAACTGATATATCCGTGACCTGTTTCGAGAGTTCTCCGCAGTGTGTAAACTTGCGGGATTTCTGAAGACGCTCGAATATTGGCAAAGAGAGAAATTTTGGGATCTCATACCAGGGTGTTTGATACTATGCCTAGAGATGTTAGAGACCAGTGCGTTGGGTTTAGGGCAAGACCTAGGTTTACTCCTGGTTTTAGAGGGTGCAATGACTAATTTGACTTACATATCCCGTTTCAATTTCATCCTGATTCCATACCGATTTAAAGTTCGCGATAGGTTCTCGGCTTATATGACTTGTATGGTTGGAACCGAACATCTCTCCAAGGACAATTTTTAAGCCTCCTGGAAGTGCTGACCAAAAATTTTGGGTTTCTTTTATAGCGCTATTATCTTTGTATCGGATGTACAAGAGTCATCTCTACGAGATGGTTATGTCTGTTTAGGACGTTAAGAGTTTGTTGTGATCAGCAACAAACTTAATGGTAAAAATTACCATTTTGAGTCTTCACGAAGGATATGTTTTGAGAAGATGTTAGTGCGTATGACTGTCTGGTCTTCCAAGAAGGTGTTTTTATCGAGGAAGGAAATTTCTTCGAAGAATGAATCTTCAGGCGTCTGCGACGTCTCGCGATGCTGAAGATTCGTTATTCTTTCGTATACCGCGTTTCGTGCTTGAAATGTCCGCGGGCTTGAAGATGTTTCGTGATGTTGCAAGGGTTTAGTCTTAAACATGCGTTTGAGAAACATTCTGGTTTGACTACGGATGTTCACAGCCAAAATTGTTGTTCCTGTTTGGATGCTAATAATTTGATTTGCGATCGAGGAATTAGGACTGAGGTGTCGCATAAGTTTGTCCATGGGAAGAAGCGTTTTCGTTCATAGTGCTTTGTGAAGTGTTGGTCTTCCGAGATCTATTTCGTGCATTTTTAGGATGTTTCGTATAACTCTAGAAGCTTTGTTACAAATTTTTTCTTACATGCCGTGTATTGTGGGTAAAACGTTGTGGGCTTAAAGTGAATTATGGAGCGTATTGAACTTGGTAAATTTTCGAAAAGTTTAGATTTTCCGTTAACCGTTTGGTTGCTAGGACTGAGTTTCGTTACGAAGAATTTATCATATGATTTCCGACTGTGGGCTATACGATAATTGTTCTCTTAATAGTCAAACGACATTTTTAGACAAATTGTAGATTGTCGTGTTTAGTTGTTAAGTGATGGAGCGTTGGTTTCTCAAATAGTTTGGCTTGGCGAGAAGGATGTGTTCACTCAGATAGCCAAGGATGTTGTAGGTCAAGGATTAGACCATGGTACTTTAACATTTAAGGTCATGTTTGTTTACAATCGTCCTTTAAAGGTGATGGCAAATATTGGTTTGGACCTTTAGTGGAAGGCGTAATTGACCGATGGCCAAAAAGCGCTTGTCGAGATTGATAGGCCAAGTTTGTCGTGGTTATCCTTGCTATTATGGCAGATAGTCGTAGAAAACGATTCTCCGCTCTAGGTTTCAGTTATACGACGAATATTTCGTATAATGTGACATATAGTCTTATGACAATCGAGTCTTTTTGTCTGAGGAAGATGAAGCCCAAGAGGTTTGCTATACAAGACATACTTCTTGATAAGGCCTGTTATGTTAACTTTAGAAAGTTTCTTCGTAAGACTTGGTCTGATTGTAGGAAGGATTTTTCGTATAAGTAATGGGGACCGGTTTTACGAAGGTTGTAAATCGGTGATACGTATACATATGTCAAAGTAGCGTTGTTTCCGCGGGTTTTACAAGAAATGTTTCTGCTGTGATTTCGATCTTAGGTGAAAGTTGCTTGGAGTTACTCATGGATTGTTACCAAAGTTTATTTCATTACGATCTAGTCGCAGAACATTTTTTATAGGTTTTTTACGCGGATTCTCATGACACATTCGTTTCTGGAACGAATTGGTCAACCAGAGGGGGATCTAGTTAACCATCGGGAGGAAAATGTTCCTTTTAATGTGCACGATGCTACATCTATTCTCGAGTTTTCTTCGTCGCAAATGTTTTTGATGCTTTTCCGTGACTCACTTGGTAGAACGGAAAATTGAAAGAAATGCTTTGGTGATTGAAGATTTCTCGTAGAAAATTTTAAATGAAAATGGCTTTCTAAAGCCGGAAAAAGGTTCAATACTTTGGCTAATCGTCGAGTTTCAGTTTGATATTGATACATGTTTTCTGTATGCATGATTGCGACAAGAAATGATGTATAGTCTTTGAGATTATGTTTGTGATCGTCTGGATATGTTGCTAGCGTTTAGACGAATTTTAGATTGTCGTTTGCCTATTTTGGGACGATTTGCTTTGACAAAATCGTTTTCTTGACGATTTGCAAAAGTTTTTTGAAGTTTGGGAGTATACGTGTATAGTATACGAACCTACTCCTTTTTTTTTTACGGAAGAAAACGGTTGAACCGATACTTTTAAGGGTTGTGTACGTTTCTTCTTCTGAGGTTTGGAATGATCGATAATCCGGGATGATTTAAAGACGACGCTTGGACTGTGATTTGGTTGTTTCCATGTTGACGATTTGGAATATGTCGGTTCCGAGAAAATTGCCAGAAACGAATCGGTTTTAAAACGACGTTGATGTCTCTAGTTTTTTCTCTTCTTAGGAGGCAAGCTTGATATGCGTGGCGATCGTTTCTCGATTTTTGAAGAGTTTAGATCGGTTTGCAAGATCTGGATGAACAGTTATGGAACGATATATCGAGACAGGAAAAATCGCCTAAGACTTAGTTCGCTAAATTATCCACCTAGGTTTTACGTTCCCTAAAGTTCTATGGCAGTCTCGAAAGGCGTTTTTATTTCTTAGTAATTTCCTACAAAAATTCCAAGTCTGATTTCAAAAATTTCAAGTCGGAAATACCTTAGTTCTCTCGAAGATGCAGTTTTGTCTCTTCTCAGGTTTGCTTGCTCATTTCCCCTTCATGTTCTTGTGTATGTTCGCCATTTTCGATATTGGTGTTTATCCTTTGAAACTTGACATTTATCTTCCGAACTTGACTGTTATCTTCTCCTTAGATACGATGTCAATTTTAATAAAAAGGTTCAACGTAATCGTATAGTCGAAGCGGCTAAGGTGTTAAGTTAACCGTTGCCGTTTTATACGATTAATCTGAATCCATGCGAGAAAACAAGTCTTTGCAAGTTTTTTTTTAACGTAAAGTTTCAATGGTAACTCTAATCGAGACGAAACAAGGGACGTTTCGATCGAGATTTGAAGGAGAACACAAAGATGGGGGTAAGGGAGAGTAGGAGCAAGCGAAGGAGTTTAGACGAGTCTTACTTGTTTTCGTCGTAAAATCTCAATGGAAAGTCCGATTGAGACGAAACGAAAAGCGCTTCGATCGGGATTTAAAAGAGAACACAAAGGAGGAGCTTTTTGAGGACTGACAGGTCGCTATGTAGCGAATAGAAGTAAGCCAAGAAGAGTCCTACTTGTTTTCGTCGTACAATCTCAACGGAAACTACGATTGACACGAAACGGAAAGTGTTTCAATGAGGATTCAAAGGAGAACGCAAAGGAGGACCTTTCTGAGGCCTTACAGATCGCTATGTAGGGAGTGGAGGTCTGACAGGTCGCTATGTAGCGAGTGGAGAGTTGGCTTGAGCTCGGTCGCTACGTAGCGACCGAGCTTGGCTAGAGCTCGGTCACTACGTAGCGACCGATCTGTGTGCATGCTCGGTCGCTACGTAGCAACCGAGCAGTACGCATGCTCGGTCACTATGTAGCGACCACGCTTGGCTCGAGCTAGGTCGCTACGTAGCGACTGAGCTGGGTGTGTGCTCGGTCGCTACGTAGCGACCAAGCTGTGTGCGTTACCGAGATGTGTGCGTGCTCGGTCGCTACGTAACGACCGAGCCTTGTGCGTGCTTGGTCGCTACATAGCGACTGAGCTGTGTAATCGATTTGCTGCGCTTCCTTTTTCCACAATTAACCTAGGGGTTTTCTGCGGGTTTTGGGAGAACAAGTTTTACCCTTCCCAAAAGTTTTCGGAAAACGTGTTTTGGTAAAACCGTTACGCATTGCGACTTCTTTAGCTCAGAGATGAGCCAAACTGACGGGGTTCGATAAGATTTATTGTTTCCCTTTATGTTTAGAAAGAGAAATTACGAGCTCATTTCATTGCACTTCCTGTGGCGAAAAGTCGCAGCAATGTTTTTGATTTTCTCAAGAACTGTGGCGTTTGCGTAGGCGTTGGCCATAGGCGCAGTGGAGGCTGGGGTTGTCTTACCAGCGTTATCGCGAACTGCGATTTTGTTTTTCGTATTTCCAGACATTGTTTTGATCGAGCGTTTTGTGGCTGAGAGTTAGATTGATCCGTGCCACCCCTCCTTCTAGCGCTAAACTATGGGAACCAAAATCCGCACTGTCGATTTCTGTTTAAATAAGGAAAGTAGGAGAACCCTAGTTTCCCAGAGGTCCTAGACATCTGCTAATACCACATGTTGAGCAATCAGAACACGAGATAACGACGATGAAGTTTAAGAAATCGTAAAAATAGAACAAAGAGAAGTCTTATTCCGAATTTGCGTATGAGCGTTTACAACAAGGTATAAGCCTGGGCTCGAGTTTAAGAAATCGTAAAAATAGAGCAAAGAGAAGTCTTATTCCGAATTTGCGTATGAACGTTTACAACAAGGTATAAGCCTGGGCTCGAGAGTTGTCGGCGTGATTCCTAGTTCTAACAACCCTAAGACGGCTAAACCTAATTGAGTCACAGCTCAAAATAACAAACACGGAAAGTTGCCTAATTGCTCTAAGTGCTGAGAAAATCCCTCCTCCGTGCCTCTCGCCTAGGAATCCTTATATACTCGCTCCTAGGTCGGTTTACGCTTTTCTCCTTCTGCCCTTGAGCCGTCATAGCTTAAAAATGGAGATATTCCATTTTTCCCGATCTTTGTAATTATCTTCGAAAACTTCGTATTTATCCGCGGAAACTTGACATTTATCTTTCCTTGCGAACCAAGCATAAATCATCCTACGGTTTATGGGCTTTGGTTAAGAAATCGTAAGTGGGCTTCGAGTCACGTCTTAGGTGTCTTTGGGCCGTCTTTTGACTCGAAACGCTTATTACGGCTTCTTTCGATAATAACAAACTTTTCGCAGTTTTTATGGTAAAGACCGATTGATGACTTCAAATGACGAGAAAGATGAAATGGGTTTGCTACGGTGTTCAGGAGATAGCATTAAAGAGTAGCCAAGAATGCATGGATTCGTGTCGTATCAACGTTTCGAGAAAGCTCGATCGCTTCGTAGCGATCGAAACGTGCATGTGCTCGGTCACTACCTAGCGACCAAGCTTGGCACGAGCTCGGTCACTACATAGCGACCGAGTAGTACACATCCTTGGTTGCTACGTAGCGACCGGGCTTGGCTCGAGCTCGGTTGCTACGTAGCTACGAGCAGTACGCGTGCTCGGTCGCTACGTAGCGACCAAGCTTGGCTTGAGCTCGGTCGCTATGTAGCGAGCGAGCGGTACGCGTGCATGCTTGGTCGCTGCGTAGCGATCGTGCTTGGCTTGTCCATGGTTCGATCGCCATACTCGAGCTCGTTCTTGGCTGGTTTAGAAACGTGTCTGTTGCCTTCGGACCATCGATATTTAGTGGTTCGATTGAGATTTGAACAAGATTTTACCGCAAGGCTTTTCGTAAAGATTTCTTTACTAAGATTACTTTTCTTAAAAACGTTCATGCCAATTTTTACGGACTTTCAGAATTGATTCCGTCGTGACCGATTTTGACCCCAACAGCAAGCAGACTCTTTTCTGGTTCCGTGGACAATTCTATAGATGTAAGTAGTGACCTGGAAATTATATGTTCAGTGGATTTGCTTTATCACCTTCTAAATAAGTTTTCCATGGATCGTTGTTGTTTATTTTGCGTTATGTTTATTGGAGAGTCATATTGAGATGTGTAGGACATTGATATGTTGCAGTATTTGTTTTCAAGAACAACCAGCTAGCTTTCGAGTCTGCTGCAACGGATCTCGATCAGCTGCAAACGTGTCACCTTAATCGCTGTTATCATATTTTATGGGTTCTTGACCACTCCTTACCGCAGATTCATCACCGTCAAAGCTATTTTTAACAACTTCACATCGAGACGACTTCACCAGAATGGATTTGTACGGAAACAACATCTTAACTTTTTTTTTTTTTTTCTCCCTCTGGTTTATCTGTTCTTTGCCGGCGTTTGTGTTATCTGGGCTGGCTTACAAGGAGGGACAAGCGGTGCGACCGCCCCGGTCCGAACCCGTGTCTTCCCGTATAACGATAAATAAAAGGCCCAATTTTTTATAAATCTATATTTTTATATATAAAAAAAATTATAAATACAATAAATAAAATTAAAAAAGGTCCAAAATTATTTGATATGTATATATTTTTATTTTTATTACAAAATATTATTGATTAAATTTTAAAAATATTCTAAAAATTATTTCTATATAAATTTTAGAGAGTAAAAATTTTTTTTTTTGCTCTAGGGTCCCTAACAGTGTTGAGCCGGCCCTGTGTGTTATGGTAAAGGGTTTGGCGGAAGTTGCTTATGTGAAAAAAGAAGTCTGCATATCAAGCTATGAAGAAATACAACAATGTACAATTAGCTGAAGATCATGTAGCTCACCGCCAAGCCCGTGCGTTGGAGCGTTCACAGATTTTCAATCAGACTACAACTGAGCTCTCTATTGATGAGAAAGACAATATCTATGATGATTTTGAGAAGACTTATGAGGTAGAATTTTGCAAAAACAAATTCTTTTGGTTCTGTGACTGTTCCTGAAGCAAGTAATGTCTCTTTGGACAACTGGATTTATTCCTGACTGGGGTCATGCTAATGCAATTATCTTATTGTAGAATGATGAGGACCAGATTGAAGCTTTGAGTTAGGACAGAGGGAAAGATGGAGGATACTTTTATGTCGATGAGAACTTTGTAGAAAATTTTAAAGACAGGAAGTCAAAGAGCAGATCAAACATTAGTTTAGCGTTTTAGAAACGTGAGCAAGATCAAATGCAAAACTTGAAAGAGAGTCAGCAATTGCAAGTGTGGAAATGGGCACACAGCTTCAAGACTCTATCAGTAAATGTATACAATATATAAGGTCATTTGTAGTGCTATCCACCGGTCGCTTACGAACCTAGGCCAAGCTAACATCTGTATAAAAAGAGATAACCTGAGAGTAACAGAAAGTTGAATGTCTCATAAGTATGTAATTTTTTTATCTTTTCGTTGGTTATTTATTGATGTGATCTATAAATCCATGTTCATTGTCGATTGTTTAATGATACTCTAGACGATCCACTTAATAATGCCATAAAATTAGTTTGATGTTTTAATATTTTGGAAAATCAACATAAAATTTAACTGACAAAATCAATTGTTTTAAATATTAAACTTAAAAAATTTGCATTTCACAAAACAAAGTAAATTAATATAAAAACTAAAAACTATCAGAAAAATTAGCTTGACATCTTGGTTTAAATTCTTAAAATATATTAAAAGATTTAATTAAAACTTAAAATATCAAATATTCAATATCTTAAAACAAAATGAAAATCAGTATCAAAATAACTATAAATAAATATTGTTAAGGAAATGAATAGTGCACCTGATATGTTATGTGTAACATGTAGATGTCCACATGATTGCTACTGGAATCAAGCACAAGTATGGATGTTAAAATTTAGATTCAACTTTAGCCTTTTTGCTTCTTTTGAACTATAAAGACAATCATATTTGAATTTCCTTCAAATATTTTCCACTAATCAATGAGCCGTTCGTTTAGCATATGATATTTTCTAATTAGCGGATCTACTAACAAATATCCTTTTACATGCATGTAACTTAAAACCTTAATTAGTATGCCAATCACATGTGAATTTCCTAATCATGATTTTCCACACATCACGAACCATTCCATATCCATCTCATACTATTAAATTGCCAGTAACAATAACAAATATCACTAGTTACAAAATTTTGCTACTAATATCACCAGTATTTTAAAACTAAATCAACCTTACAATCTGACGAACTCACTGACACCTACATAAACTTCTCCCCCATTTGTTCAACGGCAACACGAACAATATTTTCAGAATCTTAGAACATTCACACTTATTACATCCTAATGCAAATTCAACGTATAAACAAAACTAGCTTACAAGTAGAATCTCTATAAATTAATAATGTTGGGACTTTGAAATTTTATTAATTTATAGAGATATTGCTTTACAAAAGTTTCTTTATTTAGATTTCTTATTTTAAGATATATTTATTCTAAAATGAGATTTTTTTTTTTGATTTTTATGTATAGACATTAATTGTTATTTTGTCAAATTTGACATTTATATTAATTTTATTATATTATTTTGTGTATATAATATATATTGCATATAAGTTAAATGCGGTTTTAGGTAGAATATTACAAAATCTCATCAAAAATATATTAAGTCTTAAGAAAATATAAAGATAATTCCATTGTGAATATAAAACAAACCATATAATAATAGGTTCTTACTTATATAAAATATGTACATATAAATTATTAATTTATAATTTTAATGAGACCATATATTTACAAAGAATTTTCTAAAAAAATATTAGCTTATTATTTTATCGATTTGTATCAAATTTTGAACCAGCCCAAGTTGGGATAAACGGAATTTATTAATTTATAAAAATTATTAATTTATCAAATATTAATTTATAGAAGTTCTATTGTAGTATACTTTAACCAAAAAAATATATCATATTCCACGCGTAGCGCGGACCGACCCTAGTATATATATATATAGTAAAAGTTATGTTATGAACTTTGGGCCGTTCTATTGTTTGCCTACCTGAGTTAAACTGATTATATGTTTATTTGAATTGTATTTCGATGTTCTACGTGTTTAATATCTTTTTTTTGGCTCGATGAAACAAATGAATAGCTACCATTTGGATTATGACAAATCTTCGAATATGAATCTGGTTAAAATTGAACTGATCCAAACTAACATATTTTAAGGCATTACTATTCACAAGTTTTGACAAATATTTGCAGAGTTAAATTTCCCAAAAGCTAAAAGTTAAAAAATATTATTAAGAAAATAAAAATCTATATTATTAAAACGGAAGTACAAAAACATGTATACTAGTATAAATAAAATTGTTTGGAAACATAAATAGCAGTATACAAAAAAGAAAATATAATGTTGTTTTAGTAATTTCATTAATATTATTACATTAATTGTCTTTCCATATTTCACTCAGTTTAACAATTTCATTAATTATATTACTTTAACAATACATCACATCATGAATGATATTAACATAATAACAATAGTATTTTTTTTTTTTTTTTGACAGCAAAAAGATTACAGACTCATATAGACCCTGTAAACCAATGTGGTAACTCTGAATAGACCCTGTAAACCAATGTGGTAACTCTGAATCCATGTGTACGACGAAAAATGGTTGTTGCTTTTTTATTTATAAGTTTTCAAAATTAACTTTGTGTCAATTATAAAATCAAAAATGTAAAATAACTGGGTTTTGCATATGTTTAAACGTTCGGTTTAGTTTGTTTGGTAAAACTTTTTTTGATTTTAATTTCAAGTGGTGGAAAATTATGTAGCCAAAAATATAATTCAAAGACATGTTTTTGTAAATAAAATAATAACTTAAATCAAAATAATAAAAATGTATTACATTTATTTTCACTTTATTTTTCACTCAATATAATTATTTTAGTAAATAAAAAACTTTTTTTATTTCATTTAATTTAGCCTAACAAATAGAAAAAGTACTTTTTATAAGTTTATAAAATTAGTTAGACATGAACATTGACTATCCATTTAGGTACGGATTATTTTTTTCGAGTATCGTTTTTTTATAATTAGACTCCACTTGAATATTATAAATTTATTTGTGGGTTTTGAATTTGTTCGTTTTGGGTGTGGATGAGTTCGCCTCTGATGTATAGAAACCTTAAAATTTCTACAAAATGTATATGAAATAAGTTCGGATATTTGTATCATATATAATCATATTATCCGATTCGGTCTAAGTCTTTTGAATACAATTAATTATATCACAACACATCAAAATATATAACAATAATTATGATAAAGAAATATCATTGTATAAAAATGTAAAAACTAATATCCGCTCACAATCTTTAGTTTGGATATTAAAACGAAAACAATATTATTAGTGTTGACTAGACCGGATTACTCAAACCACAAGAACAAGATAAAAAAAGGATGCCGAATCAAACCAAATAATTAAAATACTTAATGCCTTGATTGGTAGAGCATTAGCATTAGCATTATGCGTTACATTATCCAATCAACAATTATTAGAAAAACATTTAGAGAAGCATTTACTAAATGCTATTGCTTTCCAAATGCTCATTCGCCAATGCTCTCATATGAAACTTTTAGAAAAGCATTTGCATTTACAATTTATAAAATTAAGGAAAATATATAATTAATTCATTTATTCTATTTAATAATATCATAAAATTATTTTTATATCCAGAAAATAAAATGTTGATTTTTAAAATTAATTTACAATAAAAATATTTTTTAAAGTAGTTTTTCACATTTAAAATATAAAATATAAAATATTATTTTATTTTTTATAATTTCATTTATTTTAAATGTGAAATATTATTTTTTAAAATAGATATTTTAGTTATAAAATTTATTTTAAAATAATAGTTTTTGATATAAACATAATTTTTAAATTAACAAATAAAATAAAAAAATTATATATTTTTTTCATTTTTAAAAAAAATATATATTAGAAATATATTTATTAAAAATAAATATATTATATATTATATACTAATTTTTATAATAATTTTAAATAACATACTCATACAACTCTACCCATCATCATATTAAACAGTTTAGCAAAATTATACAGCTTCTGCAACATTCTGCTACTGCTAAGCTAACGCTCTACCAATCAAGGCCTTAGACAATTTTTATAATTTTATATAAAAGATAAGCTGAAACTCAACTCGAGATGATTTTTTTTTTTTTTGTGGATATAAGTTAGCTTCCCAGTTTTGCAATCTGAACCAAATGAAAACCGGGAAAGCTGAATTTCTGAAAACGGAAAAACCGGATTAGGCCGAATTGGACCGTACCCAACCAGCCCGAACCGAACAGCATCGAACACCCCATGCCTAGTCCTGCGGTTTCGTATAAAGTGAGAGAACTGCCCCCTCTTTGTCCAATCTGCTGTCTTTATAATTTATCAAAATCGCCGATCGAGACAGGTCGTGAGACCAACGACCATCCGTTCATCGCCGACGGAGAAATCGTGGCCGTCTAATCTAGGGGAAGAAGATCCGATTCCGATTGTAGAAGAATCTTAAAGGGATGGGGAAGAAGAGAAAAGCTACAGCGACGAGCCTCGATGAGGTAGATCGGACTGTTTACGCCTCGTTTCGAACAGCCGCGAACTCGTTATCTCAGCTTTACACTCAGTCCATGAACCACCAGAAACTATCTTTCCAAGCCGGTGAACGCCATGGTCTCGTATGTTTTTAACCCCTTTTTTTTTTTTTTATTCTTTCTTATCTATTCGATTTGAAAGCTTAGTTTTTTTTTTGTTTTTTTTTTCTAGTTTATGGATTCAAGTTTTGATTTTTAGATAAGTTCTGCCTAATCTATTAATTTCTGTTATGAGTGTATTAGTTGCATTGTTCTTTTGGTGTTTCTCATGTTAAATTATTGATTGTAATTGTAGTTGAGAATTTTAACCAAAAGTTGTTAATTTCCTCTCTTTCGTCTAATCTTATCTAGTATTGTTTATGTTGCATTAAGCTTTTGGTGTTTCATGTACAACCATGTGTGTTAATTTTCCTCAAGATAGTTTAGGTGTGGGGGGGACTTGTGTCCGTACATAAAGATTTCTTTTTCATGAAAAGTGTTTCTGTGTCATTGCATCTCCAAAGCCAAAGAAGTGAAAGCATCTTTCTGTTCTTGTTTCCGTGGTTCTTTTATCGGTAATGATATCAAATTAACATTGTATCGTCTGTCTGTTGCTGTTGTTCCTTGGTTGACTGAAATTTACATGATGTTGTGATGTGAAGGTTATTCTTGGATGATAATGACATACTGCATGAGATCAGATTACGGACTCTAGCTAGTTTTATGAATTCTTTATCTAAGTTAACGTTCTGCTCATCTTCCATGTTTCAGGAAAAATTGTACCAATGGATATGGAGACAACAAGAAGGAGGGTCAAGAGTGACATCTATGGATATAATCAATTACATTCAGGTTCGTATATGTCACTCTTGAAACTTGGCCAGATCTGATTTTTCTGTTCTTGATTGAGTTTCTTGTTTCCGCAATTGCAGAACGAGCTAGAGTGCTGCACAGAGGAACCCCCAATTTCCCCAAGAGCGCCGCCAACACAACCAGCAATGAATGTCACGAATTCCGGGCTCATGGCCTCTTCAGGCACGTCTTGCCCTACAGCTGTTCCTGTGGTTCGGTCGGAGCAATGCGAAAACCAGGCGAAGAACTCGGTTTTCTCAAACGCCCTTTCAAGTCCCATACGCCGTAGCCTTCAGAACTACCAGGGAGGCTACATATCTGGCGGAACCAGAAGCAGTGAACTGAACAGGGGATCTAATTCTCCAGGTTCTTTTGATTCTTCTATGGATATGCATGCAGACTAATAACTATGATGTAATACACTCTCGTTTGATGATGTTTTCTCTATACAAAACTGGTTTGATTCTTCACAAATGTATCAGTTGGTTCTTATCTGATGGGTTTCTGGTATTTTGGTAAGGGTTTTCTGATGGTCACATGTAAATCATTGTGTCTGTGACTTTTATCACTCGTTCAACTCTTTACTGTTCATGTTTCAAACTACTCGAAGATCATCTAGCAAATCGTTCTCATCATAACTCTTAGTGCAGTCGAATTATGGTCAAGTAGGTAAATAATTGAAAATGTGTAAATGATAACTGCAGATTTTGCTATAGCAAATGGTTTCTTTTGTCTACTGATTCTATGTATAAATCACAAATAAGGCATGATTCGTGATATGTCGTTTGTATAATTGCATTCTCTGTTACGTCACACTTCCACAGGCAAAGCGAGAGGCGGGCAAAAACTTAACCTTAGTTAGATCGAATTGAAGAGAGGTCGGTTGCCCTTTTCTGAAGATAATCTAAAACAAATGTGCTCACAAAGTCACGGGTTGTTTGGTTGGTGCTCAGTTTTTCTTTTGCTGAAAATCGGCTATTAATTTTTTGCTTTGGTTTTAATTTTTTTTAACTGTGGATTAATTTCAAAGCACTTAATAAAAGATGTAAAATATTAATTTTAATAGTTAACATATTTTATTTTCTAACTTTTTTTTTGCTGAATCTTTATTTCTTAAAACTAAAACATGATTACTTTATAAAAATGTTTTAAAAAAAATTGTCCAAATCACCTATAGTCATTGCCAATCAACACCTATGTTGATTTCATTGATTTAGTCTGCTATGAATGGAGTGGTGGAGTGATAACCCAACAACACTCAGGGTATTGCAACAAATGGTTGCAGAACCATGTAGTATTCACTAACGCAGTCATATTTGTCTTAGTCTTTACCTGCATTAGATTGCAAAATAGTTGATTGGGGTTAAAAGGATCAATCTATGTTATTGTTTTCACCAAGAAATACAACATGCCTTTTTTATAAGTTGTCCATGTGTTTAGTCTAGTTTGTCTAAACATGTCCTTGCTTTTCTTCGTAGTAATTGAAAAATATGCCTAATGTCACATTTCGGTGTTGCATCTAGTCGATGGCCCTGAATATAGATGTTGCATCTAGTCGATGGTGGCTACATCAAATACATTATACCAATTTGGTTGTATCAAGTTGTTATGGATATTACATCTGATCGTGGACTTATAGTCATGAGTCTGTATAGTTTAGAGTTTTAGGATGAGTGATACTACTATATATTTTGTATCCGAAGTAATCCTAACTTTGCAATTTGTAAGCTCAATATCGTCTCTAATAATAAGATCTGTCTTTTCATATGGAAGTAGCTAAATAGTGAACCACCCGTTAAACTTTTGTGTCATTGTTACATTGTTTTATCCAGTTGTTTCCGTATAGTTTAGAGTTTTAGGATAAGGGATACTACTATATATTTTGTATCTGAAGTAGTCCTAACTTTTCACTCTATAAGCTCAATATCATCTCTAATAATAAGATCTCTCTTTTCCTGTGTACGTAGCTAAATTAGTGAACCACACGTTAAACTTTTGTGTCATTGTTACATAGTTTTATATATCCAGCTGTTTCCTCATCTATTCCATCCGACTCTGTAACAACAAACTAGTATTAGAGCTTCGGATTTATGACCTGGTGAGAAAATGTTTGGAATAAATGTGTAAATAGACAAGTTTGATAAGAGAAATAGCTTTAGTCTTTGGCAAATTAAGATGAAAGTGTTGCTGAAACAACATGACATATGGGGGACCCCCATGGAAGAAATCGGATACTGCTGATTTTGAGGCTCTGCAAGAGAAGGCGTTCACATACAAGATCATCATCGCAGTTTTGGATGAGAAAACCACTGCTAGTTTGTCGCATAAGCTAGAGAGTTTGTATATGACAAAATCTGTAACAAACAAGCTACTTCTGAAGCAACACCTTTTCGCTGTGCGTATGTGATATACTATAGATTTTACCACTTTTTATGCCATAGTATATGTCCTATTTAGAGTTTTTATGTTATGTTTGGTATTTCAGAGTCTGTACAGTTTTAGATACGTTCTGGAGCATTGTGGAGTTTATGGAGCTAAATGGAGCAAAACCTGTGGCTGAGAAAATGAAGAAGAAACAGTGTCGATGTTCAGAGGAAGTGTTGGTCGACACTCACCCTTGATATCGATCAACACTCACGTAAGAAATCCTTACCGTATCAAGATCAAAAATTGGACCCAAAAAGTTTTCACAAAATTAGAAGAATGCCCCTATCGAGTTTTGACCTAAATTGTATGTTTATGCCAGTGTTTAGGCAAGAGAGAGATATATTAGATTTTATTTTTCTTAGATGCATTTTAATGTTAGGATTGAAGGTCCAAGAACGTCTTCAGAGTATTGTACTTGAACTCCGATTTTTCTATCTCTAATATAATTATGCAATTCATCATGTTTATCTCTCTGTCTTGCTTGATTATATTTGAGTAGAATACTTGTTAGACTTAGGGTTTAATATGGTTATGATAAATTATTGATTTATAACTGCTAAGATGATTATTTGAAATCCTTCACAGAGTTAGATCTTATTGCATGTGTTCTAGAGTAACTAAGTAGAATATTGATCTTAGGATTGACAACTGCGAGAGTATGTACATACCTTAATATAATTCCGTTGAGCTAGATTATTAGGCACAATGACACATATCTGAAAGTCGTTGTATTGACCGAGCTTGGCGAGAGCTCGGTCGCTACGTAGCGACTGAGCCGTGTGTGTGCTAGGTCGCTACGCAGCGACCGAGCTTGGCTTGTGCGTGGTCCGATTGCCATACTTGAGCTTTGTCAGTGGCCGACTTGGATGTGTGTCCGTTGCCTTTGGACAATCGGGACTTAGTGGTTCGATTGAGATTTAGAATAAGATTTTACCGCAAGCCTCTTCGTAAAGATTCTTTCTACGAAGAATAACTTTCGTAAAAAAAAAGTTTACGCTGATTTTTACGGATATTTGGACATTAACTCCGTCGTATCCGTTTTTGACCGCCACATAACTTTGGATCTTCTCTCCAATCTATCAAAATCCTAAAAACCTTTTGCTGATAATAGTAAAACAAGAAACACAAGAAAGCACACTTTGCCTCGAACATGGTGGCAAAACTTATATAATTAGGTTAAAACTCGCCAGGGGTAATCTTGTAAATTGGTGAAGACTTGGGCTTCAAGTCGGCGGTGACCAAACGGGCTTTCTGCGCGCTTCACTGTTGATCGATGTTCTGATGTGAACATCGATCGATATTTCTCCCTTAGTATTGGACGATGGTAGGACTCGATGGTCATCTCTGGTGCTTGCTCCAAATATCTCCAAAATTCTCCAAAATCATCACTTATCTCCAAATCACTCATGATCTTATAAATATAATAAATACTCTATAATATAATAATTAGTAGTAAAAACACCTATAAACCATGGGTGAAAGTGAGTCAAATCCATGGTCTATCAGTATTTACTGATATTGTGTTTAATTTTGAGATTTTATTTTAAGTTTTAAGGTTTTATTGAGTCAAGAAAGGGATGATGATAAGTTTTTCGATTCTATTTTTATCTAACCATTCTCTAGAACCATCTTAGATTTTACCAACTGCAGAATGTAGCAGATGGAAAGCGGTACACAAAATGATTGTTTGTCATTGGTGTAAGACATAAGACATCCAGCTAAGGGACATGCACTCATGATTTAGGATTGTTTGTCATTGGTGTGAAGGTCCATGAGAACAAAAGGAAGGTCGAAAGACAGAAAGTTGATCCCAAAGGGTTCCCTAAGCCAAGAAATAATTTCAATTATTGCAAATAAAAGGGACATTGAAAGTCAGATTATCCCGAGAAAAATGAGTAGCAGTATGGGTCTGATTTGGTAGCCAAGGCTTAAACCAATTATAACGACAATATTGCTCTTGTTGTGCATAGACACCAACACTCATATGATGTGTGGGTTTTTTATGCATGAGTTTTTTTACCTTTCATCAAGATTAAGAAGGCAAATGATTTTGTTTGCAAGATTGTTATGATCAACTCAATTAAGCCCAAGACACATGATGGTAGATTATGCACATTTCACGAGGTCAGGCATGTTCCACTAAACAAAAAAAATTCTATATTTGAGTCTTCTAGACAGTAGATGATTCAAAGATTCGGGTGGCGATGGAGTTCCAAATGTTTGTAGGGGTTCTGATGAGATTCTATAGGGTTTCATGAAGAGTACTTTGTATTTGCTGAAGGTTACAATAATTTTAGGTTCATCAAATGTTGCATCACCAAAGATCTTTGAGAGAGATATGACATATGAGGCTTGAACATATGGGTGAGCGTGGAATGCAACATCTGTCGAAGCAAGATCTGCTCCGTTCTGATTTTGGTATGGAATTCTGCTTATCAGATTTCAATCAGTTTTGTAAGGATGAGACAATTGCCAAAAATCTACAGCCAGAGAATCACTACAACAGATGGGTGTAATGGAACTGATGAACCAAATATTTCTAGAGAGAGAGAAGTGCAAGCTCTAGAATGTTGGTCTGGAGAAGCGGTTTTGGCTAAATAAGTGGACACAAATTGCTGATTTATAAATATCGGTCCCCACGCAGGCAGCGAGTGCATGCTACCTTCTGAGGTGTGGTTAGGTAAATGATGATATCCTAAGAGTGTTCGGTTGTACCATTCACGATCATGTGAGGAAAGGTAAACTAAAGCCAAAGCAAGGAAAGGAGTATTTATGGGCTAGAGTGATAGTGTCAATGGATTAAAGGTCTGGTCCCCATTAGAAAATTGAGTGGTTCTAAGTATGAACGTTGTCATTGATGAAACTTCCATGTTTAGAATCGTACATGGGATCTGGTCATTTTACCATCAAATAGAAAGGTTATTACTTGCAAGTGGGTCTTCAAACATTAAAAATGGAGCGTCACTGACATAAGAACTTAATTATAAATCTTAAATTGTTTCAAGAGATTTTTCTAAGAAATTGGGGGGGGGGGGTATAATACAATGAGATATTCTCACTAGTCGTCAGACATACTTCCATCAGAATGTTGCTAGCGTTGGTAGCACTTAGAACTTGACCAATTTGATGTGAAGACTATGTTTCTACATGAATAGTTAAAAGAGGAGATATACATGACTCAGCTAGATGTTTTCTGAGTTTCCGGGAAAGAAGACCATGTCTCCAAGCTCAATAAGTCGCTATATGGACTTAAGAATTTTGCCAGACATGAGTACAAGAGGTTTGACAACTATATGATCAATTTGGACTACATTATAAGTTATTTAATATTTTTTGTCTATGTGGGAAATTTGAAGGATGGGACGTTCACGTATTTGGTTCTCTACATGGATGACATGCTGATAGCTGCAAAGAAGATGTTTGACATCCATAAGTGTAAGGACCTTCTTATATCTGAGTTTGAGTTGAAAGATTTGGGAAAAACAAAGAAGATTCTAGGGATGGAGATCTTCAGAGACAGGGAGAAGAAGAAATTATTCTTATAATAGAAAGCCTACATCAATAAGGTGTTAACAAGGTTCATGATGTCTTCTAGTAAACCTATCAATAATCTGTGTGATGTGAATCTTCAGCTAACAATGTGTGCGATTCAGTTCAGGAGATATAATATATGTCTTGAGTTCCTTATGCTAGCTCTGTAGGAAGTTTGATGTATGCAGTGGTCATGCACAAAACTAGATCTGGCGCATGCAGCCACTCTTGTTAGAAGGTTAATGAGACAACCTAGGAAGGAACACTATGAAGTTGTGAAGCGGATTTTCTGGTACCAAAAGGGTACACCTGATGTTGGCCTTTACTATAAAGATGAGAATCTGCATTTGATTATAGTTTATTCTGATTATGATTATGTTGGAGATGTGGGCAGCAAAAGATCTATGACCGGTTTTGTGTTCACCTTGGACGGTTATGCGGTTAGCTGGAAGACAACTCTACACTTGACAATAACTTTATCCACTACTGAGGCAGAGTATATGACGTTGATAAAGGATTTTTTCCCTCAAAATGATGTAAATTGTGTCTTGGAAAACATGCCTTATAATGAATTAAGTGGTTCGTTTTGCATATATTTCAAAATGAGTCTCATATGTTGTTTCAAACAACCATATACTATTCTTCCAACACATCTTAAACAAAAATTTTCATATTTGATAAGAGAACTGACATTCAAATTATAAGTAGTGTTTTTTTCAATCTAATTATGATCGTAAAATATATATGTAGCATTTCATTGTAACATTATATCCCTATGTGAAATATGATTTGTGAATCATCGACCATACACAAAATAAGTACTTAGTAGGTAGCATGTGTGAACCAAACTCTTATGTTTTAACTGCAGGTCGACAACTTCTCTTCCAATAAGATCAAGTAGCATTTCAGAAATTCGCTTCATAATTATCACCATGTCCTATGTAATATTTATCACAAGTAACCTCTTGCTTCAAAAAGAAACTTAATCCCCATTGAAGCATTTTCAAGTTCTGTGACATATTTATATGTTTTTGCTCAAATTTCTTATACAGCATTCATACTAAGCTAGTATATTTATGCGAATAAGATCAATGTCAAGATGGACATCATGCATAAAATTCTCAACAAGTACAAAGTTGTGTACCCTCATGTGAAAGAATTGATGACTATATGGCTCATACATCAAAGGCTAATAAGTGACAACCTAAGTGTCTTCTACAAAAGTTGAGAGAAAACCCAAATAGCACTAGAAGGTGATCATAATTTGATATGACATTGAAAACGAAATCATGGATGTTGTAGACTGAGAAAATTAAGAGAGCTGATAGTGATATTATATTCATTGTTGGGGTCAAAATTGGTCACGACGGAATCAATGTCTAACACTCCCCGAAAATCAGCATGAACTTTTTTACGGTGAAATCTTGCACTAATCTCGGTTGATTCATCGAAACTAAACATCCATAGTCTAAGAACACGTTCATAAAACGTCATAAAAGGATCCAAACAAGGTCGCCACGAAGCGACTGGTCCACGAACGAGCCGGTCGCTACGTAGCGACCGACTAAGCCATTCGGCAGCGACCGACCCGAGAACGAGTCGGTCGCTACGTAGTGACCGACTAAGCCATTCGGCCGGTCGCTACATAGTGACCGACCTGCGAAGGAGTCGGTCGCTACATAGTGACCGACCAAGCCATTCGGTCGGTCGCTACGTAGTGACCGACCCGCGAACGAGTCGGTCGGTTCTCGGTTGGTCGCTACGTAGTGACCGACCCGCGAACGAGTCGGTCGCTACGTAGTGACCGAGTAAGCCATTCGGTCAGTCGCTACGTAGTGACCAACCCACGAACGAGTTGGTCGCTACGTAGTGACCAACCAACGAACGAGTCGGTTGCTACGTAGTGACCGACCAAGCCATTCGGTCGGTCACTACATAGTGACCGACCCGCCAACGAGTCGATCGCTACGTAGTGACCGACCAATCCATTCGGTCGGTTGGTACGTAGCGACCGACCCGCAGCGATCGACAAAGTCACTTAGTTGGTCGCTACGTAGCGACCGAACCGCGAATGAGTTATCACTTAAACTTTACGATAAAATTGCGGAAAGTTTATTTTTATCGATAAATATCGTAATAAACGTTTCGAAATGAAAGACGGTCAAAATAGGTCTAAAATGTGATTAGAAACCCACTTACGATTTTTTAAGGACAAGCGGTTTATACTTAGTCCGCAAGAAAAGATAAAGGTCAAATTTCTGCAGATAAATGTTAAGTTTCAGCAGATAAATGTTAAGTTTCCGCAGATAATCATGAAGATCGAGAAAAATAGAATATCTCCATTTTTGAGTTATGACGCCTTAAGGGTAGAAGAGGAAAGCTCAAACCGACCTTGGAGGTAGTATATAAGGAGTCATAGGCGAGAAGCACAAAAGGAGAACTAAGCACTTAGAAACTTTGAGGCATTATTCTCGACATGCTCTGTTTCTATGACTGGCTCCCGATTACCATACGAACGCGCAAAAGCAGTTCGATCTCTTGGTTCACTCTTGAACTACGTTCGGCTTTATCCTCGAAAGGGGTACGTAGACAGCCTTTCATAAGGTTCAGTCCATAATCAATCAAAACTATTTTCATATCTTTCCGTCTTCTGTTATCGAGCTGCGACTCAACTAGGTTTAGGATTTTAGGTTGCTAGTACTAGGTAATTTGCTGACAGCCCTTGCGGCCGAAGCTTTTATAATCTCTTGTAATGATCAAACGCTCTTACGCGGATTCAAAATAGGATCTACCTTTTCTATAAATTCGTTTTGCTATCTTTTCATATTTTCTGCATTTATTTGGTCACTTGTCATTGGCTCTCGCAGAGAATCCGGAACCTCAGGGAAAGTTAGGGTTTCCTGACTTTCCTCCGATTATGAAAATCGACGGTGTGAATTTTGGTTCCCACAGTTTGGTGCTAGAAGGAAAGGGGGGGGGGGGGTACGGATTACTCTAACTCATAGCCGCAAAATGCTTGATCAAAACAATGTCTGAAATTAGGAAACACAAAATCGCAGTTCGCAACAACGCTGGTAAGACAACTCCAGCCGCCACTGCGCCTATGGCCAACGCTTACGCAAACGCCACAGTCCTTGAGAAAATCGAAAACCTAGCCACGACCTTTTGCCACAAGAAGTGCAATGAAACGAGCTTGTGATTTCTCTGTCTAAACATAAACGGAAACGATAAATTTTATCGAACCCCGTAAGTTTGGCTCACTACCGAACTAAAGAAGTCTCAACGTGTAGGGATTTTATCAAAACACGTTATCCGAAAACTTTTCGGAAAGTAAAATTTGCTATCCCCAAAACCGCAGAAAAACCCTAGGTTAATCGCGGAAAAAGGCAGCACGGCTAATCGGGTACATAACTCACCGCTGTATTTCTTCCGAATATCTTGCGGAAAAACCCTAGCTTAGTCGCAGAAAAAGGGAAGCACAGCAAATCGGGTACATAACTCGCTGCTGTACTTCTTCCGAATATCTTTCCGAAAACCCTAGCTTAATCGTAGAAAAAGGAAGCGCAACAAATCGGTTACGAAACCCCCCCCCCCCACAGCTGTACTTCTTCCAAATAACTTTCAGAAAAATGAAGTTGATTTCTATAGAATCACTCGAAACCTAAAACCGCTGACGAAGACTAAATGAAGCAAAACGGGAAATCGTATTTCGACCGCTAAAACGTTTTCTGAAGCCTAAGATTTCGTAAGAATTCAAGTATCACCTCCATAGTAACAAAGTCTGCGAGTTGTCGATGTTTCTTACCTAAATCTTACTTCGAAAAAAACTACTTGAAACTTCCACGGATCAATCCACGGATAAGAGAAAAACTTCTGACTAAGTTTGGTTGCAATAAGTAACCTCGTCACGGCTCACGTACAACCAAAACTTGAAAACCTTTTTACAGAAGAAATCTCGTAAAAATTATTCTCGACAACATTTTACGAAAAACCTTTCGTAAAATTAAAATCGATAACATTTTGCGTAATAACTTTCGTAAAATTAAACTCGATATTATTTTTCGGAAAAACTTTCGTAAAACTAAAGTTGGCAACATTTGGCACCCTTCGAAAATCTAACAACGATCAAAGAAAAAAACTTTCAGATAAAGGAAAGAGACGGACCGAAATCTGAGAATCAAAATTCGCCCATCCGCCTATCTCCACGGTCTCACCATCCTTCCTCTCGCGCCTTGATCTGTGGCCATAACCTCATCACCTAGCGAGTCTTCCTGATCATCCTTGGCATATCTTGATCATCCCTGGCTATTCCTAAACTCTAAAAAGTTTTCGACGAGATGCTTATTCATTTTCGTAAATCCAAGGATCACGAAAACCGCAAGATTGGCATCAGCCAAAATGCGGCCAGGAAAGCCGAGAAATTCAGGAAGAATCAATATCCTTGCTATTCAAAATGGGCACACATACACGAAAAGAGTAAGGGGAAATGAGCAAGCAAAACGGAGAAGAGGCTAACCCGAATCTTCGGGAGAACTAAGGTATTTCCAACTTGAAATTTTTGAAATCAAACTTGGAATTTTCGTAGGAAATTACAAAGAAATAAAAATACCTTCGAGACTGCCATAGAACTTTAGGGAACATAAAACCTAGGTGGATAGTATAGCGATCTAAGTCTTAGGCGATTTTTCCTGTCTCGATATATCGTTCCATAATTGTTCAGCCAGATCTTGCAAACCGAAAACTCTCCAAAAATCGATAAACGATCGCCACACATATCAAGCTCGCTTCCTAAAGAGAGAAAAAACTAGAGACATGAACGTCGTCTTGAAACCGATTTGTTTCTAGTGATTTTCTCAAAACCGACATATTTTAAGTCGTCAACCTGGAACAACCAAATGACAGTCCCAGCGTCGTCTTTAAATCGACCAGGATTGTCGATCATTCTAAACCTCGGAAGAAGAAACGTACACAACCCTTCAAAGTATCAGTTCAACCGTTTTCTTTCGTAAAAAAAGGGGAGTAGGTACGTATCCTATACTCGTATACTCCCAAATTTCAAAAAAATTTGCAAATCGTCAAGAAAACGCTTTCGTCAAAGCAAATCGTCCCAAGTAGGCAAACGACAATCTAAAATTCGTCTAAACGCTAGAAACATATCCAGACGATCATGAACATAATCTCAAAGACTATACAACATTTATTATCGCAATCTTGCGTATAGAAAACCTCTACCAATATCGAACTGAAACTCGATGATTAGCCAAAGTCTTGAAGCCCTTTCCGGCTTTATAAAGCCAGTTTCGTTACAAATTTCTGCGAGAAATCTTCAAGTACCAAAGAATTTCTTTCAGTTTACGTTGTACCAAGTGAGTCACGGAAAAGCATCGAAAGCATTTGGGACGAAGAAAACTCGAGAATAGATGTAGCATCGTGCACATTTAAAGGATCACTTTCTTCCCGATCTTTGGCTAGATCTACTTCTGATAGACCAATTCGTTCCAGAAACGAATGTGTCATGAGAATCCTCTAAAAAAAACCTATGAAAAACGTTCTGCGATTAGATCGTAATGAAATAATCTTCGGTAACACTCCATGAGTAACTCTAGGCAACTTTAACCTAAGATCGAAATCACAGCAGAAACATTTCTCGTAAAACCCGCAGAAATAACACTACTTTGACATATGTATACATATCACCGATTTACAACCTTCGTAAAACCGGTCCCCACTACTTACGCAAAAAATCCATCGTACAATCAGACCAAGTCTTATGAAGAAACTTTCGAAAGTTAACATAACACGTTTTATGAAGAAGTATGTTTTGTATAGCAAACACAAAAGATCTGATTTTCGATGATCAATCTAAACTTTGTCTCTTCGCATTAAGATCTAATATATCTCATTTTCTTAGCCCTGCGGCTCGCGGGCTTCTGCCTTTCTTTTCCCTCGGTCACATCCGAAAAGGAAGTCATCCCGCCGCTGACTCCACACTGGTTATGTAGCAAACCGCTTGGGCTTCGTCTTCCTCAGACAAAAACGACTCGATTTTCATAAGACTACATGTCAAATTGTACGAAATATTCGTCGTATAACTGAAATCTAGAGCGGAGAATATTTTTCTATGACTCTCAGCCATATTAACACGGATAACCCCGGAAAACCTGGCCTATCAATCTCGAGAAGCGCTCTTTGGCCCTCGGTCAATTACGCCTTCCAGTAAAAATTCGAACCAGAATTCGGCATCCCCTTTAAAGACAATCGTAAACTAACATGACCTTAATGTTAGCACGAAAGTACCACGGTCTGATGCATGACCTACAACGTACTTGGCTATCTGAGTGACCACATCCTTCACGCCAAGCCAAAGTATTTGAGAAACCATCGCTCCATCACTTAACGGCTACACGACTATCTGCGATTTGCCTAAAAAAGTCATGTGACTATCAAGAAAATAATTATCGTATAACCCATAGCCGGAAATGATATGATAAATTCGTCATAACAAAACTCAGTCCTAACAACCAAACTGTTAACGGAAAACCTAAACTTGTCGACAATCGACAAAGTTCAATGCGTTCCACCGATAACTTTATAGCCCGCTATGTTTTACCCGTAAAATACGGCATGTAAGGAAAACTCGTAACAGAGCTCCTAGAGCTATACAAAATATCCTCTAATGTATAAGAAATATATCTCGGAAAGCCAACACCGCACAAAGCACTACGAAGGAAAACGCTTCTTCCCAGGGACAAGTTTACGGGACCCCTCGGTCCTAATTCCTCGATTGCAAATCAAATTATTAGCATCCGAACAGGAACAACAATTTTGGCTGCGAACATCTGTAGACAAACCTGAATGTTTCTCAAACGCAGGGTTAAGACTAAAACCTTGCAATATCGCGAAACATCTTCAAGCCCGCGAACATTTCGAGCACGAACTGCGGCATACAAAAGAAAAATCAATCTTCAGCACTGCGAGACGTCGCAGGCGCCTGAAGATCCATTTTTCGACTAAATTACCTTCCTCGATAAAGGCACCTTCTTGGAAGACCAAACAGTCATACATACTAACATCTTTTCAAACACGTATTCTTCGCGAAGACTCAAAAACGGTAATATCTACCGATAAGTTTGTTGCTGATCACAAAAACTCTTAACGTCCTAAACAGACTTAGCCATCTCGTAGAGATAGCTCTCGTACACCTGACACAAGGGTAATAGCGCTATATAAAAAAGATCCGAAATTTTGGTCAGCACTTTCGGGAGCCTTAAAAATTGTCCTTGAAGAGATGCTCGATTCCTACCATACAAGTCACGTAAGCCGAGAACATATCGCGGACTTTAAAGCGGGATGAAATCAGGTCAAAAATGATACGGGAAACGTAAGCCGAAGTAGTCATCGCACCCCCTAAAGCCGTGATTAGACCTAGGTCTTTCCCTAAACCCATCACACTGGTCTCTAACATCTCTAGGCATAGTATCGAACACCCGGGTACGAGATCCCATAATTTGTCTCTTGGCTAATATTCGAGCATCTTCAGAAATCCCTCAAGTTTATGCACTGGGGAAATATAGCAGTTCACACAGAGTTAGATTACGAGATGACAACACGTAGTTTTCCCTCTACACCAATATAAAATGCCATCGGCAGCAACATGCCTGATAACCTCAACACGACATATAAACTAGACCGTAAAGGTCTCATTGAAAACAAGTCTTAAGAAACTCAACTCCATGGGCGAACTACGAAAGGCTTGATCACTTCGATAAGGGTACGTAGGCAGCCTCCACAAGGCGCAACTCCAATCTTATCGCATTCCACTCTCAGAAGAACGAGAAGACCACATACGACGAACCTTTTCAACCATTAATTCCGCCTAAACTTTCCTAAACTTGCCTAACTTGCCAAGCCACTCGCTAGAACCTCACGCTAAAAGCTGACAATTCTAACGAGCTGGGGGGCTAACTGTTGGGGTCAAATCGGTCACGACGGAATCAATGTCTAAAACTTCCTGAAAATAAGCATGAACGTTATTAATAAAAGTAATCTTCGTAAAGAAATCTTTACGAAGAACTTTGCGGTGATATCTTGCACTAATCTCGGTTGATTCATCGAAACTAAACACCCATAGTCCAAGAAAACGTTCATAAAACATCCGAAAAGGATCCAAACAAGGTCGCCACGAAGTGACCGGTCCACGAACGAGCCGGTCGCTATGTTGCGACAGACTAAGCCATTCGGTAGGTCGGTACGTAGCGACCGACCCGCGAACGAGTCGGTCGCTACGTAGTGACCGAATAAGCTATTCAGTCGGTCCCTACATAGTGACCGACCCGCGAACGAGTCGGTCACTACATAGTGACCGACCAACGAAAGAGTCGGTCGCTACGTAGTGACCGACCTACAAACGAGTCGGTCTCTATGTAGCGACCGACCAAGCCACTTAGTCAGTCGCTATGTAGCGACCGACTCACGAGCGAGTCGGTCGCTACGTAGCAACCAACCAAGCCACTCGGTCGGTCGCTACGTAGTGACCGAGATGCGAATGAGTCTGTCGCTACGTAGTGACCGACTAAGTCATTCAGTCGGTCGCTACGTATTGACTGACCCGCGATAGAGTCGGTCGCTACGTAGTGACCGACCAACGAATGAGTCGGTCGCTACATAGTGAACGACCCGCGAACGAGTCGGTCACTACGTAGTGACTGACCAAGCCATTCGGTCGGTCGCTACGTAGTGACCGACCCTCGAACGAGTCGGTCGCCACGTAGTGATCGACCAAACCATTCGGTCGGTCGCTACGTAGTGACCAACCCTCGTATGAGTTTTTCGCTACATAGCGACCGACCAAGCCACTTAGTCGGTCGCTACGTAGCGACCGATCCGTGAACGAGTCGGTCGCTACGTAGCGACCGATGAAGGCTTTCATTCGGTCGCTACGTAGCGACCGATCCAGCGCGGATCGGGTCTCTACGTAGCGACCGAACTGTCTCGGGCATTGATCAATGGGTACGGCCCAAATCCGTGCATTCTCGCATGTTCCTAAATACTAGCTCCCATGCACCGCAGCCATATCATTTCTCACTTCCCATGGATTGGAGTTATCCCTTAAACTTTACAATAAAAATCGCGGAAAATTTTGTTTTTATTGATAAAAATCGTAATAAACGTTTCGAATTAAAAAGACGGTCCAAATAGGTCTAAAACGTGATTAGAAACCCACTTATGATTTTTTTAAGGAAAAGCCCATATATACTATGGCGGTTTATACTTAGTCCGCAAGAAAAGAATAATGTCAAATTTCCGCAGATAAATATTAAGTTTCAGCAGATAAATGTTAACTTTCCGCATATAATCATGAAGATAAAAAAAATGGAATATCTCCATTTTCGAGTTATGACGGCTTAAGGGTGGAAGAGGAAAGCTCAAACCGACTTTGGAGGGAGTATATAAGGAGTCCTAGGTGAGAGGCACAAAAGGAGAACTCAGCACTTAGAAACTTTGAGGCATTATTCTCAACATGCTCTGTTTCTATGACTGGCACCCTACTACCAGACGAACGCGCAGAAGCAGTTCGATCTCTTGGTTCACTCTTGAACTATGTTCGTCTTGATCCCCGAAATGGGTACGTAGGCAGCCTTTCATAAGGTTCAGTCCGAAATCAATCAAAACTATTTTCATATCTTTCCGTCTTCTGTTATCGAGCTGTGACTCAACTAGGTTTAGGGTTTTAGGTTGCTAGAATTATGTAATTCGCTGACAGCCCTTGCGGCCGAAGCTTTTATAATCTCTTGTAATGATCGCAACGCTCTTACGCGGATTCAAAATAAGATCTACCTTTTCTATAAATTTGTTTTGCTATATTTTCATATTTTCCGCATTTATTTGGTCACTTGTCGTTGGCTCTCGCAAAAAAATCAGCCTCAGGGAAAGTTAGGGTTTCCTAACTTTCCTCCGATTACGGAAATCGACGGTGTGAATTTTGGTTCCCACATTCATCGCATGAATAGAGGCTATAAATGAAGAATCAAGTTATGTGGACTTAACTCAATATACTCTTAAGGTTACATATCCAATTCCGTCCAGTCATATGATAAATATCAGTAGTGTAGAGAAACTACTTGATTTTTGATATGCTAAAGTTAATCTCAAGCAACTCTATCAAATAAGAGTGTCATCGTAGTATTTAAGAATACAATCCACATGGACCGGAGATCACACAATAGACTATAGGTTTCAAGGTAAGCTAAGCTAGATATATGAAAGCAATAAAGCAGACATAAAGTAAATGTATAGATATAGTGTTAGATTCAATGATTTAAAAACAAGAGATTCAAAAACATAAATCAATAGATGCCAATGGTTTTGTTAAGATCAGTTCTAGAACTCGAATTCATAAGTAAAACATCCAACTCCCGTTGCGGTTACTGTTAGATGTCTAAATTATCAAAGTCCAACTCTCGTTGAGGTTCTAAATACATTAGACAAGCAATACGCTCCAATTCGATATGTTTACTAAGTCCTAGACCAACCGTCGTTGTGACTAACAACTTAGCTCGGCATGATTCATTTCAGGTAATCGACTACACTCAAGAAAGAAAAATGAGATTAGTCCTGGTGAATGATGCAATATGATTACCCTAACAATCAATAATTGTCAGTTTGACATTAAGCTCGTGCAATCCCTAAATATAACAAGATGATTATTTAGACAAGATTAATGAAAACACAATCAAAAACTGAACATAGATAAATCCATAGGAGTTCCAAGAAGACTCCCAAAGGAGTTATATTATCTTCTCTCCCAATCTTAAAAGAAAGCTTAAAAAACCTAAAAGAAAGCTTAGCTTAAACAATGGCTGGAAAATATAGAAATGTACGTTAAATACGTTCTGGGTTTCTTTTGTAAATAAGGAAAATTTTTGGGCCATATTGTAATTCTTGGAACTTGATAGAAACTCGTCGGGCATGAATCAAGAAGTGTGTCGTTCGACACCAAAGTGGTATCGGTCAACACCAGACTAAAACCTCTACAGCTTACTCTCGAGCATTAGATGGACCACTCTTTAGTAAACCATTTTGATCCAACCATCTGATCGACCTTAAAAAAGTGGCATTGGAAAGGTAACTCAATTCTATATCTTGTTTTAAAATATATGAGCTTCACCAGATCATGGGAAGTCCTCAATACATTGCTAAAATTATGAAGCATCTATGTAGTTCTGTATTTCAAATAACTCTAGAATCTTCAAAGTTGTCAAAAACGTAGAGGAACCTAAAAAAAATCTAAAATTACTCAAAATACAAAATAAAGACTTTATAAAGAACTTATAACATGAACTTAAAAACCATGGTATAGCAATTTTGATAAGATTTTGAAAATTTCTTGGATGGTCTCCCATTGTATGATTTCTCTTAGAATTACAGATAAACTAAAAAGAGATTAAAAACAATTATTCAAGAAAATATTACACCAGCACCATTAAATTTATGGACTAAGGTACGAGACCCTTTCAAGTTTATTACACTAGTTCATCTTGTTGTAGTTGAATTTAAAGAACATATAGGTGATTTTGGGTTTAGTTTAAATCTTCTATCAAAAGCTATTGCTGAGTAGTTGGGAATTTTTAAGATACAATCTTCTTAAATGACACTTATAGTAATCAAGACACTTGAATTTATAAAACTGTTTCTTTGTTTTATAAACCTTTCTTAACTTTCTTATATTTTTTTATGAGATCATCTTACATTAAGATTATATAGGCAATATGGATCCTTAACTTAACCAATTACATAATGATCTAGGAACCTTATCTTTATCCTAAACCTAATAGAATTAGTTATCTATTCCTTTATCAATAACTTATTATACACGTAATGTTGAAGCTTATCCAACATTCTCCCTCTTAATCTTCAAACCATTTTCACTAAGATTTTGAACTTGAATCTCCTCACTCATCTCTTTGAATTTGATTCTTGCTAAGGCTTTAGTTAGGATGTCCGCTTTCTGCTCTGTTCTAGGCACATGTTCCACGTCAATCTCTTCCTAATCAATTCATTCACAAATGAAGTGAAACCATTTGTGAATGTGTTTGCTTCGACGGTGAAACACATGATATT
Source organism: Brassica napus (assembly GCF_020379485.1). Classification (NCBI taxonomy): domain Eukaryota; kingdom Viridiplantae; phylum Streptophyta; class Magnoliopsida; order Brassicales; family Brassicaceae; genus Brassica; species Brassica napus. Next base: position 19,372,080 of record NC_063442.1, on the reverse strand, counting down.
TGGCTAGTGCAATAGCTGATATGTTGTTAACACGAATAAATGTCTTCTCAATCTTTCTGCCCGTGGTCTCACTTATCAGGTCTTGCAGCCAAAAATCTTGTTTCGCAGCCTCCGTTGCAGCCATGAATTCCGATTCACAAGAGGATAGAGCCACCATGTCTTGCTTTCGAAAACACCAAGTTATTCGCGTTTCTCCAAGACAGAACAAGTGTCCTGTTGTACTTCTACCATCATCAGGATCAGTGTTGTGACTACTATCACTATACCCAATGAGCTTCTTGGATCCTCCTTGCTTGAATGATCCGAGCGTTCCTTTAAGATATCTTAACACTTTCTTTAGTGTATTGTCGTGTGACGCACTTGGTGAATGCATGTATCTACTTAAGATACCAACTGAAAACGCCATATCAGGTCTTGTGTGAATTAAATATCTGAGGCAGCCGATTATCCTTCGATAAAGTGTTGTGTCGACTTCAAACTCGTCCAAACCTTTGGAAAGTTGCAACCCAAACTCCATTGGTATACTTGTTGGGTTTCAATCATCCATTCCTGCTTCCTTTAGTATACAACGTGTATAAGCTTCTTGACTGATCATAATGCATTCCGAGCTTTGTCTCACCTCTAACTCAGGGTAATAGGTCAAAAAACCTATGTCGGACATCTCAAAGTTCTTCGACATATTCTTCTTGAAGTCTTTGATCTCCTCAACTGAATCTCCGGTAACAAAAAGATCATCGACATATATAGCTACGAGAAGCAGCTTTCGATTTTCTTCCTTGTGGTATACGGAACTTTCTTTTGAGCACTTCTTAAATCCCAGCCGCTTGAGAATCTGATCTAGCTTTGTATTCCAAGCACGTGGAGCTTGTCTTAAGCCATATAAAGCCTTCGAGAGTTTGAAAACCTTATGTTCTTCTCCCTTCTTTTCAAACACTTCAGGCTGTGAAACATAGACATTCATTCAATTCTTCATGAAAGAAAGCGGTCTTGACGTCTAGATGACGAATCTCCCATTTATTCACAACCAATTAGAAGTCTTATCGTCTCTAGTCGAGCTACCGGAGCAAACATCTCATCAAAATGAACTCCATGTTCTTGGACATATCCTTTTGCTATGAGTCTTGCTTTGAATTGTAGATTGTTCCATCTGCATTCCTTTTTATTTTAAATACCCACTTGAGACCAATAATCTTGACTCTGGCTGGTTTGTCTACTATCGTCCAAGTGTGATTTTTGTTAATCGAATCAATCTCTTCTTCACATGCATTTGTCCATCGAACACAACCCTTAGCTTCTTAAAAGTTCAATGTCTCATCATTGATGGAGAGAAGTAGCATCTCGTATTCTATCTCAGCGAGTATGATGTAATCATCGAGGTACTTAGGTTGGTTTGTCTGGCTAGCGGGTTGAGCGTCTTGGAGCTGCAGTTTGTTCATTGTTCTCATCCATGTTCATTGGCTCTGCAACGTCTTCTTGTTGCTCTGTTTATGCTGCAATATTTTCTTCTTCATGAGAACCAATAACAAACGGACCATTACCCTAGACTTGATCCCACGTCATACGAAATATCCCAGACTCTGTATGTTCTTCTTTGTTTACTCCCTTCCAGTTCCAGCATCATTTTTCATCAAAGATCAGGTCACGACTCACAACTATCCTTTTGGTGCTAGGATTATACAGTCGATAAGCTTTCGACCCAGGTTCGATTCCAAGATGGACAAGAGCTTGTGAATGATCATCGAGTTTCTTCAATATGGCCGCATCGACCTTGGCGTGTGCTACACAACCAAAGACTCTGATGTATCCTAAGCTTGGTTTTTTTCCTTTTAGACATTCATACGGAGTCTGATTCTTTAATGCTCTCGAGGGTACTCGATTGATCAGATAAGTTGTATGGAGAACCGCTTCTCCCCACATAAAGTTGGGTACTCTTATGGCTTTCAACATGCTACGAGTCATCTCCATTAGCATGAGATTCCTTTTCTCCACCTCGCCATATTCTGTTGTGGAGTGTACGGGGCCGTCAAGTGTCATTTGATGCCATTGTTGTTGCAAAATTCTTGAAAGTCTTTCAGAGTAAACTCCCCTCCTCTGTCCGTATGGAGTGTTACTGTTGTCTTGTTAACTTCCTTTTCAACAAGAGCTTTGAAGGTTTTGAATTTTTCAAAGGCTTCGCTTTTGTCTTTGAGAAAATAGACCACATGTATCTTGTATGATCATCAATTATGACAAAAATGTATCAATTATGTGCTAGCGTCGCAGGTGCTATTGGTCCGCAAAGATCGGCGTGCAGAAAATCCAGTGCACTAAATGATTTATACTGAGTGGCAGAGGGAAAGCTATGTTGAGTCTGTTTCCCAACCAAACAAGAGTCACATATCTTCTTCGCCTCTTGTATTTCAGGTAGACCATGGACCATCTCCTGTGTTGCCATAGTCCTTATCGTCTTGAAGCTGATATGACTAAGGCGTGCGTGCCATCTCCAAGGTTCCTCCTTCAGTTTTGAGAGAAGACATGTAGGTTTCCCAACTTTGAGTGATATCTTGTAAAGACGATTAGGTGACCTATCAACCTTTACCAATAACTTTCCACTTGGATCTCTCAAAGTCAAGTAGTTCTGTCTCATCCTAATGTCGCAGCTTTGTTTGTAGCTTGACCTAAACTGAGTATATTACTTCTTAATTCCGGTATGTAGTATATATCCGTTAAAAGTCTTTCATCCCATGTCTTTGCATCAAAGAGAATTGAACCTTTCCCATCGATCTTAACACATGATCCATCTCTAAATTTTACTCATCCTTTAATACTTTTGTTGAGCTCTGAAAAATATCACTTCTCGCCAGTCATATGATTGTTGGTGCCGTTATCCAAGTACCACATACCATCCTCTGTTTTACTTGGTTCGAGTGAGTTCGGCATCACTTTCTCTTCATTGAGAAACACGACTTCATGCATATACAGTGCAATATTTGTTTCTTCCGTCTCGGTCTTGTTGAGTTCTTGATTGTTTTTTTTTTCTTCACAGGACAAACAGAGGCAAAGTGGCATTTCTTCTTACAGTGGAAACACATGATTTGCGAGTAATCTATCTTCTCCTTGTTTTTGTCGTAAGAACTACTTCTTCCACGCCCTCTTTCTCTGTTGCCTCGACCATGGTTCCATCCTCTGCATCTTCCTTTGGAATTGCCTGATCCATTCTGATCATATGAATTCTCAGAATTTGAGAATAGAAGGTTGCCTTGTTGCTCATGCGATCCATCATCTTGTATTCTTTCTTCATATGCCTTAAGTCTCCCAACAATATCCTCAAATCTAGTAGTTTTCAAATCTAGCACTTGTTCTAGTGAGGCTATGATCTGAATATACTTGTTTCGAGGAAGGCTATTTAATAACTTCTTTACCATCTTAGCTTCTTCGATACTCTGTCCCAACGAGGCCGCTTTAGATGCAAGTTCAGATAACTTCCCTGAGAAGGTATCTATTTAATCCGAGTCATTCATCGTTAGACTTTCGAATTCATTCATCAAGGTCTGCAGCCGAGCTTCTATTACACGATCTGCACCAAGATTTCTGGACTTTATAGCTGCCCAAATCTCTTTAGGAGAACCTAGTTCACTAACTTGCAATATCAAGTTCTCAGGTATTGACTGAAACAGGAGAGCAGTCGCGACATATTTCTTGTCTTCTTCGCTTGATCTTGGTTCAATTGCTTCCCATACCTTGTGGACTCGTAGAAGAACCTTCATACGCATTGTCCAAACCGTGTAGTTCATAGAGCTTAGCATTGGACAGACTACTGCGCCGGGATAGCCTTATCTTCTTCCCAACGATTTCGTATCCGTCAATGTTTTCGTATCAAGCATTATCCTTCTGTCTTGATTATCCGATCACAAAACCTAGAGCTCTGATACCAAATATAGTAATCAAGACACTTGAATGTATAAAAATGTTTCTTTGTTTTATAAACCTTTCTTATCTTTTCTCATGAGATCATCTTACATTAAGATCTCCTTATATAGGCAATAGGGATCCTTAACTTAACCTATTACATAATGATCTAGGAACCTTATCTTTATCCTAAACCTAATAGAATTAGTTATCGTTTCCTTTATGAATAACTTATTACACAAGTAATCTTGAAGCTTATCCAACAGCACTCACATTTGCACTCTTCTTCAACATCTCCATATGTCACTAATTTTACATGTCCAAATAAGAAATTATCTAGTTCATCTTGGATTTTAGGTTGTGGAAATGAATAAGGATTCTTATATGCATATGATTCTTAAATAAGAAAGTTTTATTTTCCAACATCAACAAAATTGTTTTCTACCAAAATATCCTCATTAGAAAAGGGGAGTTTTTCAAAACCAAACCATCTTTTCAAGTCAAACCCAAACCCAACCTCTTTTTTGTCATTACTATTCATCAATGAATTTTCTATATTATCCCTATGTTTTGAATTATTTACAAAATTGCCATTATTATTTAATTTTTTATTAATTTTGAAATTCACAAAAAACCAAATACACCCACACCATTTCTTCTTATTTACAATAATGTCATTATCATCAATTTTTCCAACCATCATGAACCACCATTTTTGAGCTCTTAAAGCTCTAGAATTCAGTTTTCAACCACTTTATTTCTCATTCTAAACCAACAAATCGTCATTTCCTATCATTTCTTCTACATTTTCATCTAAAAAACTCTCATAACATTCATTTTCATAAACACAAACTTCATATTTTCGATTTTTTTCATTAGTGAATCGTTAAAGGCGGTTCTTTTTGTTCATATTTGGAGTTTGGACGGTTGAGAAGGTTGGAAACGAACTTTACACTAGAAAAAGATTACTATTTACATGGTTTTCGTTATTTTTCAGATCTGTGTCGAGATAGTAGATAGTTTTGTATGTCTACGCCTATATGCAGAAGTAAGATACAGTCTACTTGTCAACGCACAGGTCAGTTTTGCATTTGACTAAACAAATTTTTTTGTACCGCAGACTTCCCCGGCAGTCTTCGTCTTTATATTTGACAACAAAAAAAAATTTAGGTAGACGTACTAAGACGTCTATGTAAAAGAGGTTAGTTTAGCATTTGACCGAAATTTTGACTTTTTATTGTAGACTTCAACGAAAGTCTATGAAATGTAGACTGCTTGAGAAGTTTGCAAAAGGTCAGTTTTGCATTTGACAAAAACTTTGACTTCGTTGAATAGGTTACTTTTGTGTTTGATTAAAAAGTTTAAAAATTAATTAAAACTTTATTAAACTGTAGACTTCATATTCAGTCTTCTTAACTTAGAAAAAAAAAAGTAGACTACATGTGAAGTCTACTATTTTATTTTGGTCAAATGCAAAACTAACCCGTCAATTTTGAGAGTAGACTTCAAACGCAATCTAAAAAGATGTAGATGTTTGTTTCCATTTACTCGTAGAAAGTCAAACTTGGTCAATTGCAAAACTATCCTCTTTAAAAAAAATCAAAAATGTAGACTGCATATGAAGTTTACTTTCGAAAGTCAAATCATGGGTGAATTTTGGTCAATTGAAAAACTAACTATTTTGAAGTAGACTGAAATGAAAGTCTACATGTATAAAATCACAACCTTTTTTCCAAATATAGAAAGTAACCCGTAAAATTTTCAATTGCAAAAACTAACCCAAAGAGTATACTTATTTGATAGTCTAAATTAGTAAACTGAAAAGAATGTCTACATCTTCGTAGATTGAATATGGAGTCTACATAAAAATTATATTAAAAGTGAATTTGAATATTATTCATTAATGTTTTAAACATTTTTTTCTGTTTGACAGTGCGTATTAGTTAATCATAATGGGTTCGAGTGATTTTGAAAAGAAAATTTGTTATAATTACGAAAGTATAATACTTTTGATTTGACTATGTTGTTAATTGTAGATGTATTTGTAAGTCTACCTATATAGTTTTATGAAACATAAAATATTTCTCCGCTAATTATGTAAACTGTATTTTTCTGGAAATAGCTTTGTTACCTGTTGTATACGGAGAATTGGTGGTGAAAGACTCTTTGTGGGAGTTTGTGGTCAATAATCGGAAAGGAGGAAGAATGTTCCTTGTGCACGATGGCTGTACACATGGTGAACTTCTTGAAATAGCACAAGAAGATTATGATCTGGACAAGAAAATCGAGAAGATGGTGCTAACATATTCCTTACCAGACGTATGTTAACTAGCGGAGAATTTTACAATGTATGTTTTAATTATTTTACAATGTATGTTAGTAAAATTTTAATGGTCTTGGATGAATTTCAAAAGTTAATGTGTTAATAACTATACACTTGAAACTTATTGCAAAATTTTTGATTAGTTTTACTGTTGAAACTTTTTGGGAAAATATTGTATAGATTTTCTTCTTCTCACATGTGTATTATTTTAGCTTATGGTGGTTTTACTTGTTTGGTTGGTTAGATCTTGTGAAAAAATTGATATCTAACAAAAAATTAAATATCATACAAGTGAAACACAACTAAAAATCAATACAATGTTTATACATTATGCATTAAAAAATATTTAAAATTAATATTTTATTATAAAAATTATTACAGAGCAATATATTAAAAAAGTATTCTTGAGTATGTTTGATTTTTCATAATCTTGATGCCTCAAATAAAGTCTTGGAAAAAAATACCTGCAAAATAAGATAGAGTTATGAGAAAAACATAAGATAAGAAATTAAATCATATTTTAGTAGACTTTTTATTAAGTCTACGTAAAGTTATTGTTTAGTTGACTTTAGTTGAACTCTACACTATTGGAAAGTTTTCATATCTAAAATTGTGCATTTAGAAAATTTGAAAATACTTTGTTCTGGAAAATATTTCAAAACTAGTTTTTCATCATCCTTGTAACAAAGCAAAAAAATAAAGTATGAATCTATAAATTTAGTTCATTATAAACACAAAATATCTTATAATGAATATCTGTAAAGCTTACATTTTGGGGAAGATGATTTGAAAACTTTGGAAGAGAATACCTGCAAAATAAGATAAAATTATGAAAAATAAGATAAAAATTAAAATCATATTTGAGTAAACTTCTAATGAAATATGTTTAAAAGTCAAGGCCAGTAGACTTCACTTGAAGTCTACCAGCTCTAATTTTAAAGTAGACTTCATTTGAAGTCTACTCTATCAAAAAAAGTTAGATCTGAAAAATATATACATTAAAAATATGAAATAGGTTTAAATTTATAAAACTTTTAAAAATATAATTTAATATACAAAATAGTAATAAATTAAAGATATATAATTTTAATATGTAACTTTATTTAAATATAAATACTTGAACACATATTTAAAATCTTCAGATGTAAACTTTACATTTTTGGGAAGAGAAGAGAACAACTATGAAAGAAAATACCTGCAAAATAATATAAAATTATTAAAAAACATAGAAAAAAATTAAAGTCATATTTTTGTAGACTTCCAATGAAGTCTGCTTAAACTTTGTGATTTAGTAAACTTCATATGAAGTTTACTAGCTTTAGTAAACTTCTTTAGAAGTCTACACTGTGTGATAATTTTCAGATCTGAAAAAATCTATACATTTCGAAATGTGAAAATAATTTTAAATCTGAAAATACTTTACAAAATATAATTTATAAGATAAACTAGTAGCAAATTAATGCATAGAGCTAAATATATAAATATATTTGAATATTAACATATAAATACATATTTAAAATCTATTAATCTAAAACTTACATTTTTAGAGGAGAAGATGAAATCCATGAGTGATAATACCTACAAAAAAAAGATAATATTGTGAGAAATAAATAACATAAAAATACACATTTAAAATCTATAGATCTAAAACTTACTTTTTAAAGGAGAAGATGAAAACCATGAATCATAATATCTAAAATGACAATATAATATTGTGAGAAAGACTTGACAAAATTTTAGAGAGAAAGAAGAGAAATGAGAGAGTTTTAGAAACAATTGAGAGAATTTTAGAGAGAAGGGAGAGAGTTTTAGAGAGAAGGGAGAGAGTTTTAAAAACTTGTGCAGCCACTTTAGAGAGAGACTGTACAAATTTTGTTTATATAGGGAGACAAAAATATAACTAGGTTAAAATTTACGACACTGAAGAAGTCTACTAAAATTAAAATTTTGGAGTAGATTTACTGTAACATAGTATACATTTTTGGAAGTCTACTATAATAATTTCATTGTTGTTGTTTTTTCTTTATTATTTTAATAATTTTACTATATGATTTATTTTTTTATTTTAGTTTTTAATAGTTATAGTATATGATTTCACTTTTTTATTCTTAAGGAACTTAACTTAGTTTAAATATAATGATTTTTTGTAAAAAAATTGAAAAATATAGATTGAAAAAGACGTCTTCAGATAAATAGACTTTATTGTAGGTCTACGAAACCCTAAACCACAAATCTCAAATCCTAAATGTTTTGCTTGATAATCAACAAGTCTCAATTATACAAAATATAAACTAGTAAACATTAATATGCAGATTTAAGTTAATAAAACAAACAAAAAAACAAAATCTAAAATCTAACCTTATGAAATCAACCACTAAAAGACATAACATGTTAGAACCTTTTGTTTCTAAACTATGAACATTGTCTAACACACGATAACCAAATTAGTATATATTCTTCAAAATTGTTCAATTGTATGAAATTTTAATTTATTTACTTCATATTATCCATTATATTGATGATTAGTTAAAAATATCACAATAATTATTTTTTCACATTTTCAAAATTAAATTATTAGATCAAATTAGCGTGTAGACTACAAAATAAGTCTATAAGGTATACTTCGTATGAAGTCTATATATATGTAGACTTCTTTTATTACGTGTAGACTTCCGAAGGATAGAAACGTAAAATACATTTCTTTTTTTGTTTGGTCATAAGGGTTAAGTAGTACTTTCACTACCTTTTTAGGTTGGTTTTGCATTTGACTGAAAGTGGGGTACACTTTTAGGTTTGATTTGAATATTTAGGTTGGTTTTAGCAAATGTCTCTTAGAAAAACCATCAAACAGACCTATTGCATTGAAGTAGTAAATACTAAAAGTTAGTAGTGGATTCTATGAAAGGATATAGTGATAAGAGTCAGCGTAAAGAAATCTAGGATGGAAATCCTTATATTATTGCCAAGAAACTTACAGAAAAGATAATGTAAAAGTAATGTCTAGAGAAAAAGATCAAAGATAGTTTTTTTTTTTTTTTGCTAAAATATTTTCTATTAAAATGCATGAGAAGAAAAGTTTTACAAAGCCTAGCTTAGTGGCAAATGCCTTACAAAGAACCGAATCCGAAACTGTAAACAGCCCCAAAAGATAGTCTCCCTTACATATTGCACTTGCCCAAGTGAATAATTAAGGAGAAGGGAAGAATTGTGATGATTAGCAGGTGGGATAGTTATGAAGCTGCGAGAGCAGTGAGCGGTCAAGAGTGCCAAGCTTGGAAAAGGTCGGAGGCTAGCTGTGGGTTGCCTATCCGGATGGCAGCAATTCTGAGCTTGATGATAGTGTGTATCTCCTTGTTGACATCAGCGGGAATTCGAAATCTACTGCGGTGAAGGCGGCTGTTGCGTTCTGCCCACAAGCAATAGATCGCAGCTTGCCAGCCCAAAAGAGCTAGAAGTCTGGAGTGATGTGGGGTTTTGAATTTTTCTAACTCTGTCAAGACTTCATCCCACTCCCTCGGTGTAGTGAACCCTGATCGCGCTGCCACTGAGTTCCAAACCTCCCAAGTGTAAGAACAGTTGAAAAATAAATGATCCCTCGATTCAAGACTCGAGTTACATAGTATGCAGATAGGATCAGTATCAATTCCCCACTCTACCATTCTGTCTTTAGTGGGGCATCTGTTTAGAACAAATAGCCAGGTGAGGAACCTGTGTCTTGGAATGCCATTTGAAAACCATACTACTTTGCACCAAGGAACTCGTTGATGGTGCACTCGCAACAGGTTATAGATTTCTCTTGTTGAGTAGGCCTTTGAGAGCTTTCCTAGCGGGACCCAGTGATATGTGTCCGCTTCGTTAGTCAGCTCTATGGTAGAGAGATACGACTGGATGATTACATGTGCTTCTGATCTCGCAGGCGGAAGTTTCCAAGCGCCTTGCTCCCATAGTTCTGCCAAGGTAGCCGTTATCGGGATTCCAGTGTTACGAGTGCTGTGACCTCGAAGGTATTTCGTTATGCTCCCAAAAGGTGACCAGTTACTAGACCAGAAATAGCAAGTTTCACCATTTCCCACTCCCATCTTAATCCAATCGAAGATAGTTTCACGCTGTAACAGTAGGTAGTTAGCCAACCAAGAGTTCTTTTGCTTCGTATTTATGACCCAAAAGTTGTTGATGTTTCCATCAAGCACCTCAGCAACATACCAAGTCGCCCAGATCGAGTCCCTTTTGAAGAAAAGAAGCCAGATGAGCTTTATTGCACAAGCAGCATTCCAGGTTATCCAATTCCTCAATCCCAAACTGCCTTCCTGTTTTGGAACAGAGAGCTTATCCCACGCTACTTTCGCACCCCCTCCACTTCCTTCTAGTTTCCCCTTCCACAGGAATTTAGAGCAAAGAGCATCAATCTCTGCTAAGCACGCTTTTGGAAGAATATAGGCAGAAGACCAGAAGTTAATAATTCCCGATATGACAGTTGAGATCAATTGTAGCCTTCCTGCAAAAGAAAGTGTTCTCGTAGTCCAACCGAGGAATTTGGCTTTTATTGATTGGATCAATGGAGCACAGTTGAGCATCGATAGCTTTTTTGTGCACAAGGGCACCCCCAAGTATCTCACCGGTAGTGAGCCAGCAGTAAGACCAGTCGCCATTGAGATTGCTTCCATTTCATGAGGCTTCAGCCCTGCATAGTAGATAGATGTTTTATCAACGCTCATCCCTAGTCCCGATCTGGCTTCAAAATCCCTCAACACCACTAGGATAGAGTTGACAGACTCCACAGACCCATCACAGAATATAAGTAGATCATCAGCGAAGCATAGGTGGGTGAGCCCTGTCCTTTCACATTTTGAGTGATACTTAAAATCTCCTCTCCGGGCGGCCTGATTCAAAGCGAGAGATAAGCAGTTCATGGCAATCACAAATAGGTAAGGAGAGAGAGGATCACCCTGTCGCAGTCCCCGCTTACCCTTGAAATAACCGTGAAGCGAGCCGTTAAAGCCAACAGAGAAGGAAGTGGAGCATACACACGCTTCAATCCAGTGGATGAAGATGTCAGGCAAGTGAAGACCCCTTAGGCATTGGAAAATGAACTCCCATCTGATGGTATCGAAGGCCTTCGCTATGTCTATCTTGATAGTGATACGTTTTTGACCGCCATTTTTGTGATACCCTTGCACGATTTCAGAAGCGAGAAGGGTGTTTTCAATGAGTAGTCTACCTCTGATGAAAGCTGTTTGGTTAGGCAAGATGGCCTCCGTTAGAATGGTCTTCAAGCGTTTCACCAAAAGTTTGGAGATGGCTTTGTAGGTAGTGTTGCAGCAAGAGATCGGACGGTAGTCTGAAATTGCCGAAGCTCCTGGTTTCTTTGGCCAGACGTGGATCTTTATAGGACAGCTCGGATGATAAAGTTAGGTGTAGCTCTTCATAAGACAAGTAGTATTTGTCGGTTGTCGAATCGTCTATGTAATCTTTCTCATAATTGTAATATCATAATAAATCAGCGTTAAAAAAAAAAAATTTAACGAAGAAACTTTTTTAAAATGAGTTAAAACTTCTGCTTTGATAATTCTGGTACCCAAACCGGCAAATCGAGAACATAACATCGGCATTTTCCATATGAGTAACACAACCCATACAAATTTGGAAATACACTCTCACACATACATACATACATATTCTAGCGCACTCAATTTACATACTAATTTATATATGCTCTTATTGTAATTAAAAGTGAAGAAAAAGAAGAAAGATCAGAAGATAAGTGGACTAATCTTAGACGTTGTATCGGATACTATTATCATCGCCAGAAAATTTGTTCTTGATCCACTTAAAACTATTCTTGAGAGTGCTTTTGAGCTTTTCCTCCGTGGCAAAGAGGTTATAAGAAGCGACTCTCTTCTTCCTCTTTATCTCAGGATCTGTGTTGATGCAAGGACCATTGAAGCTATAGGAGTTTGAGCGATTCTGATCGTAACCGAATTCATCAGTTGAGAAAGAGGACGAATACTCCGTGTAAGACTTGCTTCCCTTCATCATCTTTAGACTCTTTTATTTTGATATTTGCTTTTACGAGTTGTAAGTAATGATGTTTGGTCTCTCTCTCTCTCTCTCTCTCTCTCTCTCTCTCTCTCTCTCTCTCTCTCTCTCTCTCTCTCTCTCTCTCTCTCTCTCTCTCTCTCTCTCTCTCTCTCTCTCTCTCTCTCTCTCTCTCTCTCTCTCTCTCTCTCTCTCTCTCTCTCTCTCTCTCTTGTTATAGCTTATGTGAGTGATGGGGCTTACTACACTTCTCAAATGGGGTTGTTTATAAGGAAGTGGGGGGGTATTATGGTTTAGGTTTAAAACAAAGTGGAAAGCTAACCGAATCCTTTGGTTATCGTACAAAACCAATTATATCATATAATGATTACGACATTTTAATTATCATATAAATTGAATTTCCATTATAAATGAGCATGATAGTTTTTTAAACATGCGTGATCACAGTAAAGCATCTCAATTTTTTTGTTTTGTTTTTTAATGTTAGGTCCAACAAATCGGGTGGGTTATGAAACACGGGTTTAAGAACAATGGAGTACGAGTATAGGTGGGGTGAGGTGGCAAAGCATGTGTGATGTTGTAGTTGGTTACATGATGGTGTAGCAAGAAGGAATCATCTACTTACTTCATCTTTAATTGTGGACCCAATTTTTAGTCTATTTTTGCATGCCACAATCAATTGTTATGATTAAACCTATAGAAGTGTTCAAATAATAATTTACTTTGATAGATCATACATATTGAACAAAGAATGGTTGATTTATTTTTTCCACAATACATCCAATTGAATTATATATATATATATATCCAAAACATACATTAGCGAACGTACATTAGGACCATCATATCAGGATCACGTATCACCAACTAAATTTTGATTTTCTTTAAATGATTAGCTTGAAACTTTATTTTTGTTGAAAATAAGTTAACTCAAACCCATCAATTATGATAATACATTCAGTTTAAAGTTTTCATAGATCCGATGCTGGAAACGTACACATATATATGAGATGATATTATTATTTTTCTATTAGACAACCATGAAATCTTTATAGAATAATTCAATTAGACACTTGTATCAGTCGACGTAAAAGAAAAAGACAAAGTGGAGACACCACTATATAGAGACAGGACCCAACATGTCTAAAGCTGAATTGTCAAATTAAATTTCATAAGACAAATAACATAATGTCGAAATCTTTTTTCTTATACATAAATTTGGTTTTGGTGAAGGATTAGATTTGAAAGCAATGACTCGGAATTCCACATAATGGTTGCGTCTTCGTGTTTGTGGCCTAGTTGGTTCTGTGTGGGACTCTTTTGAACTTCTTTTCTAATTCGTTATTATCATGTCTTCATACGTTTTGATGTTACGTTTATTTATAATCGGCCCCACTTTTCTCTATTTCCATGGACCATTACAATTGTTTCGTTGGTAAACCATCAATGATAGACCGTCAAGTACATGTATGTAATACAGTAATAATCAAATCATGATGGAGAAATGCTTAGAGAACAATGTTTTTTGTTCTTAAAGATAATATTTTAAAAGGAGGGAGTTCTCTGTTTTCTGGGAACTATAGAGAATAGAGACGTAAAACTACTTTTTTTGAGACAGAGCCTTCAGACATAAAACTACTTGTTTGCACACTCCTAATTTAGGCTCTCTATAAATGAGACATATTAGAGCTGCTTCAAGATACGTTTATTGTGTTTTAGTTTCTGTCTAATTTATTTATTTATGTTTAGTTTAACTATATTGATCAACGCATTCCATTCACATCTATTTTCAACGTTTTCAAGTTTTCATATACTCTTTTACTACTTACCATGATATTCGCTTTTCCATACTTTCAAACATCGTATGATAATGATATGTCAATTTTTTAATCAAAAAAATTACGAACCTTTTCACTTTCAATCTCTATTTCAGGTGCACTATTATGACTATTTAATTTTGTTTTCTACATCGTGATACACGATGACATTACATAACCTAAGCTATGATGGAAATCAACGGTAAGAGTCCCAGAAAACATTTGCAAAGGTAGAAAAGAGATGTTGTTGGGATCAAAAACGGACAGACGAAGTTAACATCCAAATATCCGTAAGAATTAACATGAACATGAACGTTTTACGAAAAGTATTCTTCGTAAAAGATCGCTTTTACAAAAGTCTTACGGAGAAAACGTTGCGTTAATCTTGGTTCATTCATCAGAACTAAAGAACACGTTCATGAAACATCGAAAAAAGATGCAAACAAGGTCGCCACGTAACGACCGACCCGCGAACGAGCCGGTCGCTATGTAGGGACCGACACGTCACGGATCGGTCGTTACGTAGGGACCGACCAAGCCATCCGGTCGGTCGCTACGTAGCGACCGATCCGTGATGAGTCGGTCGCTACGTAACGACCAATCCGTAATGAATCAGTCGCTACGTAGCGACCGACAAAGCAATTCATTCGGCCGCTACGTAGCGACCGGTCCATCGCGGATCCGGTCGCTACGTAGCGACCGAACTGTTTCGGACATCAATCAACGGGCACGACCCAAAACCTTGCATTCTCGTCAGTTCCTCAATGCTAGTTCCCGAGTACCGCAGCCATATAATTTCACACCCGTCGATTGGAGTTATCACTTAAACTTTACGATAAAAATCGCAGAAAGTTTATGTTTATCGATAAAAATCGTAATAAACATTTCAAATTGAAAGACGGTCCAAATAGGTCTAAAACGCGATTAGAACCCCACTTACGATTTTTCAAGGAAAAGCCCATAGATGCTATGGCGGTTTACACTTTATCCGCAAAAAAGGATAAATGTCAAATTTCCGCAGGTAAATGTCAAATTTCTGCGGATAATCATGAAGATCGAGAAAAATAGAATATCTCCATTTTTGAGTTATGACGGCTTACGGGCAGGAAGGGAAAAGCTAAAACCGACCTTGGAGGGAGTATATAAGGAGTCATAGGTGAGAGACACAAAAGGAGAACTTTTTCATAGCAAACTTAGCACTTAGAGCAATTAGGAAACTTTCCGTTTTTGTTATTTCGAGCTGCGACTCAATTAGGTTTTATAGTCTTAGGTTGTTAGAACTAGGAATCTCGCCGACAGCTCTCATAGCCGAGGTTTCTACCTTGTTGTAACGCTCACACGCGAATTCGGAATAAAACTCTTTTTGCTCTCTTTTACGATTTCTTATTTCTTTTCGTCTTTACTTGCGTGTTCTGATTACTTGGCGTGTGGTTTATCAGATATCCGGGATCTTTGGGAAATTAGGATTTTCCTAACTTTCCTAATTTAACCAGAAATCGACTGTGCGAATTTCGGTTCCCACAGTTTGGCGCTAGAAGGAGAGGGGGGGAGGGGGTACGGATCGATCTAACTCTCAGCCACAAGACGCTCAACCAGTCATGACAACTGACAACGCGGACAACATGCAAACTCCTCCCAACGGACGAAGCGACAACAATCTCCACAGTCCAGCAGCGGATGTCTCCGCGGCAAACGCACCAGCCAACGCCGCAACGCTCGAGGAGTTTAAAAAGATGTTCGCCACCTATGAAAAAAGGTCAGAAGAACATGATAAGCTCGTGAACACCTTGACCAAACAGGTCGAAACCTCAAAACCCTAGCGAAATATCTCCTGCCAAAGAACGGAACTCAGAAAACCCTCTACCTCCCACAAGGGACACAAAGGTCGATAAAGTCGAGCCTGTCAACTTGGATGCCAGCGACTTTTCTAATGATACGGAAGATGATGCTGACGTACATCCAAGAAGAACTAGAAGCCGATCGGCTCGGGAGGACTCTCTGTTCGATAAACCTATGAAGGAAGAAGAGGAAAACCTCTACTGGATCGAACAGGAGGAGTTAGCCAAAAAATAAACCGAGATCACTCGCAGCAAACGCCGACAAGATCGGAAATCTGCTGACAAAAAATCGGACATACGCGACCTTCGCGATTACATAACTAAAACTGCAGTAGAAGCAAGGACCGTGAAATCTCAGATCCATCATGCTACCAGCGCTGCCACAGAGATCGATAGATTACTCGAGGGAGCACGTAAAACACCCTTCACTGCTCGCATCTAGGATACCAAGGTATCTGACCCGGAAAAAATCAAAGTACCAAAATACGATGGTACAACTGATCCTAAAGCGCATCTTCAAGCCTTCCACATTACGATGGGAAGAGCCAGATTGAGGGAGAGCGAAAAAGACGCCGGCTACTGCCGTCTGTTCGTGGAAAATCTGGAAGGAGCAGCGCTCGAATTGTTCGCACGCCTTAAGCAAAACTCCATCGGAAGTTTCCACCAGCTCGCATCGAAATTTCTCAAACAGTATTCTATGTTCATAGATAGAAAAACATCTGATGTCGATCTCTGGAGTCTATCCCAGAGGGAAGACGAAACTCTCCGCAAGTTCATAAGCCGATTCATGCTGGTTATGTCCAGAGTTAGCGGAATAAGCGACAAGGTGGCCATAGACGCACTCAGAAAAATGCTCTGGTACAAGTCGAAATTCAGAAAATGGATAACCCTCGACAAACCGCGAACGATCCAGGACGCCCTTCACAAGGCAACGAACTAAATCATAATCGAAGAGGAAACAAAAGTTTTATCGCAGAAACATAAGCCGACGAAAACATCCTCAAAAGATGCAGACCAAAAGACTAAGAAGAAAAACTCTCTTAACAACAAATACGTCCATCACGAGGGGGAAGAACTTCAAGGCGCGCACAACTACGCAATCAACTCGGAACAAGGCAGAACCTCGGGTAGAACATGGACTCGCAATCTAGGATAAGACGAAAACACCTTCTGCGAGTTCCACTAGACCCGAGGACACTCGACGACTAACTGCAAAGTCTTGGGAGCGAGGCTGGCCGCAAAGTTACTAGCCGGAGAACTCTCTGAAGTAACCAGCGTTAAAGATCTCATCCTTGAGACCGATCGTCCTCCGAAGACCGACAAAAATCCACCCGCGGAAAATTCTTCTCGGAGAAGTCAAGCGGGGGATAAACGCGGAAGGAGACCGGACGACAAAGGAAACGATAACAATCGTCGCAGAGTAAACATGGTCATGGGAGGATCACAGTACTGCAACGACACGGTTTCGGCCATCAAGGCCTACCAGCGAAAATCCGAGTCAAGTGCAAATTGGCCTACATGGTCACCTTTCCGAGATGGTCAAAGCGACTTGATAACTTTCACGGAAGAGAAAGCAGGCGGAATCGATCAACCCCACTGCGACCCGCTCATCATTTGTCATACGTGATATTGAGGTCGCAAGAGTCCTCATCGACACGGGGAGCACGATTAACGTTATCTTCCGTGACACTCTCAAGAGGATGAACATCGAACTCGGGAAAGTTACCCCAACGCCGAAACCATTGACGAGTATTTCAGGCGAAACGTCAATGACTCTCTGGTCGATCCAGCTACCGGTTATGGCCAAGGGAGTCAACAAAATCGTCAATTTCGCGGAGGTCGATCAACCCGCCATCTGTAACATGATCATGGGAACCCCATGCCTGAACGCCATGAAAGCCGTTCCATCTACATACCACCTGGGCGTCAAATTCCCGAACCAGAGCGGAGTCGAAGCCATCTGGGGTTGTCAGAAACAGTCGTGACTTTGCTTCCTCGCATAGCATACGTTAAGACAAATCACGACTACCTCGATGGCAACTCGCAAACGCGCAAAGTTAACTCAGCCCTCGGCGGAAAACACTTCAATGAAAGACAACTCAACATCATCTTCCAAAGCAAACACCTCGGACATCGAAATTCATCCTGATTCCGAAGTTAACGCTACCACTCAACCGGAAGAGAAAAACCCAGACAAAGATATCATCGACCTTGTCACAGTCGCAACGATTAAAGCCGTCAACACAGCACCAACCGCCGAGTAAAAACACTCGCGGCATGAAATAAAACTACGAGATGGCTTGATCCTCAAAGGGGGTATATAGGCAGCTCGTCGAAAGAAGAGTTCAGCTATCCCCCTCTCTAAAAAGGGGGGGGGGGGGGGGGGGGGAGTGGGTACGTATACTCGTATATTCCCACGTTTTAAAACATGCATTATTGTACCTGAGCTTTTAAAAATACTTTTACTACAATACGCATTCGACAAACTCTTAAGCAAAAATCTCTACAAACATTACATTCTCGTGAACTGCCGCATCTGGTCCAAATCGAAAAACGCTCGCAAAAATTTTCAAAACTTAAAACATTTGTATAGTCTTCGAAATAACAGCGAGACGTCGCCAAAGTTAGAATCGAAACTATACGAATAACTGTCCAAACACAACAAAAAAATTTCAACGAATATCTAAATCCTGCTCGTCGACTGGCCCCGACGAACACATCAGCCGTCTTAAACAAACGCACCCTGAACATTCTGATCCTCAAACATCCGACACAAGGATAAAAGCGCGCTATATAAGAAAATTCCGAAATTTTGGTCAAGCACTTCCAGTTGGCTTAAAAATTATCTCTGTAAAGATGCTCGATTCACACAATACAAGTCGTATAAGCCGAGAACCTATCGCGGACATTAAATTGGTATGAATCAGGTTGAAATCGCAACAGGAAAATCAATAGTCGGCTAGTCACCGCATAAACCTTTAAACCAAAAGTAAACCTAGATCTTGCCATAAACCCAGCACACTGGTCTCTAACATCTCAAGATATGATATCTAAAAAGTGATACGAGATCTTAAAACATGTCTCTCCGTTCTTATTTTAACGTTCACAAAACTTCGTAAAAATAAATAAGTGATTTTTACGAAAATTACATCTCGAGCGAACCAACAGATTGAAGGTCACGCTAGAACTAAATTCGAGACGACAACTCATACTTATTTCAGACATATTCAGAACAAATTAGTTTGATAAATTCTCCTCTTATATAAAAAACCGCAAAGCGGTAGGGACTCGAAGCCACACCCGGACAGTCCCGATAAAACAAAGCGGCCAAAAAAGTCCCGCACAAAGTCTCAAACATAAAGGCAACGCTCGGCAGATACAGATAAATAAAGGCCACACTTGGACATAAACACAAGATAAAGGGGAATCACTCCCCGACAAATGCTAACCTCGATTCTCACATATCAAAGTTAAAATTCCCGGACAAGGAAGCTCCGAATGCATCCGCGGGATAGTTCAGTTCCTCATCGTCACCAGCATCCTCGGTCGCAACCTCCTCCGTATCGGGAGAAACCGGGATGGGATCCCAGAATCCCTGAATCCTCCTATCGATCGGGGAGATAAGCGCCTCGGCATGGGCAAGATCGTTCATCCTGCCTTTTATGGTCCCATATCATCCTCGAAAACGAAGTCGTCCGTCTGCGTCTTCTAGAGGGTACCAACAGAACCGCGACATTCGCGAAAATCACCCATCAAGGAATAAGCCTCCTTAAGGTTGCCATACTCGACTTTGAATTGAGAAGCTCGGTTCTTCATCATCTCGACAATATCTCTCCTACCTCTCCTTTCCGCTCGAAGAACGGCTTTGGCATGATCCTTGGCAAGTTTCGAATCCTGCCCTACAGAGATCTGAGCCAAGCATGTTCAGACCCTGCGTAAACAACTAACGTCTTTAAAAAGAAAGGAAAAGCGCAAGATCTTATCTGCAATGTTCCTAAAGAAGAGAGCAACTAACCCCATTAATTATGCGAGACCCTTCCGCGACTACCTTGGACCTTCCCGTTTTGCCCATGGACGGAGGAGGATCAAAACTCGAGGGTAAGCCGACAAAGAAGTCATCAAAATCTGAGATAGGCGCCTCGCTCGAACAACTACCGTCACCAAAAGCAAGGTCTGGATCCCATCCTGGAAGAGCAGAGTCATCTACGGAAAACTCTAAATCCCCGAGATCAATACCTTTATCCTTGGAGGACCTCACGTTTTCCCCCTCCGCGGGAACATCGCGAGGAGCAAGATCGTAAAACTCAGAATCACTATCCGCTTCTGCACCCACTCCAAGATCGGGATGCACGAGTCTCAACGCCTCGCAGACTCTCCTCGGCGTAAAGAAGGTCCAGAAAAAAAACACCATTCCTGAGGAGATCCCTCACTGCGATTGCGTCTTTCGGGAAATGGGCGAAACGGGTTGATGAAGGGACTGGCATTCGACTTGCTCCGGAACAATGGGATGCAGTTCTCTTCGACGGTTGCGGCGTTTATACGGACGAAGAAGAAGAACTTGGACCACGGGTTGGAGTTGGAAATAAGCCCCTTTATCACTGTCATACATGTCCGAGGGACCAACCGGTAGAGATGCAGCTTGAGACAAGTTGCACCCTAAAGATCGCTTCGAAGTGATCAGCGGTAAGGGAGAGACCATGCTCATAACTCAGGATCACAATGCCGATGACACTCTGAAAACTGGTGGGATTCAGCTGGCTTATTGATACTCCGAAACGGTCCAACACACGGACCATGATTTCAGGAATCAGAAACCATAGACGGCAGCGCACCAAGAATGACTCGTAGCAAGTAAAGTAACCTTCTCGGGGCTTGTCAGCACTTTCCCCTCGACAAGGAATTCGAAACTCTACCGCGTCCAAAATCCGACAGAACGCTTGAACGGTCTTAAGAAATTAGCTGGTACTTCTGCTCGGCATGCCTCTTTCGACCGAACGATGACTCATGACAAGAAACGACTCCTCATTAGGGAGAGTAATTGCACCATATCTCGCTATCTGTATGCCTCGCCATCAGCAGGATTTATCGAGTAGGGCGTGAACTAAGCCTTCGGTACGAGGATTTCGTCATGAACCTCTTCGGATGAGGAGCCGCGGGTGACACCTTTTTTCGAAGCTTTCTTTCCCCTAGACATCTTTCAAAAGAAAAAAAGAGAAAAAAAAGGAAAGGAAAATTCTCTCTCAAAGAAACTTCTTATGAAAATAAGTAAGTGAAAAATATGAGGAAAGTTACCTTCCTTCTTATAGGCATTTTAAGTTACTATTTGACTACCGATTCTTGGATGTGAATTTCGTCCAATACGCCTATCTTGCCTAAACTCGCCAAACCGCACACTAGAATCTCGTCGCAATCGACGATTCTAACTGGCTGGGGGGCTATTTGTTGGGGTCAAAAATGGACACGAAGAAGTTAACATCCAAATATCCGTAAAAATTAACATGAACGTTTTTACGAAAAGTATTCTTCACAAAAGATCGCTTCTACGAAAAGTCTTACGGCGAAAATGTTGCGTTAATCTTGGTTCATTCATTGGAAGTAAAGAACACGTTCATTAAACTTCGGAAAAAGATGCAAACAAGGTCGCCACGTAACGACCGACCCACGAACGAGCCAGTCGCTACGTAGTGACCGACCAAGCCATCCGGTCGGTCGCTACGTCGAACCGACTCACGCACGAGTTGGCCGCTACGTAGCGACCGACCGATCCGTGACGAGTCGGTCGCTACGTAGAGACCGACCGACCTCTCGACCAAGCCATTCGTTCGGTCGCTACGTAGCAACCGGTCCATCGCGGATCTGGTCGCTACGTAGCGACCTAACTGTTCTGAACATCAATCAACGGGCACGACCCAAAACCTTACATTCTCGTTAGTTCCTCAATGCTAGTTCCCGAGTACCGCAGCCATATCATTTCACACTCCCGTCGGCTGGAGTTATCACTTAAATTTTATGATAAAAATCGCAGAAAGTTTATGTTTATTGATAAAAATCGTAATAAACGTTTTGAGTTGAAAGACAGCCCAAATAGGTCTAAAACACGATTAGAAACCCACTTACGATAAAAGCCCATAGATGCTATGGCGGTTTACAATTTATCCGCAAGAAAGGATAAATGTCAAATTTCTGCAGATAAAAGTTGAGTTTTCGCGGATAATCATGAAGATCGGGAAAAATAGAATATATCCATTTTCGAGTTATGACGGCTTAAGGGCAGGAAGGGAAAAGCTAAAACCAACCTTGGAGAGAGTATATAAGGAGTCCTAGGCGAGAGGCACAAAGGGAGAACTTTTTCAGAGCAAACTTAGCACTTAAAGCAATTAGGCAACTTTCCATTTTTGTTATTTCGAGCTGCGACGCAATTAGGTTTTGCAGTCTTAGGTTGTTAGAACTAGGAATTTTGCCGACAGCTCTCATAGCCGAGGCTTCTATTGTTATAACGCTCATATGCGAATTCAGAATAAAACTCTTTTTGCTCACTTTTATGATTTCTTATTTCTTTTCGTCTTTACTTGCGTGTTCTGATTGTTTGGCTTGTGGTTTAGCAGATATCCGAGATCAATGAGAAATAAGGATTTTCCTAATTTTCCTAATTTAAACGGAAATCGACAGTGTGAATTTCGGTTCCCACACATTTTTCCTTATACCATAATATCAAACCCTTTAGTCTAATTTTTATTGTAAACCCAACAAAGTCCGTCGTAAAACTGTTTTTTTTTGTTTATATTCATTTGTAAAATATAATTAAAAATAGAACTTAATAATTACAAAGTAAAAAATATAAAAATACATTTATCCCTAAAATCTAACATGACGAACCCTAATTTCCCATTCTCCTCTTTGGTCTCATCACCCGACGAATCGCTCCTCCACTCCGGCTATTCGCAGCTGCAACTCCAGTGAATCGACTCACCGGTGCACCTCCTCCTGGTAAGATTTACAAATATAGTTCACACCACAAGTAAGATTTAAACCCTAAACCCTTAATCACATAGGGTTCAAATCCTAAAGCCTAAATCAAATAAATAGTGATTATGAATTTAGTTTTTAATAAGTTAAAGTTTAGTGTTTAAAAATTTAAATTTAGTGTTATAGAAATTAGAATTTAATGTACTTGTTGATTTTTTAAAAAAATTGACAAAGAAACACATAAATTTTGGAAAATTGTGGGAACCAAAATTCGCATAGTCGATTTTCGTTTAAATAAGGAAAGTTAGGAAACCCCTAATTTCTTAGAGGTCCCGGATATCTCCTAAACCACATGCCAAGCAATCAGAACATGAAATAAAGACGAGAAAAATAAGAAATCGAAAAAAGAGCAAAATAGATCTTATTTCGAATTCGCGTTTGAGCGTTACAACAAGGTAAGAGCCTGGGCTAGGAAAGTTGTCGGCGAGATTCCTAGATCTAAAACCCTAAGACTGCAAGACCTAATTGAGTCGCAGCTCGAATAACAAAAACGAAAAGTTGCCTAAAATTACTCTAAGTACTAAGTTTTCTCTGAAAAAGTTCTCCACTTGTGCCTCTCGCCTAGGATTCCTTATATACTCCTCCAAAATCGGTTTTAGCTTTTCCCTTCCTGACCTTAAGCCGTCTTAAGTGAAAAATGGAGATACTCCATTTTTTCCGATCTTTATGTTTATCCGCGGAAACTTAACGTTTTTTTTCTGCGGAAACTTATCTTTATATTTGTTTTTATAAAATAAAAACATAAACCGCCATAGTATCTACGAGCTCATTCTTAAAGAATCATAAGTGGGCTTATAGTCATGTTTTAGACCTCGTTGGACCGTCTTTCGACATGAAACGTTTGTTACGATTTTTTTTCCGACAAAAACAAGTTCTCACGGTTTTTATCGTAAAGTTTCAACGGTAACTTTGATCGGAATGATGTGAGAAATGATATGGCTGCGGTACATGGGAGCTGGCATTGAGGAACAAACGAGAATGTGCGGATTTGGGTCGTACCCGTTGATCGATGTCCGAGACAGTTCGGTCGCTACGTAGTGACCTTGTCCGCGCTGGATCGGTCGCTACGTAGCAACCAAACAAAAGGTTTGGTCGGTCGCTACCGAGTGGCTTGGTCGGTCGCTACCGAGTGGCTTGGTTGGTCGCTACGTAGAGACCGACCGAGTGGCTTGGTTGGTCGCTACGTAGCGACCGGCTCGTTCGCGGACTGGTCCCTACATGGTGACCGAGTTTGGATCATTTTCTGACGTTTTATGAACGTGTTCTTGGACTATGGGTGTTTAGTTTCGATGAATCAACCGAGATTAGTGAAAAATTTCACCGCAAAGTTCTTCGTAAAGATTTATTTACGAAGATTACTTTTCGTAAAAGCGTTCATGCTGATTTTTACGGATATTTGGATGTTAACTTCGTCGTGTCCGTTTTTGACCCCAACAAAAATTAAGATTTGGAAAATATTCTCTTAAGAAATTTGGGAAAGATTTAAGAAATATTGTGATTACGAATTTGGTAGAACTCAAATTATGTCGTCCATAGACTGAAGACAGGCTTGGTAGACTACAAAATCCCGCTAAGGTAGAATATAGTATTGAGGTAGATAACACAATCACAATGTCGTAGAGTATATATATATATATATATGCAGATTTTATGTTTCCGTGTTAGTAGATATAAGCATAAAACGTAGTTCGTCAAATCGACCGTAGTTCAGATCATAGGAAAAAACGGCAGTTAGCTCAATTTGCGATGGTAGACTAATAACCATTAAGTAGATATTTTGTTTTAAGACCTACATATAGTTATGTAGTTAAACGAAACTACAATCTACATGTTCGAAGACACTAGACTATGTTTTATGCTATCCGTAGATCAAAAAATAAAATTGTGTTTTCTTAATGTTTAGTCAACCAAAATATTTTTTCATATTTTTCTGACTCTTAAAATACTTGATATGAGTTTCTAAAGTTGGTCAGGGGTGTCTGAGTCTAAAACGGACCAAAATTTTTTTTTTTATGGCAAAAGGACGATGTAGTTGTTTTTATGTTCCGTTTTGGCAATCCTTTATATACTAAAGCACAAGTCATACAAGCAATCAAATTCTGACACATAGGAAATGTTTTAAAAAATTATAAAAAAGAAATGCAAAAAAAAAAATTGCAAAAGAGTTTGTCTATTTATCGTTTTAACTGATCTTTTTATAAAACTAAAAAAAATTCCTAAAAATTCTCACACTAAACCCACGATCTCACCATTTTGGAATCGTTAATCTTTTCTCTCCTACACTTAACTTCATCTCTATTGCTTTCAGAAAATTTTAATTCTTAAATTCTGTGTGACAGCTTCTAACTCTCTCCAAAATGTGATGTGGAAATATAAACTTTTATACAGGTAGATGATCAAAGACTTTTACTCGCGTATCCACAATATCGAATCTACAACTTTTGTTCAAGATTTAATTCAAAAAAAAAAACTTTTGTTCCAGATCAACGGAATCTCTGGCGTAATGGTGGGCACAACAATAGTTTTCAAAAATCCTCTCAATATTTTTTTTTTTGTTGAAATGGATGGGTAAGGTGAGCTTACTCCAAGTTGGCTGATGTACGTTAAAGCCCATGTTAATAACTCTAAAAACATCAACCTCTTCATGCTCAAATCCTAATTTGCATCATGTTAAATTATTTTTTCATAACCTTTTTTCTCTTCTAATCTAATTATTGATTTTTCCTCTGTTGCTTTTAAGATATTGACCAAAGCTACATACCAGGTGATAAAAAAAACAAGTCACTAATTTGAATATTTTCAAATTGGATTATATCAATTCTCTTTTTCTTAAGCCTGATTATATCAGTTCTCAATTGATGGAAATGCTTATTTTGTGTGGTGGTGATAATTCAGGGAACAAGACTAAGAAAGACTCATCGTAAATAAACATACAAGGCTTTGAAATTTTCAGACGTGCCACGTAGAGAAAAAAATGTGATGATAATTAGAAGGCAACAAATGTAGTTTAAGTAACTCAGGTGAGGTCATAGGGGAAACCAAGAAGACTCATGTAATTTCAAGATGAAAACCTAATCTGATCAGGTTGGTCTTTTTTATTTTTACTTATGTATTTATTTTGTTTACTTTGATCAATATATACCTCTTTTCTATTATTTTTCTTATAATACAGTAATCAAATTTGTAGATTTTCGTTGAAACAAAAATGTTGAAACAAATATAGCATTGAAAATGATAAATTGTAAAGGATGTAATGAAAGAAAACAAAAGCATTCATAGGAAAAGAGGGTAAAAACTTCAAAAGATACCAACTTCAATTATCTACACAAACAAGGTTGGTATTTTAATTGTACTTATGCAAAACTTATTTCCTGTGCGTAGCACAGGGTAAACACTAGTTGTTTCTATTTTTAAAGCCACCCACTATATCACGCGTAGATTCTTTTTAGAGTATTTTTCATTCAGGGTCACTTTTTAAGTTTTAATTACAGTGTAAGTCACTTCTTGCTACTAGGGTAGTTTTTAGGAGAGTTTGAGCACTGTACAAAGCTGATTACCCCATTTTACCCTTTTTTATTTTGGAAACACGAGATCTAGATCTAAGGTTCGACGTACTCAACAACACTCCGATGACCACACAGACGCACTCCGGTGAAGCTATTACCCTCTCTTACACACTCTGGTGAAGCGCTAACGCATTCCGGTGAAAGTATGACCGTCTCTAACGCACTCCGTTGAAGCTTAGTCCCTCTCTGTGGCACTCCGGTGAAGCGCTGACGCACTCCGGTGAATCTCATATGCCGTACAAAAGTAAACGGACTCGGATGGAAACGGAAACAAAGCTCTGACTGGACAATTGATTTTTGTGTGATTGATTTTCCCAAAAACAAGCTCATAAACATGTGAAATTAGTTCAAATTAAGTCTGTAATATTCAGTTCCTCTAAAAAAGTAATTTGTGTAAGAAAAACCAAAAGTTTTTAGCCGAGAACAAGTATTGTTGTTCCATAAGAGAGAGATGGACAAGTTGCAATTGATGTCTTAGACCTAGATCTTACCTTTTAGCAGTTTGGGGGCATGAATTGTTGTTGTTAATAGACCTTTCTCATCTTGTTGTTGATCAAGTGAAAAACTTTGTGTAGATTGTTGACCGTGAGTCAGTATTCTATTTCTATGAGATAATTGTTGAGATGTTAGGATTGAAATTCTAAGGAGAAAACTGCCTTTCAGATTTTTTATGATTACCTCCAAAGAAACATGTGAGAAAGCACACCTCTTCTGATTTTGTATAAGGATTTGGCGTAGACATCGGTGTATTGACTAATTGATGTTTACAAAGGCCCATAGAGTAAACTGCAGGAAACTATGGACTTATTTGCTGAGAAGTAGGAATCACTTTACACAGCTTCAGGAGTTAGTCATTGTATGGGAGACATGTTGGTGAAATGTTTCATGAGCCGGTGTACATGTTAACCGGTGTACATGTGGATATTTATGAGCCGGTACATGTTAACCGGTGTACACGTGGATGCTAACAGATGTATTGGAAACATATAAATATTTGGCTAGCGTTTCATCGGACATCAATTCAACCACTTATTTGTGCCAATCAGTCTTTCAAAAACTCAATAGTAGTATATCAAATATCATCCGAACTCAACTGGTGTTGAGGAGAACGCAGACGTTTACATGATTAACTTATGTATTCTTAATTTCTCAAAAATATCCCGTAAATAGTTTCCAAAAACCTAATAAAGACGCATTGTCTTTGGAGACATCATATTTTTACAATAACTAGAAACACAGTTGATTGACATATACAAGCAGATGATCTGATGCAAGGTATTGAACTACACAAACACTTGATAGTCGAGCATTTAGACTCTAAACCTGCTTAAGCGTCGAAGCTTTGTTTGGTTCAACCAGCTGGGGCAAGAAATTCATCTCAAATCTGGTTTTATATCAAGAAGTGAAGGATAAAGAAACAAGATGAAGATATTTATATATTGTCCATGTGGATATAGAATTTGATATTGTACGTGTGTACATTGACCTATAGCGTGAACATCCGTAAGTGTACATGTGTACATAGAACTACCCAGTGTACGCAATGTATTATCCATATGTACATTGCTTTTCATTTCAGAAGAAGGATAAGATTTTTATGATACTAAGAAGAATTCAAATGGCTCACCTCGTAAAAGCAATCATATCATTTTCCTAAGCAAAACGTAAGTCACATGTTCTCCTTCTTCCTCTTCACCAAACCCTTACATGACATGACTCTCTGATTCTCTCAGCAGCGAATCTAAAGCGTCCTCCTTTCCGAATTAAATGCACAGTCCGCAATTAAATCTCCCATTTGCAAACTTAACGTTAGTTAATTTCAAAATGAGTATGTACAATAAAGATAAAGGAAACACCTTTTAGTACAGAAGAAGGAGACTCTTGATTCAGTCACTGGAAGAAACTGTAGATTTGAGAAGCAGAGGAGAAAAATCTCGAATTAAATTCGAGAATGATAATGGGTTTTAAGAATCTAGCGATTCGACGAGATTCTTGGAAGAATTGCAAGACTAGATTACGGGTTCAACCCAGTCAAGATGAGGATTTTTTTAACTTTTTTTTCTGGTCACCAATGTTGAGAGTAGAATGTGTTGCAAGAAAAAAGGCTGAAAAAGTATTAAAAAGAATTAAGGTAAGAGGGTTGAAGAAATACACGTGACTGTCACATGGATTTCTATCTTAACTAAATGAAATACTGCGATGAGGGTATGTTCGGTTTTTCATCTCCTCAAACCAAGAGAAAACTACCTCAGTAGCCTAAAGTGTCTTACAATGTAATAAAAAACTGAAAAGTGTCCCATAATGTAAATCTTTCTTTTTTTTAACGGTTTTGTTTGGTATTGATGACGTTAGACGAATTATACTGAAGTTTAGAAGTTGACAAATGTAAAGTATAATACATGGTCTTTTTAGCAAAAAAATAAATACATGGTCGAGTGAATTAAAGATCTAACTCTCTTTTAAGGAATCTGAGCGATCTCAAGAAGGATCTTGTGAAGAGACTGAGGTTTAGAGAAGAAAGGACAATGATCACTTCCTTTGATCTTATAAACTCCTTCGGGACTATTTCTCTCACAAGTTTCTCCTGAACGTCTGGTAAGAGAGCCAAGTCATCAAGCGTCTGAACATAGAATCTCCGACCTTTCCCATATCTTTCTGTACTCAGCGACAGTTTCTCCATCATTGGACCCAATGGTACTGCTCGCATTGAAATCATCGACAATGCTATGTCCTGAGAAAAAAACATGTTAAGGCACATTTATGAGTTCTGTCTAGTTTGTTGACGTATTCTTTGAAGATCAACAAGACAACAACCATGGTTGACAAACACAAATCAACAACAATGCACCAAAAATAATTACTAATTAAGAAAAAATACACTGCGTATCAGTTTTCTCACAAATAATTATTTTTTTCCTATGCTAGTTGATTGAATTTCATTTTGTAATCTATCTTATTAAAAAAGGAATATTGTGTTAGGTCTAACATTTAGTCATGTGTTATATAACATAAAATATCAATGATTAATGAAAACATTATAACAACATTAACTTAATTATGGAAATAACATACTAATATCTATAGTATAACTTCTTTAAATTAATACTCTATAAATTAATATACACTAAAAATCTCTATAAAACAATATAATTTTATAGTCCAAAATTAAGTTTTTGGTTCAATTAGTATATCGATAAATTAATATCTCTATAAATTAAAAAAAAATTATAGTTTTGGTGTAATCCTGACATTATTAATTTATAAAAGTTTCAATATATGTTTCCTAACGATATAAGTGCGGGTCAGAATCTAAGTCTTAATTAAAATGAAGTTTTTTTCTTTTTTGATAGTCACAAAAATATATTTTACATACAGTAAGAGGTTTTGACTGATTAGTATCCAAAATTGAACCAAAACTGAAACAAAAACCGAAGCAAACAAAACCAAACAACAATTGGGCTATTCTTGTGCTGTGCTTACCTTATTGGGTGACTGATTGAAGTACAAGCTTTTCATGTGTTGCTTCTCGAAAGTGAACCCCGTTGCGGGCTTGTCCTTTCCATTTCCATGGATCAAGAACTGCGACTCTTTCATGAACCGTTCTGCAGAACCAAGCTGTGACAGAGACAGTTTGTAAGAGTTTGAGAACAAACAAAAACATTCACAAGATGAGGAAGATTACTAAAGCACTGGTTGAAAGTGACTCCACAACCCATGTTTAACTCTACGATTTTTCGTTTGATTTCTTAGAAAATTGTTAGCTTTTCTCCCAATATGTGTAAATAAATCTTTACCGAAGCTAAACTGAATATAATTATGTTGATTAAGAGAAAACAAAAAAAACAAATTAAAGAAACGAGTGTGAATTTTTCTTTGCTTAGTGTTTACCTGATCAGCAAAGACATCGAAGGGTCTTTGTCCATCAGAAACCATAGTGGCACATATGAATACAGCTTTTGAGATTTTTTCAGGAAACAGCTCTAACGCATACGAAACACATGCACCTCCTGTACTGTGACCTACCAGAATCACCTGAAACAATCAACACTCATTGCTTCATGCATATGTATGTTTAGAATGAAAACCTTCCTTCCATGTTTCAAGATAAACCTGACACAAGCATTTGACTAACCTTTTCTTCCTCTGGAAGATTTTGAAGAAGCTCGATCAATGGTTTTGAATATTCTTCTAAAGTGGAAACACTATTTGGGTCAGCCATACTAAATCCAGATCCAGCAAGGTCAACTGTAACAGGAGATAGTCCACACTCTTCCAATGAAGCAACAGTTTTGTACCAACACCAAGCCCCAAACCCTTCACCATGTACAAGAACGACTTTCTTAACCGCCAAGCTCTCCACAAGATCAGGTACCTGAAGAAACAAACAGATACTAACATCGGTTGGAACACGTAACATTGATGCGTTGTAACAGGACAATCATGAACAAAAATTGATATTTAAACAAAGTCATCTGCTTTTCTACTTGGTTAGCGCAATAACCAAAAAGAAGCTTCTTGTCACACTCTATAATTACAACGAGGTAGTAGACCCTATGACAACAAATAATTTTGAACTCAAAAAAAAAAAAAAAAAAACAAAGCCACTAGAGAACTTTTCAGAAGAATCAGAAAAAACAAACATTCTTACAGAGATAACACTTCTTGTTCTGGTCCCAAGCTAATGTCAGTATCAGATTTTCAATCTCTACATACTTTTGAACTCTCTCCTCAAACAAATACTAAGAAACCATATAAGAATCTTCTGTCTCGGATATGTTTAACATCAACAAACATCAAAAAGCTAGTCCAAAGTCGAAACTTTTTTTTTATCATTATTATAAAATTTGAGGAAATGACCTGCTTGTTATTTGAAAAAGGGTCAGAGAGAGTTTGTCTTCTGGAGCTAGTAGACCCGACACGTCTAGAAACGGACCCATCGAATCTCTGAGAAAGCTGAGCTTGATGAATAGCCATGGACAAAGCTCGTCGATGCAACATCTCTTCATCACCAAGCAGTTTCCTTTGAGAACGACTTACTCTCTTGCTTCTAGATCCATCTCCTCCTGTTCTGATGGCAACATCTTTCTTCTTCATACAGATAACTCTATTACCCATCTTCCAAAATCCTCTCAGACGAGCACCACAAGTGTGTCTCTGAGTTTTCTAAGACGGGAAGTTATTAAATTTCCCGAGAAAACGGCTTTGATATTTTCTTTTTTATTAAAAATCGGGTTTTTAATGTCCATTTGAAAGTTCAAAGGTTACAAGAAAAGATCTTTGAAGGTAGAGAGAGACAAGGAGGAGGAGAAGAGTGGGTGAAGAAGGAATCGGTTATTAATTACGCTAACGGACGTTTCGGATTTAAGACAAAGCAGCCAAAGTTTATAACTTTACTTCGTCTTTGTGTGTTGATATTTCTGGGACTTTGCTACATTTCGTGTCTCAACAAATAATAATCTAAAACAAAAAACAAAACAAATAATACTCTTTTTCTTTTTGTTATCTCTCAATTCATTTGATAAGAAATTATGTTTTAGTTGAGATATGTTAAAGTCGATAATCTTTAAATAAACAATGCAAGATCAATTATATACATAACCTGATGGTGTCAGTTGGTCCTCACTTACAATGAGCATGATTCCCTGCAAATTCACCGTCAAGCATTGCTCAAGAATCAAACATATGAGCAACCACTAACCTAGTAACCTACACATATTTGCAGTCCAATCTAAGAAATCATATTTTTCTCTGGTGAACTAGACGGAAAGATATAATAATTTGAATCTAGTCAAAGTTACATGAAAAGCAGAGAATTCTGACAAATAGTATGTTTGAAATAAAGATCTTATGTTTTATTGATGAAATGGATGAGTATATATACTCAAGAACATAAAAGTTCAAAGCCTAACGTAAATAGGAAAACCTAATTATCATCCTTATCGGAAACTTAAACTGAAAACTTATCCTAAGTTATATAGGAGTAATCCTCCAATAAATTCATTTGTGAAGGTCTAAACATTCCTATACCTGAGAACTTCAAATTTACAATGAGATCAAACAACAAGTTTTTAACGGAGGAGCATGTAGCGTTTACAAGCAACCAAATGCTATATTCTTGTAGTCAACCATGAAAATGTGCATTTGTATACAAAATCGACGTTCCAACTACATGTCCCTCTAACCAATGGTTTTCTCGACCACGAAACTCCACAATTGTTGTTATGATTAGACCAAGAGGCACCAATGTTACAATTCAGAATGTGTAGAGCCAAGACTCACCTTCTTTTTATTTGGTGGCTTTTTACTGCAGTTAAAAAGATAGCTGGCAATGGTGGTGGGCGTTCGGGTACCCGTTCGGGTTCAGGTCGAGTATTTCAGATTTTCAGGTATTTCGGTATAGAATCCGTTCGGGTATTTCTGTATTTTGGATCGGGTTCGAATATTTTTTAGTTCGGGTTTGGTTATTTCGGATCGGGTTTAGATATTTAGATTTTGAAAAAAAGATCATTTCTAAAAGTTTTTGTATTTAAAAATATAACTTTCACTTAAGTAATTTTTTTTATTTTTAATAGATTGAATGGTTAATAGATTTGGACATAACATTTTGAAATTAAAAAAGACATTAATTTGGTTATTGTTTTTAAATTTTGGATATAGCTTTTTGTTAATTCTTGAAATAAAAAGTTTGACATGCATCTTAACTGAATAGCAAATCATTTTTTCTGTAGTTCTATGTATATTATATGAACTTAAAGTATGTGTGGTAGCAATATAAATATTTTATATAAAATGAGAGAAATAAACTAGAAATATATGGTTAATTATACATATGTTCGGTTATTTTCGGATATCCATTCGGGTTCGGATATTATCCGTTCGGGTTCGGATATCTAATCTTTCCTAATTCAATATCCGTTGGATATTTTGCTATTTCGGTTTGGATTTCGGTTTGGATTTTTCGGATCGGGTTCGGATGCGGCTTCGGATATCGGGTAAGGTCTCTACCCCTAGCTGGCATGATTGGTCGGTGATGTAACTTTAGAACTTTTACTTTAGAAATTAGGTTAGTAATTTTTTTAGCATCGGCTAAAGAGTTTTAGCATGGCTCTAGATTTGTTTTGTTGTAGATCTATTTTTAAAAACATTTAAATTACTAAAAAGCTTCATAATCACAGTGGAGCGCATAGAGTTGTTGAAAATCAACACGAAGTAAGAAGAAGGTACAAAAAAATCAACAGTGAATCTCTATCATCATCAAGCTCATTAACCTAATTACACAGGTAAGAAAAGGCTAGCGATGATTGACAGGTGTAAAATCAAAGAATGGTTATGCAAAGATGAGCAGTTATTTGTAATTGATAATACACCGGACCAAACTAAAGTTGGAATCACATTGATTCATTTTGATGGTGAAAAATCAACTTCACATCAAGCTTTGATGAAAGAGTATGAAGAAGTGTTGGTTTTAAGAAGTTGGAGAGGGTACAAGAACAGGCTCAAAGAAAGTTTCAAAGAGGTTCTTGATGATTCGATAGTTGAGTTGAAGGAACTGAGAGAGACAAAAGGTATTACAGAATATCATGCTAAGTTTGAACTAATCAGAACAAGACTCAGGATGTCAGAGGAGTACTGAATGAGTGCTTACTTAGCTTGTCTTCGCTTACATACACAAATGCATATTTATATGTTTCACCCTCAATATACTAGTCAATGTCTGGTCCTTGGGAGATTATATGAAAAAGCACATTCTAGAGGAAAGTGAAGAGTAACTGGACTTCTCATAAACCTCAGTTAAACAATAATTAAAAGAAGGGGATCCTTAATAACAAGAAGGAAGATTGACCAAAGAAGGAGGAAAATGGCAAGATGAAACCATTTTTGTCCCAAGCAGGAATGACTGACAGGCGAGCTAAAGATATGTTACTATTGGGATGAGAAGTTTACTCCTGATCATAATTAAGACATAAAAAAACACAAGTTTTTTACGGAGTATGATGAGGAAGAGGAAGAATGGAAAGATGCAGAGACTGACATGAACGAGCAAATGGAGATTTTTGATATTGCTCAAAATTCTCTCAATGCAGTAGCTTGAGTATCAGATTATACTAGTATGCGAGTGAAGGGATTGCCTGGGAAGAAGAATTTTTATGTGTTGATTGATTCAGGATCCACACATAACTTCATGGATAAGAAGATTGCAAAGTTACTGTTGTTGGGGTCAAAAACGGTTATCTCGAAATCAATAGTTAAAAATACTATTTCGGGAAAGTTTTTCATAAAGATTTCGATTTTTAAATATTTGGAAAGACTTATCCGAAACAGCAAAACGACCAGTCGTCTAAAAACATGCTCGGAGCAACAAGACCAAACTCACAGACCGCTCGACGATCGTTGAGTGGTCGGCCCAAGCAGGCCACTCAACAATAGTCGAGTGGTCGACCCAAGCAGGCCACTCGACGATCGTCGAGTGATCCGACCATCAAACCACTCGACGATCGTCGAGTGGTCTGTCCCGAAACGCCAATCCAACCAGAAACTGTCAGGAAGACACCAATTCATGCGCTCTCGTCTAAACCTCGATACGACCTCTTATGAACTACGGCTATACTGTCCCTTACTCCATCCTTAGTGGAGTTGTCGTCGAAACATTATGATAAAAACTGAGGTAACTTATTCGAAAATCGTAATAAACGCGATAAGTCCAAAAACAGCCCAAAGAGGCCTACAGCTCTCTTACGAATTTATTCGGTAAAATCGTAATAAACGCGATAAGTCCAAATCGGGATCACTGAGGGAAGTTAAGTCAAAAAGACTTGAAAAACTCAAGCAGAAAGAGATCCAGTTGCATATGACGTATGCTTAATGATGAAGCAGTGACGGATCAACAGAGTGTGAATACTGTGGAGTTAAATGCAGAAAAATAAATGCAGAGTAAAGATATAGAAGAGTTGACTGGAGAATAAACTGATATTTTCAACGAGTCAGATTAATTGCCACAATTTTGACCTAACCACAAATATAAAATCACATTGATGGGAGAGTCTAATCCAGTGAATCAGAAATGTTACTGTTATGCAGTATACCAGAAAGATAAGATTGATAAAATAGTCAAGGAGTTATTACAGGCTGGGACAATTCAACCTAGTTATAGTACTTACGCTTTCCCGGTGGTACTAGTCAAGGAGAAGGATAACCATGGAGGCTCTGTGTAGAATAGATAACGCTCAACAGCATGAGAGTTAAGGACAAGTTCCCTATTCCTTAAATAGAAGATTTAATGATACGAGTTAGGAGGATCCAGAGTATACTCAAAGATTGATCTGCGAGCGGGTTATCATCAAGTTAGAATGGTACTTGAGGACATTCGTAAAACAACATTTAGTGGTCATTATTAGTATGTGGTGTTGTCTTTTGGGCTAACTAATTCTCTAGCCATTTTTCAAGGCTAGATGAATAATGTTTTCAGAGACTAATTGCGGAAGTTTGTCCTTATTTTCTATGACGACATATTGATCTACAGCCCTATAATGACTGAGCATCTTGTTTATCTCATGGTGGTATTTGAACTGTTGAAGCATAATCAATTGTATGCTGAAAAGAGCAAGTGTGCTTTTGTAACAGCACGAATAGTTTATTTGGGACACTTCATTAAAGGAGTATCAATTGTGTAAACATCCCTGCGAAGACCAAGAGTCATCCCAAAATGAATTGTTTATTCCATTATGAGCTTCCACCTTGTGAAAAGCCATGACCAAGGCTAGGGATCGGCGTTCTGGTTCGGATCAGGTATTTCAGATTTTCAAGTATTTTGGTGTTGAGGTATAGAACCCGTTCGGGTATTTTTGTAATTCGGGACGAGTTCGGGTATTTTTAGTTCAGATTCGGCTATTTCGAATCGGATTCGGATATTTAGATTTTGAAAGAACAAAAATTAAAACTAAAATTTCATTTTTCAAGTTTCTTGTATTTAAAAATATAACTTTCACTTTACTGATTTTTTTTTTAATAGATTGAATGGTTAATAGATTTGGATATAACATTTTAAAACTAAAAAGACACTAATTTGGTTATTGTTTTTAAATTTCGAATGTAACTTTTGTTAATTCTTGAAACAAAAAACTTGACATGCATTTTAAGTGAGTAGCAAATCATTTTTTCCGTAATTATATGTATATTATATGAACTTAAAGTATATGTAGTATCAATATAAATATTTTAAATAAAATGAGAGATATAAACTAGAAATATAAGGTTAGTAATACATATGTTTGGTTATCTTCGGATATTCA
Organism: Brassica napus; assembly: GCF_020379485.1. Lineage (NCBI taxonomy): Eukaryota > Viridiplantae > Streptophyta > Magnoliopsida > Brassicales > Brassicaceae > Brassica > Brassica napus. The sequence goes on along the minus strand of NC_063442.1, from coordinate 19,335,297 downwards.
TTCAGGTTATTACCCGTTCAGGTTCGGATATTCAATCTCTCCTAATTCAATACCCGTTCGGATATTTTGCTACTTCGGTTCGGATTTCGGTTTGGGTTTTTTGGATCAGGTTCGGTTATCGGATAAAATGCCCACCCCTAGCCAAGGCTTGGTGCTTCAGAATTTTGCCCAACATCCATGAGCCATTTTGACTATTCTTAACAGACCAAATGGATCCTTTCCTAATCAAGTGTTTCTTTACCCAATTAACCCATAAGGAAATTGAGAGAATTTTCCAAAGTAGCTTTAAGCAACACTATCTCTTTTAAAGGTCTCAAACTTAATCCTCCTTCTTTCTTTAGCTTTCATATGTCGTTCCAACTGACTTTGGCCTTTTTAACATTCATTTTCGAGCCATAACATAAGAAGGCAGAGCAAAGTTTTTCAATCTCTTCCAATATATCCGTGACACCCGTCACCTCCTATGTGGAGGACAGGGTGTTACCCCCGACACGTCATCATACAACAATGTGACACCCGTCTCCCTCTCACTAAGGACGGCGGGCCACCAACAATATCCCGTAATATAAAAATCCATAAACCCAATAACACTCACCCAAGCCCAAATAAAATCCGAAAGAAAAGTCCAGTAGCATCAAGTCCGTCCAAATATCACATACTTGTTTGTCTCACCTGAAAAGGGGAAGAGTGAGGGGTGAGCGACAGGGGAATCGCTCAGTGAGGTATGGGATGCTACCCCGTAGTCCATGGACCCGGACATAACACTCCGAATAAATATAAATTAATTCTAACACATGTCAAACAGGGTACCTAAAGTACCCAAGTAACGAACAATTGTCCTAGCGAGGTGCACACTCGCCGCCCACTAACAGGCCAAAAACATAACACAGCTCGAGATAGTGCTCGGACACCGCCCGTAGACGATTTATCGACACTTCTAGGCTACATCTCAACTGGTCGACTATAGTTGGTAACAACCTCATACAATCCGGCATACAGAAGTCCGTCTCTGTATCCGTCTCCACACAAAAACAATCCTAGCTAAACATTTACATTAAGTGAAACAATCAATGTTGAATCCTCTAACAACCTAATTCCGGTTTAAGCAAAGAACCTAATAACTAAACAAGAAATGAAAGACTCGATTTCAGGCAGACGAAACACATTAGAAATAAGTTATACTTATTCGAAGCCCTAAACCGTGTACGAGAAGTTCGGAAATATACCCTCACCTTAGCAATTACGAGAAGTAATGTCTATGAACTCCAGCTGCTCAAATAGACTCTATATCTGAAATCAGATCGAAATTCTGAGTCAGAACGCCTTTCGAACGGTCAAAAACGGAACCGGTCAAAGTTTGCGGAAAAGTCAACCCGCAGGTCAAAGTCAACCCGGTCAAGCTTTGACCAGAAATCGATTTGACTAAACCGACCGGTTTACCCTAACCAAACCAAAATCAATTTAAACCGGTCAAACCAGTCAACCAACCGGTTTACCGAGTCAACCGAGTTGACTCGCTGAGTTCACGCGGTCGAGTTGACCGAGTCACCGGCGAGTAACCGGTATCGACACCGGCGGTGACGGCGTCTTACCGGAAAGTTCGCCAGCGGCAACGGCGGAGGTAATATTCGGCGGCGGCAGAGTTGCGGCGGAGGACGACGGCAGAGGCGATATCCGGCGGCGGCGCGTGGTCGGTGTTTACGGATTCGTCTCGACGAGAGGAACACGATGATGGTTTTGCATGACCGAGATTCACAACGGTTAGAGAGTTATCGACGAATTACTAAACGGACGAAGCTAAGCTTAACTGCATGGTGGTTTCTTGCTGCAGCGAACGGTGGGAACGAGCTCGACGAGGTCTCAAGGCGCGGTGGCTCCGGTGGCAACTCAGGTGACTCCATTGAAAAGGTTTCCACAATTTCTCTCTCTTTCTCTCTTTCAACTTCTGATTTCTTTTTCTTCTTTTTCTAACTTCTGATTTTTTTTTTTTGTAGAGAAAATAACGAGGATGAAGTATTTATAGGCAAATATCTTGGGTTTTTAGGTAATGCTTGGACTTTAGTCGGCTAACATGTTTCGAAACTGGGATTAGGTCGTTACAATATCGTTGAGATTGCCGGCGAAGTAACTTGCTAGGTGTCGTAAAGTTTCGAAGACATGGGGTTCAATGCTTGATTTTACACCTTGTAAGCCATGTAGAGGATCTTGTTAGCCATGCGAAGCAACTCGAGTCAAGCATATCTATTCTAAAGCAATGGGCAACGTCATTTGTTTCTCTATTTTGGCGTTTTATGTTTCTTTACTCTCGATTTTCATATTTTCTGTCGGGTTTGTATTTACACATTCCCTAATTGTGTTACATGTTACTTGGGAGGAGCACACTAATGTTTTAACCAATATTAATTGGCTTTTCATAATGATAAAGTTTAAAGGTTTGGGTTTGATTGTCAGTAGAAATGATATATACAAGTGCTCTGATAAAAGCTTGGTGTCCTCGGATAAACTTACACCATGTACAGAATGCACGTTTTCTTGTTTTTTCAAGTTGCTGCTTCAGTAGGAGAGGAGAGTTTTCTGAGGACAAAAACAGAATCACCAATCTCGATTGTTTTTGTTATTCCATCCCCAAACCCATGTTTCCAAACCATGTTCTGTCCAAAGTATATCTGCATCATCATCATCATTCAAAACTCCCATATTCAATCATTATGATGATAAAGTAAACCCAACAATGTTTTTTGAGTACCTTTCCCTGTGGTTTCTTCTGTGGCTGTAAGACTTTGTCTGATCTAAAACTCCTCAGAGTCTCAATTGGCTCTTCACCTCCAATTCCAGTGTCTTGATTTACCGTCGGTACCTGATCATCCAAAACAATTTAAAAGCTTACCCTTAAAACAAAAACAAAGAAAATATATAACGAAGTAGGCTGTGTATACCTTGCAACGAGAGCATAATTTCACACCATGAAAGGTGAAATTGTCTATAAGGATCTCTGTCCATAAGTCCTCAGCAAATGGTTCACATCCATCAACCAAGATGCTGTGGAAAGAAAGTTTGATCAAGTGTTGTTACAAAGCAATAATTTGAAACAAACATACTTGGGTCTGAATCGGCTGATGGGTACAGGCTCCTTGAGAAGCTCATTCAGGGCATCAAGGGAACCCTATAAAACGTAACGTAACTATTCTGAGTAGAAGAAGAACCCAAGCAACTTCCTCGTTCATGGTGACTGACCTGTGATATAAGCAAGAAAGGGTACATATCTGAGAACATCGCAAAGTGACCTGGAGCGTAGTTTGGATCCACAGGTCTTGTCTCAGAGTCTGCAAAACACGCATGAAGCTAAAGCTATAAAAGGATCAAATGATTATGACATGAAAATGTAAAAAAACCTGAATCAAAACGAACAAGTCGACAAGGCTTCCCAACAAAAGTTGTAAACCAGTTAGAGGCTTCCTCTCCTTCATCAAGTGCGGAGCCAAACCACTCCCAGACTGAGACACCATCGGCTATTTTCTCAGGTTTAGCTAGTGAAACCTTAAGTACATCCATGCCAGGAGCTCTTACCACTGTAAAAAAAAAAAAGGATATCTTAAAAATTTAGTTGAAGAATAAAAAGACAAAATCTTACCCATGTTAGAGTTGTTGTCGGGCTCCCAGTCCTGTGCAAACGCATGTTTAGGCATTTCAACTTCAATCAAGGAAAGCTTTGGTTCCACTCTTTGAGTCAATCCTCTTCCTTTAGAGTTCACAATCAACCAGTTTCTATCCCATCGAAACCCTAACCAACCAATCACACACACAAAAGTTAAATAATTTCCACTCAAAGAATACTTACAACGCCCACAAATTTCATTTGAATCAAGAACCCATCGACAAGAGCACAAATCAACATAAGCAAACAAACGGAGTAGTGTCTCTGATGGAATACCTGTGGGAGTGAGAGAAGCCTGAGACAAAGATATCCCTCGACAAGATTTGATCGGATAGACGTACAGAGAGGCTACTCTTCCCGCGATTTCATCTGCCGGCGACGGAGACAAAGCGTTCTCCATCTCTCTCTCGCTTTCTCATTCTCTAGTGTTTCTACATCACTCCTTGCGATGAACATTATCTTGGCAGAATTGCACATATGCTCCCTAGAGTTTTTATCTGAACCGATTAAACGCTTAGCACTTTGATTTATGACTCAATAAACCCCATAGTCTGTTGCATTTTTACAACCCAAGTCCCTTACCAATTCAACCTGTAAATTCAACCAAAGTCCCAAGGTAACTTCGTGACTTTTAATTATATCACAGGTCACTTATTGGATTTTTCTTCGAGTAGTTTTGACTGCTTTTTTTACTTGCTTTTCTCTAGCTAATCGTATTCGTAACTAAAACAATATTTTTTGTTTACTTTTGTTTTAAATATTTTTATCAAAAATTTGTTTCGCATTTTGCTTCTTTTCTTTCCTTTTCACCAGAAGTCATATTTTTTCTAACAAAAATCATAACTTATATTTTCCTTCGGTCAACAATTTTAGGTCAGGCCGTCTTATCTGCAGTCTTCTTCTCCTACGACCAGCAACATTTGATCCTAGCTGCCGCTGTCGTTTCGTCGGGTCTATTGCCACCGGCAAATGGCCTATCAAGTTTCATAGATCTATCTAGTTTTGTCCAACTTTTACGTTTTACATCTTAGGTCTTTGTACTTTTTTATTCTTCTCAATTTGGTGCAAACTCCTTAAACCTTTAATTTCTTCCTCAAATTTGGCCCCAACTTCTAGATGTGAACTTCTTTTTTTTTTCTTTTTTTTGTAACACCTCTAGATGTGAATTTCAGCCCCCAAAATATGTAAATATTTATGAAAATGCAATATGAACACTGTGGGAACTGAAATTCGCACCGTCAATAATCGGAAGAAAGTCAAGAAACTCTAACTTTCCCTGAGGTCTCGGATTAGCCAACGATAAGTGACCAAATAAATGCGGAAAATATGAAAAAAATAACAAAACGAATTTATAGAAAAGGTAGATCTTATTTCGAATCCGCGTAAGAGCGTTGCGATCATTACAATAGATTATAAAAGCTTCGGTCGCAAGAGATGTCAGCGAATTACCTATTTCTAGCAACCTAAAACCTTAAAACTAGTTGATTTGCAACTCGATAACAGAAGACAAAAAATATACGAGAAAAGTTTTGATTGATTTTGGACTGAACCTTATGAAAGACTGCCTACATACCCCTTCGAGGATCAAGCCAAACGTAGTTCTTTTGAAAGAGTAGAACAAGAGATTGAACTGTCTTTGCGATTTCGTCTAGTAATCGAGTGCCATTCATAGAAACAAAACATGTCAAGAATAATCTCTAACGTTTCTAAGTGCAGAGAGTTCTAAGAGTAAAAAGAATTGTTCATTTGCCTCTTCAACCTCGACGTCCTTATATACTCCTCCTAGAGGCGGTTTGCTCTGTCCCTTTATGCCCTCGGTCGAGTTTATTGCTTCGCGGAAATATTCTATTTTTCATCGATCTTCGTGTTTATCTTTGAAAATTTCACATTTATTCTCCGAACTTGACATTTATCTTCTCCTGCAGAATAAAAGATAAACTGTCATAACGATTGGGCTTGATTTCGTCTAAAATCATGTGTGGGCTTTTAGCTGCATTCTCGACCCTTTCGGGCCGTTTTTCGACTTAAGCGTTTTTACAATTTATCGAAAGAGCGCTTCCGAAACGACGTCGATTCTGAAGAAAGTTTGAATTTCTCGTATAGTGGAGGCAGTTCAAGGTGTTTAGCTAATTGTTTCCGTTTTATACGATCAATTCGAATTTCGTACGAGAAAATGGGATCTTGCGGTTTTCCGATCGTATAGTTCCAATGATGACTCCGATCGAGATGAAACAAGAGCAGCTTCAATCTAATCTTGAAAGAGGGATCTACGAGGACGGGATGAAGGCAGGCTAGTTGATCCAACTCGTCGAACAGGCGAGTTTGACGTCTTGTTCGGTCCAACTCGCTCGTTCGGTGAGTTGGACGTCTTGTTCGGTCCAACTCGCCGAACGGGCGAGTTGGACGGTGCATTTGGTCCAACTTGCCGAATGGGCGACTCAGACGGTGTGTTCGGTCCAACTCGCCACTTCGGCGAGTTGGATGATCGTGCGTTATAGTTGTTTCGTTGTTTGGATCCGTTTGTGCGAGGCCTAGAGTAACCTTTCTCGAAGACTTATCGTGTGAATCCTTTTCGGAGTTGTTACGAAACTCGATTTAGGTTTTCCCGCTTTTCTTTTCTTTTGAATTATTATCTCTTTCTCAAAGAAACATTTTCTTGAGAATTTTCCGAGATTGATTCCATCGTGACCGATTTTGACCACAACAGTTAGCCCTCCAACTCGCTAGAATTTTGCGATGTTTCACGTAAGTTAGGCGGAATTAATGGTTGGAAGTGGTCTGCTCACTCTACCAAAAGTGGAGTGCGATAAGATTAGGGCTGCACCTTGTGAAGGATGCCTACGTACCGTTGTCGAACGGATAAAGTCTTTCATAGTTCGTCCTAGAGTTAATTTGGTGAAAGTTGTTTGGAATTACTCATGGAGTGTTACTGAAGTTTATTTCACCACGATCTTGCCACATTACGTTTTTCATTGGCTTTTGAGAGGATTCTCATGACATATTCGTTTCTGGAACGAATTGGTCAACCAGCGGTAGATCTAGCCAACGATCGGTAAAAAGTGTTCCCTTTAATGTGCTCGCTGCTACTTTAATTCTCGAGTTTTCTTCGTCGCAAATGTTTTCGATGCTTTTCCATGACTCACTTTGTTCAATGTAAACTGAAAGAAATGCTTTGATGCTCGAAGATTTCTCATAAATTTTTTTATACGAAACTGGCTTTATAAAGCCGGAAAGGGTTTCAAGACTTTGGCTAATCGTCGAGTTTCAGTTTGATATTGCTACAGGTTTCTATATGCATGATTGTGACAAGAAATGTTGTATAGTCTTTGAGATTATGTTCATAATCGTCTAGATATGTTGCTAGCATTTAGACAAATTTTAGATTGACGTTTGCCTTTTTGGGACGATTTTACTGTGGCATCGTATTGCCTAAATGTTTTTCTGCCTGTTGCTGCGAGATTTTGCTTTGATGAAAGCGTTTTCTTGATGACGAGGCAAAATTTTTGAAGTTTGAGAATATACGAGTATATTATACGTACCTACTCCTTTTTTTTACGAAAGAAAATGGTTGAACTGATACTTTGAAGGGTTGTGTACTTTTCTTCTTCCGAGGATTGGAATAATCGACAATCCGGGTCGATTTAAAGACGACGCTGGGCCTGTGATTTGGTTGTTTTCAGGTTGACGAATATGTCGGTTTTAAGAAAATAGCTAGATACAAATCGGTTTAAAGAAGACGTTTGTGTCTCTAGTTCTTTCTTTCTTTAGGAAGCGAGCTGCATATTCGTGGCGATCGTTTCTCGATTTTCAGAGAGTTTAGATCGGTTTGCAAGATCTATCTGAATAGTTATGGAACGATATATCGAGACAGGAAAAATCGCCTAAGACTTAGTTCACTAGACTATCCACCTAGGTTTTAAGTTCTGTAATGTTCTATGGTAGTCTCAAAAGCGTTTATATTTCTTAGTAATTTCCTAAAAAATTCCAAGTCTGATTTCAAAAATTTCAAGTCGGAAATACCTTAGTTCTCTCGAAGATTCGGGTTTGCCTCTTCTTTGTTTTGCTTGCTCATTTACCCTTACTCTTTTCGTGTCTATCTGCTCATTTCGAATAGCAAGAATATTGATTCTTCCTAGATTTATCTGCTTTCCTGGCCGCGTTTAGGCTGATGCCAGTCTTGCGATTTTCGTGATCCATGTTTCAGTCTTAGTATCATTGGGTTTATGAAAATGAATAAGCATCTCTTCAAAACATTTTTAGCGTTTAGGAATAGTCAGGGACGATCAAGAGATGCCGAGAATCATCAGGAAGACTCGTCGCGTGACGAGGTTTTGGCGATAGATCAAGTTGATAGGCAAGTGATTTTACCCATTATTAGCCATGGTATATAGGTATTTTAAGATATATTTATTATTATATAGAGTCTATTTAGAGTGTTTACAGGTTCAGAGACAATTTGGAGGAAAGTGGTGATTTTGGTGTCTTTTGGAGCCTTTTGATATGCAGAACTGCACAGACACGTCAGATGTTTAGCTATAGATGGAGACCTTCCCACCGTTAGATTGAGCCCATATTTTGACACAAGATATATATTTGAGTTATATTTCAAATGCCACCGGTTTGTGGTCAATCAGCATCCTGTAACAGAGGTTATGCATGTTTTACTGAAGTGTGGTCAGTCTGCTTCGCGAGAGGAAGCTGTCGAGGAGATGAAGGAAAATCGGTCGACGGTGTTTCCAGAATGCAGGCCCAGTATATTGTATGACTAATTTAGGCCCAGAAGTTACCACAAAGTACCAGAATACCCCTGCACGACTAAAAACCCTATTTTACTGTTTCTAAGCCATTGTTGACGGCTATGCTTCATACTATTCTAGAGAGAGAAAGCTTAGGATTGGAGAGAGAGATCTGTACACCTTGAGAGAGGGAAGATCTTGAACTCCCTTTGTCTCTTTACTCTATTTTGTTTTTATTTATCTATTGCAATATTATTCAGACCATCATAACCATGTCTTGTATGAATATGTTTGAGTAATCTCACTGTTAGATTTAGGTTTCTCATAAGTTTGATATATGTATTTCTAGCTTAAATTGTTGTTAGGGTGATTTAATTAGTTCTTCATCTATTTGTTCTTACTACTAAGCTTAGGGTTGATAAACCCTGAATCTTAGATCTTGGATTGATTGGTGCAAGTGAGAACTTGGCTTTTTACCTGAAACTAAACTAGTATGATCTAACTGATTAGATACACACAAAAGTTGGTCTAGTAAGTTAGAGAACACTAATCAAACCTGCTCTTAAAGCTTTCTCGAAGAAGCATCAATCGACGCGACGACGGTTCCGTCGATCGATATTTTGAAAGGTGTATCGATCGATATTCTTTACGAATCCTCGATCGACAATTTCTCGTGATTATCATACGAGGGTTGAAATCCGAGATCCAGATTAGATAATCTAACTGATTATACCTAAGTTTATGTTCGAGAACAATTAATATCAATAAACCCATAAAACCTCAAATTAAGTTATTTACTTATCATACCTGAGAAGATACCTGAATCTAGTTATTCCCTAAACTGTTAACAACCTCAAATTAAACCAATCGAGCAATTACCTTTCTCACCAAATCATTTATTTCTTTAAAACCTATTAATCTAGCTTTATTTCAAAGACTATAAATCAATTGTGTAATCCTAGAGTTTATGTGGATTCGATCCCTAAGTACTACATCTGAACCTCTTATTTCAGAGAATAATTCACTCCTTAGGGTAATTTGAATGATATCAAATTTGGCGCCGTTGCCGAGGACTCTTTCTTCTTACCATTAGATTAAGTTTAGAATATAAACTAGATTTTGTTACTGAATTTGCTAAAGTTTTCCCTCTTTTCCTGTTAACACATGAATTTCGGCCGGAAATCGATCGACACTCAGACAACAACATCGAGCGACGGGTCGACACAAAAATCGATCGACGCTCAGAAAACAACATCGAGCGATAGGTCGACAGAAAAATCGATCGACACTCTGCTACCAATATCGATCAACGCCATCCTGCCGGAAAAAGGTATGTATGTTCTTACTTATTTCAATAATGGAAAAGTAGTTCTAATTCCTATTGGAATAGCTGTAGTTTTGAATGCTGGACTGGAACATCACCGAACGCTTGGAGATTGCAACATACCTGATCGGTCTACACTAACAGGTCTGTGATCCGTCCACCAGCAATTCAAAGAAAAGACTTCGAACTGAAACCCAAATATTCCTCTCTAGTAGGCCAGCACCCCTATAGACCATATCGAAGAACTTGAGGACTTTGTGTCTAACATCAAGGTGCATGGAGTCTTTGAAGACTACCTATTTTGCAAACTCTTCCCGCACTCCCTTGCTGGAGAAGCAACGCACTGGCTGAAACAATTGCAGCCAAGATCTTTGACTTGCTGGAGTGATATCAAAAGCGTCTTCCTCAACGACTTCTTTGACGATGCACGAACCGAGGAATTTAGGAATAAGTTCTATAATTTTTCTCAAGGCACTACTGAAGCTTTTAAGGCTTCTTGGTTGAGATTCAGAGCCTACCAGCGAGACTGCCCACACCATGGTTTTCCCGAAATCCAGCTACTTAATATTTTCCTTAGAGGTCTCGACTGGACATACTAAGCGACTTTGGACGCTGCGAGTCAAGGTAACTTCAAAACCAAAACCCCTGAAGAAGCTACGAGACTCATTGATAATCTGGCGTCTAGCACTAGTGCCAAGAAGACTGATATTGAGAGGAGGAAACTGGTTGCGATTAAGCTGCCTAAGCATAGATCCAACGCACTACTCAAGTAGGCGGGAAAGAAATGCCCTCTCTGGAATTGAATCTCAAATATTACAACAACACTTTTTGCTTGCAGTAGAAAAGATACAATTTTAGTGTATCACATATGTGCAAAAACGCCAAAGTTAGCCATCGTTGCTTTCAAGCTTTTCGTGACAGTTGGAGGGGGAGTTAGAGAGGAATTAAATTCACGACAATGATGAATTAAGTCGGAGTGAGAAAGTTCCGGACCGGATTCAATCGTCATGTGACATCACGAGGAAGCTGAATGCGGCTAATTAGATCGAGCTTGGATGAGGCACGCTGGTATTTGATATATGGTGTTTTATACATCTTGTATATATGCTTTTCAATTTGTTTTCAAGTCTTTATCGAGTCTTTCTAGTCCTTTTTGAGTCATTACAGGTCTGGAGTTGCATTAGATGGGAGATGGACCAGCTGGAACAAAAGAGGCAAAAAACAGTGCAATTTGGTGATTTTCACGCAGAACAGTCTTGATGACTGTTCCGGATAGCGGAGCAACCCGAGTGACTGTTCCGAGTGCATGTTTCTGCGGCAGAGATTTTTAAGGAAACTACAAACTATTTCGGAATTTGCCATAATCTCTCTATTTTCTCTCCCAGCCGCCTGTGGTTTTGATATATCTTCTTTTTCTGTTTTTTCTTATCATTCTACGCTGTTTTAGACACAAGAAACCAGACCTTAGAGTTGGAGACTTGAGATTTTGCTACTTTGTAAAGGGAGAAGGCCATCTCTCTCGATTTAGAGAAGAACCCCCTGAACCCTATTACTTTATTTCAGTCATATTTCATGTTGCTTTATATCTCTGTCTCTGTGTTTTCTTGCTCCATGGCTGAGTAGTCAGCTTGCTTAGTCTAGGGTGTTAGGGTGTTAGATCCGTGAGCTTGAGATAAATAAGTTATAAATCGATTGTCTTCATTCACTGTTGTTCTTAAGGCTTGCATCAAGTTAACCACTTAGTGTCTAATTCTAGGTTTAATCTATTCATCAAAAGTGTTATAGGTTGCTAGACATAACTTGAATGAGCATTGCATCCCTAACCAGCGAAAGTAGATGTTAGGGTGTTTTGTGAACATATCGGACTTGACCTCTATTGCTTGCTGTCGCATCTTGATCCAAACGAGAGTTTAGGTATCAAGATCGATCAGCATAGGGAGCAGTACCACGACAGTGGGCTGTTCTACTTGAGTGATCCGAGTTCTAGACTTGCTCTTAATTAAACTTGAATAATTGTTTGACTCACACTTGCTTAACACCCGATCAAACCACCCTAGGCTAGCATTTTTAATCATCTGAAAACCTTAAATCAATCTCTTATTTTATTGTTACGAAATCAACTTTAAAACCCCCATATTGTTTTAGCTTAATATTGATCCCATAAAGATAAAGTGTAATAGTTGGTCTCTGTGGATTCGATCCTAAAGTGCTACATCGACATACCATTCGATTGTGGTAGTGTGCACATTAGGTTAATTGGTGTGCGTATACATGTAATATCAGTATTAAAGTAAGAGCAAAGCAAGACGACGCGAGAAAACAAAGACACCATGGTTGAAGCTTGAATGGACCTCCGCCGTTGACATCATCATTACCATTACACCACCATCAGATATATAGCTTCACATATTTCAAAAGATAGATAGAATACTAGAAATAAAGACTAAATACAAGTTCTCTTGAGAAAAAAAAATCTGAAGAAGCATATTTCATTTTTAAAAAGCGAGCTTGGGAGGAGGAATACAAAGAAGAAAGAGACATGGATCCACTTTGTTTTGTCTGTTAAGCAGTGGATGTGCTTAAATCCCTTAAAACAGATGCTAAATTTAATTAGGGTTGTTGGACATTAACTAATTACAGGAAGCACCGCTTCAGAAAAAATATGTCGGCTAAGAGTCAACATATGTGTTGATAAAGGAACCACTTCAGTCAATGTACGCCTTGATTTAAGGTATCATTTGATTCAATATATAAAGCCATCAAGTGTCACACGAAGTTGCTCCTTAATATGTTTATTATGGTGTTCCAACAAAAATGTTTACAGCTTCGGTCTAGTGGTGCTAGACTAGAACTTGATTTTTTTAAAGACATAAAAGGAGAGGTCCCACTATGACTATTAGCGGTTCCTAGCGGGCATGGGAGAAGAGCAGAAAGATAAAGAAAAAATGAGACAACCATAGACTAGCCCCTTCTTTATTATACGAAAAGTTTTTGACTGATGAGCTCTCACCTTCTCTCATCACTTCAATTGTTGCGCAAACTAATTTTTTCTTAGTCACCAGAAAAGACAAGAATCATTTTGATTCCATCTTCTTCTTCTCCGTAACAAATTTCTGTAGAAAAACATAATATAGTTTGCTAGTGTCTTTGTACGGATATTGATAGTAGGATCCTCAAGATAAATATCCCATGAACTGCACACACCATTATAGAAGCAAAATTATGTCTTATGAGATTGCTCAAGGAAATCTCTATCAATCTACAATCGTTTAAGTTGTGAAAAGAAAAAAAATAATTAACAATTTAAATATTTATAAGGGTTTTGTAAATCTAGTTAATAATTTATAAGGGTTTATACGTTATCTGTGAAGAAAATATATTATTAGGTACAACTGATTTGCATATGTACTTTCGATTAACAATCTAAGACAAAATTTTATTTTCTTCTTTTCAAAGAAAGTAAGACTAGAAGTTTTCATGCGTCATGCGCAGAGATAATAAGTTTAAAAATATTACTGTTTTATATAAAAGATTTTTTCAGTTTTTATATTTTAACCTTATTAGTTAAAAAAATAAAACCATAATGTAATTATTTGTAGTTTTGTTTATTTAAGTTTAGTTTAACTTCTTAATTTGATTTTATTTAAATTTTAATAAGATAATTAAAATTTTATAAAGATATTTTATTCATATTATACTTTATTTAATTACTTTTATATTAAATATGTATATATTCAAATAGATAAATTAATTTAATAAATATATAATTAAATATAAATGACATTTATAAGTTGATAAAAATATAATTATAACTACACTTATTTTGATAATATATATAATAATAAAATAATGTTTCATAAGTTGATGTAAAAATGTCATATTCTAAACTTTTATTCATTTATTAACGTGATATATATATATATATATATATATATATATATATATATATATATATATATATATATATATATATATATAGTTTTAATAGGTATAGACAATTTATTAAATATTACCATATTTCTAAAATCTTACCAAAATGAATATTTATAGAGAAAAATATTTCTGATATATAATTTATCAGTTATTATTATAGTACAAATTTTTTTCAATCAAAAAAATTTTATGTATAGGAAATAGGCATTAGCATATTTAAGAAATCTTACCAAAACCATAAATCATAATATATGAAATTTAACTTGTCACGATTAGGTTGATGACATGTCATATTTTTGAAAGTCATGTCATCTTTTTTTTGTTGAGAATAAATGTTTTGATGATACATGTACAGATCATTTCTCAAATATTATCTAGAAGATGGATCAATCTACTGCAAATGTGAAAAGTCACATGGAGAAGCCTTTTGTTTTATCTCATGACACTGAATCTGTCACAATGCATGAATTCTGAAGGACCTGAATTACCTGTATAAGGTTATATTCCTCATGAAATCATTAAAGCATCAGAGCCTCAGAGGCATGGATACAAAACAAGTTTTTTTGCAACAATTATATTCTTAACTCTCTAAGACGTTTATCATATATTCCAAACTCCAAAACAGTTGTGGGAATCATTAGAGAAGAAGTACAAGTCTGAAGTAAGCGATAAGAAGTTCATTGTGGGAAACTTTTAAACTTTAAGATGAGTGACACAGTTTTTGTTGTGAAATAAGTGGAAGAAATCCAAGTTATTGCTCACGGAATGAGGATGAAATTCTGGGGCGAATGAAACTTTTCTTGTTTTTTTCTATTATTAAGAAATTCCCTTCAACTTAGAGATATTTCAAGATATATTGATGTAGCTCAAATTACCCTAAAGCAACTTTGTCAAATAAGAGATTGATTGCAGAACTTAGGGATCAAATCCACATGGAGCGAGGGTACACAATAGATTAGAGACTTCAAGATTAAGCTAGGAAGTAATACTAAAAGCAGTAAACAAAACAATAAATAGGTTGTAAACAATATGAGAAAAGTGTGACTTTCATGCAGGCAATTAGAACTATAGTTTATAGATGCTAAGGGTGTGATAAAAAACCGTCCTAGAACTTGAATTCAATCAGTAAGATATCCAGCTCTCGCTCTGAGTCTAATCAGATGTCTAAATCATATAATTCCAACTCTCTCGTATGCAAATTTAGGAAGAGTGTTGATCGATACTACAGAGTGTCAATCGATACTTCTTTTAGACAAGAATTAACGTTCAAATCAATTTGCTGACTCAGTTATTTAAACCAACTCTTGTATGCGCTTAACATCCTAGCTCAACAGGATTTAGTTTCAGGAGTCGAACCCACTCTTGCGGTTGTCGATTATCCTATATTCAAGTTTCTAGTTAGCTAATCTAGAATACAAGCAATAAAATCAATCATGTGAAAGATCCAAATAAATCATCCTAACAGTTCTATGTTTTATAAATTCATCAAAACCCTACAAAACCCTAAATCTAACAAGGTAACTACTCAGACATATTAAAGCAAGACAACTGAATGAATTGCATTTAAAAAGTAGAGATAGTAATACTTGAATTCCAATAAAATCTCTGAAGGAGTCTTCTGATCTTCTCTCCGAACTTCTAAGAATAATAAAGCTCTATAAATGTAATAGTATCTTACCCAAACAATGGCTTACAACTCTATATTAGGTATAAGTCGGACATGGGAAATTGCGTAATATGTGGAGACTTTTGGGCCAAACTTGATTCTGGAACTTGAGTCGGTCCGTACTCACGTCGGTGTCGAGCGACACCTAGGAAGGTATCGATCGACACTCCTTCCAAAACTCGCCACTATCTTCTGTTTTCTTGAACATCCACGGGTTTCTTCATCTTTAAGCTCCAAATGGCTTCATGATCTCCACAGTGCTCTAATATATACCTAAACCTGAAAAGATTTTAAAATAGACTCAAAATAATATAAAGACTCTAAATATGACTTATATTATGGCTTAAAACCGGTGAAATCCATAGTATATCATATATCATGAAGCACATAAATCATAGGTTATGTGTTTACACTTGGTGATGGTTCTGTGTCTTGGAAATCATTTAAACAAACGAGTATTGCATGTTCTACAATGGAATATGAGTTTATCGCATTAGATAAAGCTGCAGAAGAAGCTGAATGGCTTAGAAATTTTATTGAAGATATTCCTCTATGTCCAAAATCCATAACTTCACTATGCATTCATTGTGATAGTATGACTGATTTAAATAGAGGGGAAACATAAAATTTACAATGGCAATTCAAGACATATCAGACGAAGACATGCATCAATAAAACAACTTCTTTCCAATGGGTGATAGCATAGGATTACATTAGATCAAAGGAAATCTTGGCTGATCCTTTGACTAAAGGTCTACCTAAAGAGCAAGTTGTATTCACTTCGAGGGGAATGGGTATCAAGCCAAGGTAATAAGTCATCACTTGACGGAAACCTAACCTAGCAACATTTGAGATCCCATGATCTAGGTCCAATAGGAAAACTAATTGAGGAAGACTCAAGACTTTATTTTACACATTTCTCATTCTTATGAAATAATAATGTGTATCCATTGATGATTAAGGGTTTTGAATAATCTATTCTTAATAATATTATAAGTATTTTTTGTAGAAGAGAGGTCGAATAGACTATCTTTAATTTACGTTACCTATATGACCGTGGTGTCGGTCGCACCTATAAGAATTGATAGGGCTAAATTCTCTAGAGCTCTCACAAAGTAAAGATATGTTCATGACTAAAATGAACACAACTGTATAGACAAGAAATGAATTTTAAAATATGTGTTTCACTTATTGTCTAGGCTTAATATAACATGTGGTTAATTCAAGACTATAGTTCATCACCCACAAAGTAAATCTGATAAGTTGATACTAGGAAAAGGTTCAAGTCCAAAAGATACTATTTCGACGCATATTGATTCTGCTTTCTAAGAATTATTCGAACTTATTTTTATTCAAATGTGGGATATTATTGAGTTTGAATAGAAAATATGGGGTGTTGTTGGACTTTAATTAAATACAAAAAGTATCGCTTCAGACAAAACGTGTGGTGTTGATTAAAGGCACCACTTGAGTCAACATATGCGTTGATTCAAAGGCATCAAGTGTCATACAAAGAAAAAACCAGAATCATTTTGATGAAATATAGTTTGATATGGTCTTTGTACAGTGTGTTGTAAGGAGATCGATAGTTGGATCCTTAAGCTAGACGTCCTAAAACTACACACAACAATGTAGGGGGAAATTATGTCTTAGGAGACTGCTCAAGTAAGCCTTATCAATCTACGATCGGTTAAGTTGTGAAAGAAATAAATGTAATTAACTAGTTAAATCTAACAATACTAAAATTTCTAAATCCTCAATAGAGAGGGTGTCCATGTAGGACTAAAAATCAGCCAATCAAAAACTGTTATTTGGCCACGTCAGTGCTACTCCTGTTGACAGAAGATCAAAACTGGTTCTTCATTTGGGCTGTCTTTCCATTTTAAACGGCCTAGATAGAACCCAATCTCGCCACCCTAATTTTGACTGATGTGTAGAGACTAGAGAGTTCATCTTCATGGCTCTTCCACTTCGCCTTCATGGTCTCGGTTGCTCTATATATCCGTTACAGCTTGCTCCTATTCATCAATCAATAACATTATTTAATATCTTCTTTATTGTTTCGTTCTTAACTCTCACCATCAATACAGAACGAACTAATCTTTTCTCCTCCCTATTTTCACACAATAAAATCCCGTCTGGTTCTCTGAGTGAACTCCTACTAAACTTACTCGCTTCATAACTTACCCCCAAATCCATTCCTAACAAACGTCGACTCTGATGTAGAGATCGATATAGAGAACGACGTAGCAAGTGAAAGAGAAATCAGCGTTGAGAGCGATGTAGTAGGAGTCGGCGAGATCGAGATGAAGAGTGGCAGAGCTATTGTTAAGCCGCCTATTGAAGTGATGGTGATCAGTCCAGATACAAACCAGGTTGCAAATCTAAAGAGGATATGAGATACCATGTGTGCAATAAGTATGTTACTACTCTTCGATTTTCTCAGTGCATAGAAAGCTTCTTTGACGATCATAACATGGGATTCAAGCATTTAGAGCATCTTTATCCCACAAACCCAATTGGGTTTCTTTTTTTTTTTTTACGAATCTATAGCGGGCTGCCACATGTCAATAAGGCCCGCGAACAGTAAAAAAACCCATGAACAAACGTTTCTTCTCCTGCGACTTTTGCAACTCGTTTTTTCCTTTTTGTGGTGGCCCACACCCTGCTTTTTGGGTAAAAACCCTCCTTTTTTTTTTGTCACAGGGTAAAAACCCTCCTAAAACCATGCGATAATGCTGCTCTTAGAAATGAGAAATTGCACAGGGTTTCTATGCTCTCAATGATACGAAGGTAATAACATAATATCTAAGCAAATAATCTTGATATGTATCGTTTGGCGAGACTAATTCGTTGAACCTTTAATATAATAGGCGGCTGGAAGAAGGTATTTTGTTGGAGCTGGATGCAATATGTTAAGTTGAGCATCACAAGTGGATGCCATTGACGAGACTTTAGCAAACGATTAAGTAATGGTTATTATAAATTTATCACAGCATAAAAGAATACACATGAATGGGATTATCGGATCATAACATCATTTTTGTAATCATCTTAAGATTGGAGCTGACGAAAGCATTGAGCTACCCATTGAAATAAATTGCCAGGAATGCTGGTGTTAATGGTAGCGTTGTCAGCGTTAAAGTAGAAAACATGGTGTGAAGATCATATTACAAAGAATGCAAGTTGAATTTTTAAATTTAGAAAACTTAGTCAGTACGGAATTGTTTTGTTCCGGTCCACAGGTGCTGGCGAGCAACAACCTGAAACACGGTTACAACTATCTAATGTCAGCAGGAATCATCGATCGAACCAAAGTGAGAAAAAAAATCCATGCTTTATCGCAAACTAAAATTTCCCATTTTTTCATGCTAACCATGTGTTTTTTTTCTATAGCATATGCTTCATCCGCTAAGACATACAGTTATGTTTAGACCAATGAATCTGAATCAGCAGCTCTGCTGGTAACTCTATGGACAGTACAGGTTTATCTTACTTCTTTAATATCGTCTCCTCAGTTCCATCTGCAACCTTTTCAGATATCTCTATTGATTTATTTTTCGGATTGATTAATATGACCTTTCTAAGCTGCCTGAAAAATACTCTTGCGTCTCCGTTGTAGGAAATATCTGAAATAACCAAGCTCGAAACACTCACAATGGCGAGATCCTTGCCTCTGTTAGGATGAAACAGATCAGGTGTGTCCATCTCTCTCTACATTCACAGTATCATACCAAATTACTTTGTTTACATCTTCATATTAACAAATGCAGGACTCTTTTTCAATTGCATTGCAAAAATTGACGATCTAGAGAAGGAATCAGGCTGGTAATATATTGCCCGCATTGGCTGCCAAACAAAAGTAAACAGCGGTCCTGCATTATGGATGTTCTCAAAATGGGGTGCTGCCAATGCTACTGGTATGGTAAAGTAATTTCACATGTCCGTCTACGATAATGCCAAGAAGGAAACATTTTTGTGCTGCTTGGTGACCCCGGGGAATACCTCACGGGAAGACAAGCTGCTGATTTACTTGACACGTATCTAGAGGTATGTTTACGTTTACTGAATCTATACATATGTAATTATCGAGTCTTATGCATGATATGTTGTTTATCTCATGCTAATAGAGACTTGGTTCTGGTCAAGAAATGGCAACTCCTCAATGCCTGGTCAACTCCATCGGCCAGACCCACAAATTCAAGGTGAAAGTAACACCATACAACTTCACAGCCAAAAGACAGATTATTACCGCCACCAGGGTGTCTGTCCTGCAGTACCCCCCACCTCCTAATCCTACAAGGCTACACTGGACATGCCCATCGCAGCTTAAGATGTGCCTGACAAACTCATTGCCAAGAATGATGTCAACAACTCAGCCCAACTGACAGAGATGTAGCCAGTGTTTTATGGTGAGTCAAGTTCATCAACCAAGGAAGAGGACCAGAAAGTGAAACAAAACGCCCTGGGAGTTGTGCCTAGGACCTCAGCCCCTCCACGAACCGACCCAGTTGGAATCCTTGGAGACCATTGCGACGTCCAACATCGTCCAGTTATAATCAAAAGAAGTGTGACATGTTTTTTTTTGAGAAAACTCAGGACATACATATGGCTCGGTTAGTGTTTCAAAAAAAAAAGTGTCTCAACAATAAAACATATGGCTCGGTTAGAAACCTAGCAAATCAAATAAAACGAACACTGATTTTTTTTTTTTTTTTTTTTTAATAATACCTTTATTCATCTTTTCCTTCTCCCAAATGAGACATCGTTTCAAAACTCTTACAATCCAAAAAATGATGAGAAAAAGGAAGGTTAGAACCTCCAAAAACAACATAGTTCTAATAAATAATAACTCCTATGGAAGCAGGTTGTGGATGAAACGATCATAGGTCATAGGTACATGCAAAAACTTCATTTTACACCTGAAAACGTCCAAACCAGAGTTGGAGGTAGGTAGTTGATGGTGATACTGATGCACTCCGCAGCTGTGGAGGAGATGCATTCCGATCCAAACCAAACAGCTTTACTCTGATCAGTAGATGAACTTCTTTTAATAGAGTAGGAATAGATCTTGAGGTAGAATTATGGAGTCTTGTGTTCCTCTCCCTCCAGATGACATAGACTACAGCCTGAAAAAGGAGCTTACAAATCAATCGGATCCTCTTATTTGAGGGATTAGCACGCAGCCATTCCAAAACATCATCGAAGAGCATTGGAGGATTAAAACCCGATCCGCTAAAAGCTAGCCTCCACAATTCTTGGGAGTAAGCACATGAGAAGAAGAGATGTTCCTTAGTTTCATGAAGGGTATCACAAAGCAGACAATTGGGAGACACTTCAATGCCCCAATATCTCAATTTATCTCTTGTGGGAAGTCTATCCCAAGCTAAAACCCATACCAAAAAGGAGTGCTTTGGAATGTTCGATGAAAACCAGACCGCTTTATACCAAGACACAGTGGAAGGAGAGGGGTGTAAGGCATCCCACGTTTTGGAAGACGAGAAGACCGAGGGTGGAGAGTTTGGGGATGTTCTCCACAAGAACACTGATTATTTAGTATATCTGTATATCAAGTATACGATATAATCATATAATTGACAATATAAAGTTTGGTTGCTTAATTATATGAACTTCGTTCTTAAAAGTTTGATTTTTAATTTATTTTAGTCTTTTTAGAAGTCCAAATTTGTGTTCTATTTCTTTTGGATTATTCAAATTGAATTACAATGTTTAAAGGTTAGAAAATGCCATAAATTCTCTAATATCAATGTTTAAAGGTTAGTTCCCCGAACTTCATATTTGGTTATGAAAATATAGTCATCATCTTACTCTTGCGTTGAGTACAAAAGAGTGGAACTAGCTCCCATCCCAAATTAAATATGAAGCTAATATAGTTAACATTAAATACATTTACGAGACCAGACTGTTTAAAAGTAGTGGGATCTGCAAGCAAACATAACGTAGGAGGAATGGCATAACGATGGATGAGTATGGTTGTTTTATGTGACATCCCAAAGAAATATATTATCAATAACTATAAGCTGTTTGATATACATTTCTGCATATCAATAGGTAGAGCACTCCTGTTTTTTATCTGGAATCTCATATCAATAGGTAGAGCACTCATATAATTGACATTTCTGCATTTCCTCCAACCAAACTGGAATCTCCTATTTACTGTATAATTTTATCTTTTTACCAACAAAAATTAATCTCCATTTTGCTTAACGGTATTTTAAAATCGATATTTATTTCCCTGATTCTTCATAATAATATTAATAAAGTTAATCTCCATTTTGCTTAATTTGCATACATACTTGGGTTAACAAGGGTAATAATAAACAGTTCGTTAGAAGCTTATTTTGTTAGGTTTATTATATCTAGGAAGTGGGCAAGCTGCTCCTATTGTTTTTTTTTGCATTTTTTTTTTTGGTTTCTTTGCTATTGGGATAACCATGCCTAACAAAACGATTTCCCAAAATCATGAAATTTGCTGTCTTATACCGTCTTATTGGTCAGTCATTGTGGCAGCTTCAAGGTTCTTCCTTCATATCCCCTATATATTAAAGGAGAAGCACTTAAGAAAATTTCCTTAAAAGTGTAATCTGACGTGGCTTCATGAGAGGGCTTTATTAACAAAATAGCACACGTGTCAGTTGGAGAACATATGTTAAAAAAACGGAATCATTTAATGCCATTCCATATTTCCATAATTATTGACGCCATTCTGAAACTTAAATTCACGTAAACGTTAAATTTATTTTTTTAGTGCTTCTGTCGATTCTCCAATCCTCCAACCGTATGTGATGTGTTCGTTTTCGATGACTACGTAAGAGGCATAGGGAATTTGCTTTATTGCAGAAAGGAACGCGGAAGAGATGGTAAAGGAAGAAGCAATATGGGAAGTGTTGAGGATCTCAAGAGAAAGCCCGACAGAGCCTTAGATAGCACACACGAAGACGCCTAGGTTCAGTAAGGAATCTGATCCTCTGTTTCTTCATGCAAAATTTATAAGACATTATGCTGTACGTCTTGCTGGATAGATCGTTTTTCGTGTAAATTGCTTTGCCTGTAGGTGAGTTCAGCTCCCAATAATAGCGTTTTAAACACACTTTTTACAGGTGTTCTTCTGATCAAAGGAACTTATGTCTTCTCTATTTACTACCGTAATGGGAACTGGTGAGGACTGCAAGCCGCGAGATAGAGGAGACATAAGTTCTCTTGATCACATGACTCTCACTTCAAAGTACAAGAAGTAACAACCCCGCGTCACGGGATATCAACACGTAGACATCCTACGTTATTAAGGAACGTGGTACTCTGTTTCTTCATGCAAAATTTATAAAACTTTATGCTTCAGTTTCTTCGGATAGTTCGTTTTTGATATTAATTTTCATTTCGTGCCGGTGAGTTCAGCTCCCAAGAGTAGCTTTGTATGCATATTTTATTGAAACTTGATGTTACCATATATTTTAGGTTGGTTAAGATCAATGCGATTTTGCAAAATTAGTCGATCGTGTATGCATATGTGGTGTGATTGAGATCCTCCTCAAAACAAAGGATAAGACTCCCGTAATGGGAACAGGTGAGGACCGCAAGCCGCGATTTAGAAGAGACATAAATTTTCTTGATCACATGACTCTCACTTCAAACTACAAGAAGTAAAAACCCCGCGTAACGGAATATCAACACAAAGACATCCTACGTTCAGTAAGGATCCTGGGACTCTGTTTCTTAAATCAATTATATATTAATTTTCATTTGGTGCCGGTGAGTTCAGCTCCGAAGAGTAGCTTTGTATGCATATTTTAATGAAACTTGATGTTAACATATATTTTAGGTTGGTTAAGATCAATGCGGTTTCGGAAATTATTAGTCGAACGCATATGCATATGTGGTGTGATTGAGATCCTCCTCAAAACAAAGGATATGATTATTATGTATTATATGTAGTGTACCTAGATATTACATACGATTTCGTTATTCTTGGTTAGATACACTTTCGAGCTTGACAATCAAATTATCGTAATATACATGCAATGGAATTCACATGCAGATATGTCTCATGCAAAAATGAATAGTTACATATTAAACTCTATGGCATAAGAGTATATAGATATGGCGTTAGACTATATAGATTGTGTTCGTTTTGTCCCATCAATTAATAACGTAACGAAATTTTGGTAATGTTTTGATTTATGTTAAATGTCAATTTTCATTATATATTAAATCTAACAGACCCAAGTTTTATAGAAAGTTTGTTATATTGCTTGGTCCGGAAGTGTATTTTGAGTCGTATTAAATTTAGTATATTTTCACATTTACAATAAGAGGGTCTTCTTTCCTTATTTATTAAGGGTACGTATATTCTAACCTAATCTTAATACGATACTAAATATATTAACCCTCGCCTCTATTAGTCTCCATCCCAAGAAAAAAATAAAAAGTACGTTAGACGTTAAGATGGCTACTAATTGTGACAACGTTATCGACTTGAGTCCTGCGAAAACTACATGGAAAATCAAGGTCAAGATTATTCGTCTATGGAGACAATACTCTGCAGGCGATATTGACAGTATTGAGATGGTGTTAATTGATTCAAATGTAAGTTGTTTTGGTATTACGATTCAATTTTATATGTCCATTGTTATTATGCAACCTTTATTTAAGTGTATTGGTGTTTATATGGTTATAATTATACGAATGACAGGGGGATACGATTCAAGCAACTCTGAATGAGGTTCTGGTTCCGATCTTTGAACCTTTTCTCGAACAAGATGATTCGAAGATACTCATCAATTTTTCGCTTTCTCCAGCATGTGGCTCCTATCGATTAACCAAGCATCCTTACAAAATTTCGTTCATAGCCACCACTCGGATTCGACTTTGTGACGATTTGCCGTACAGATTGACTGGTTTCACCCCTGTTAATTTTCGGGAAATCTTAGACGGAACTCTCAGTCCTGAATACTTGATCGGTAAGTCTAAACCTATATTTTGTTCTGACCATTAACCGTTATAACAAAGATACTTACTTTTTTTTCTTATTTTGTAGATATTATGGGTCAGATTGTAGAGGTATCTCATGTTGAAATCGTATCTCTCAATGGGAAGGACACGGAAAAGATTTCATTACTCTTAAAAAATGAAGCGTGAGTAAAACAAAATTTAAGATAGTTTCGTTTATATTTATTAACGATATACTATTAAATCTTTTTTACTTAACATGCTCACCACAATAACTTTTATATTTTCTTACTCAGAGATGTTAGGCTGCCATTGGTTGTATGGGGAAAGGTTGCACTGGATCTAAGCGAAGCAATTCAACTTCTATCTGATAGAACTCTCATTTGTGTTATGAAGTTTGGGAAAATCAAAAATATAAAAATATGTCAGGAGACTATATCATGTTTGACTCTGTGATGAAGGATTTGGTTACTAAATTTGATCCATTTCTTTCTCAGGGTAGTTCTAAGATATTTATCAACTTCTCAGTGGGACACTCATATGGTTCGTACCGAACTACTAAACACCCATACAAGATTTCATTCCTTGAAACCACACGTGTAAGAAGTTGCGAGTCTCCTATTGAGGTTTCCGGGTTTGATCCTGCTATCTACCGTGATATACTTGATGGGTCACTCAATTCAGACTACTTGGTTGGTATGTATTTTTTGAATGTTATTATTTGTTTAAGTTAATATTTTTGGCATAAGAAAAGAATATATGTTCAGCAATGTTTATTTATATTCTTCAGATGTCATTGGGCAAATTGTTAAAGTCTCTCCAATTGAAGTTGTCACCGTCAATGGGAAAGACACAAACAAGATTTCCTTGGAACTAAGAAATTCTAAGTAATATATAGACTCTTTTATTTGTCTAATTCGTTGTCTTGGGAATTTTTCTTCCATACTTACCATATATTTTTGTAGTGACGAACGTCTACAGACAGTTTTGTGGGGTGTTTTTCCAACGGATGTTATGGAAGCTATCCAAATGCGTAGGAACTATGCTATAATCTGTGTCATAAGATTTGGGAAGATAAATGTTTGGAAAGGCAAGTTGTAAATATATAATATTATCATTCTTATATCGTTGTTGTGATATCTCTCATATGGCACCTTTACTATATAGTAGTTAATACATTTGTTTTCCTTGACAGATGAGCGCAGCATATCCAATGCATACAATGTCTCGGATGTCTCACTTAATCCACCTATGGTGGAAGTTGATGATTTTATTGCAGTGTTAGTGTTTTTTTAGAATATTAATTTTTTATAAGGTTATAATAGTATATGTGAAATCAATACATCTTATTTCTTTCTTATTAGGTTACCGAAGGACCAATTGGTTTTAGCAATTGTCGATCCTAAACCATTGTCTGCTGTCTGTGGTGTTTCGCAAAAGGATGATTTTTTTGTCCACACACCAAGGAAAACCATATCTCAGTTGTCTGACGCTAGAAATGTTCGTTAGTACTCTAATTATAAATTCTTTCCGGGGACTTTGTTTGGCAACGTTTTTGTATGTGAAATAATAAATATTTTTCTTTTTGGTAGGTTGAGAAGTGTATTGTGATGTGCACCATTGCATCCATTGATTCTGATATGGGATGGTATTATTTAAGTTGCAAAGTGTGTGCAAAGAAGGTTTTGAATGTGCCTAATGACTTTGATGAAGATGGGAATGACGACGATCCCATAATGTTCACATACTATTGTCCTAACTGCAAAGTTTCGAATCCCAACCTTCTACCTAGGTATTAACAGGTTTCTTAACCTTCGTCGTATTTTATTTTAACGTTTACCATGTACAAATTAGTCTATTAACAATGTTTATATATAGGTACAAGCTGCATTTGATTGTTTTAGACAGTACTGGAAGTTCAAAATTCGTCTTATTCGACAATCTTGCTATTCAGCTACTTCATCAGCCTTGCACTGAACTGGTAGGAGCCAATGCTGATGAGGTATTCTATCCCGTACTATTATCTATGGTAATATAGGTGTTAAACTTACAATAGATGCCATTTATAATATATATCGTTGTGTAGATTCAGGATCCGGCTGCTATACCTCTTGCCCTAAACAATTTGATTGGAAAGACTTATTTGTTCAAGGTTGGTATTGAAAGAGAAAACTATCTCTATAAGAATGACACTTACATAATCAGTAAGGTTATCACCAACCATGATATAATCACTGAGTTCCAAACAATCGTCCATCCAAAGGTACATTGAATGGCTTATGCGTTGAATTGTATTATTATCATTTCTCTGTTATTTTTATAATCTGTATACTTATAAACTTGCCAGAAACCAAGTGTAACCTATAGTTGCGACAACTCCATCCTCATGGTGTCTGATGAGTCATCGCAAGAATGTGAAGGGACTGATCTCACTCCCGCAAAACGCAGAGGAACGCTCATTGATAACTTGGAGGCAGCAGTTGATCATAATTCTTTAACAAGGTCTCCATGTAATACTGGAATCAAGAAGGAAAAGACCGAGGAAAGTGGCTAAATGAGTATTACCAGGAATAGACGTTTTAGATGATTTTTTTGTTTCAGATTTCCTTCTTCTATGTTTGAGTTTTGGATTTTCAGTTTATTCTATTTAATTTGGGTTTTTCGTGTTTCTTTTTTTTTTTGGAATATTTTATTTTATTCAGACCCTCCATTTTACGTTCATTATATTTAATTTGTTTATTTAAAATGACATAAGTTATTATATAAAACCTTACATTTCCGAACCCTATAACTAATGTGTATCAATTATTTACCTTAAGATACAAGCAACAAAAAAAGTTATGTATTGTATGAATCTGGGTTTTAAACTGAAGCATCTATTTGAGACAAAAAATTTTCCTACTCTACAAGGACCTGTTAGCCTATCTTCATTATAAAAATGATTTGTATTCCGCGATCTTCATCCTTTATACTTCAATGTGATAGCAGATTCTATGAGTAATATGAAAATTTTAATTTAGTCTTTGTTAATGTGTTCCACACCGAAATTATTACTTTATACATTTTTTGTTGCTGGTAAATTGTAAAGGAAACAATATATTAAGTGATTGTAAATAAGAAAGAAAATATACGTATTCCGGAATTACCTTTTCTGGAAGTTCTTTTCGCCTATACGAAAAGAGATTGAAACTTTCTTCGGGAATTACATATTCCGGGGAGTTCTTTTCGCCTTTACAGAAAGCCTACATGAATCGAAAGAGACATAATTTTGGCAAGGAAAATGTTGTTGATAATCCTTTACCAAAACGACAGAAGCAAGGTACGTCAGTCTTTCAAAACTATCTCTATAGATGTTTCGGTCATATAGCCTAACGCCTTTGTATCTTTCAGAAAGAAATAAGAGTGAAGGGCCATCGCTTCAAGAACAGGATACGTTAGGTGAAGCTGATATGTTTTCAAAACCACGAGATGTGATATCCAACACACATGTTTTGAGGGACATAGCTAATTTCCTAGGGAGCGTGCAAAAAGATGGACAGGCACAAACGATTGACCATTTGGTGGACGAAAGAAATTTGGTGGAAACAGCTGCTACTAAAGAAGTCTCAAAGACTGTGGAAAAAGGTATGAAACACGGGAACCATTTTTTCGTTGAACTTTATTATTACTATTTTACCAAACTTTATTTGTCGCAGGCAATCAGGTTGCACAAAGAAATGCAAGGACAGAACGGTTTAACATCTTGCGAGAGAAAAAGCAACCTTTGTCTATTACTAACCAGTCCTCGAGTATGACAAAAGATGATCTGTGCAACGTCAAAATGCAAAAAGATGCTAGATCTCACCGGCTTAACATGTTGTGCCAAAAGAGAAAATGTCAACGCGGAGATAGTCCTACTGACCACGCAAAACAATCTGAGAATCAGCCAGTATCTTCAACAGATGCTGCAACAGGTACACTGGTCGAAACGTCATATAGATAAATACATTGATTTGAAAGGTTATACTTTCGAAGTCATATATTATAATGAATATTATGTACCTGTATTAATCTAAAAGTTTTGTATTACTAGATATTGCCATTTCTTCAGTTGAACTTTATGGAAGGGAGCCAAATAAGAGGACATATGAACAAGAGTTTACCAGCCAAAAAGGCCATATATCAGGCCAACCATTGGAGCAAAAGAATGTTAAATTTAATTCCAATGGCATTCCACCAGCTCATCCTGCCGTTTCTTTACCCGGCACAGAGAGTTTCACAAACCTACTGCAGTCAATGGTTACACAGAATAGGGTTTTCACCCCTGATTCTTATACACGACCATTTGTGCATAACAGCGTGGGTACTTCAAACTATGTCAGTCCTCAAGTGCATCCGACCAGCTATTTACCCAACCAAACAACATTTACCCAATTGCTTCAATCAGTGATGACACAGAGTAGTGTAGTGGGGGGTCTACATACGCAGAAGGAAACAACTGATGTCAGTCCTATGAACATTAGGCAAATGAATGGTACCGGGAATTCGGCTATCTCATCAATTGACTCAGACTCTGAAGGTTAGTGTTATAGAAAAGTGTCTATTTTTTTTTTTGTAACATATGAGGATATATTGAGTCAACGTAAAAAAAGTGAGACAACGGTAATGACTAATTATAATCGTTAGTCAAAACTAATGTCATTTGGATGCTTCTATTCAGAAAGCTGTGACGACATCTGGGGTGTAGATACAACCACTGGCGAAAATGATTATCATTTTAATTCAGAAACAGAGAGTGAAGATGATATTCAAATAGTTGAGGAACAGCAAGAGGAGTTCATTAATGATGCACCTGCATCTTTGGGAATGATTGTTTCTGATACCAGAAACAAACGTAAAAGAACTAAGTCTGCTTCCTCGACAGGTCGCATAGAAGGTACAATTTAATATACATATTTTTTTTTATTAAACATATGTTGTATATACTAAATTCTAACGTAAATAATCTATCAGTAATTTCAGGATTCCATTCTATCCAGTTTGAGTTTAAAGCGACATCGTTCAACCCTTTCACGTTTCAAGGATGGGAGTTATATGTCAAATTTAATTTTGGTTTGGTTTTTTTTTTAATTTGATCTAACATTCTGTTTTCTAGACGTTTCAATAAGATTCAATTGGTTTTAAGTTGGGATTTGTTTTTTCTTAATTTGGATAGATATATCGCAATATTACATTAATATTTGAATCCTTTATGGTCTTGCTTACCAAAATTTTTGACCATACGCCCAAACTTAACAATATAGCGATATAATGGCTTCTCATGGTTTTCATGACTCGGTTTATACATTTTTGCCGGTTAAATTTTGCGAAGGAACATAATTTCGTTATGATTCGACAATGACATGTATCTTTAATTTGGTTTAATGTTTCAATTGAGTATAGTGTACCATACTACCATACTCTTAATAATTAATTTGGCCCAACTCAAAGTGTAACACATAATAATGGTTTCAACCGTTTCTCTAACTGGCACCAAGTCCTGAAAGTGTAGACCATGTATTAAGACCTGTAAAAGTACAATCAAGTAAAAGTGTAAACCATAGTAATGTATGAGAGTTATTAAAAAGTTATACATAACTTACATATAGAGCGTTAATTGTTCACCAAGTAAATCAATTCTGTTGGACTCAACTATTCTACAAAATTAACCGAGATCGTATTCTTTGAGAAAAAAATTTTCCTTTTAATTATGAGAAAGGTCTAGACGTGTCCCCCAAGTAATTGTTTTACACTTTGAGTTAATATGGATTTAGACGTGTCCCCCAAATTTTCTGTCTACAATCGCACGTAAAGATCAGACGTGTCCCACAATTATTTCCTGAATAGCAAACCCACGCCTATTTTATGAAGTAAGATAATATTCATAACATATTTTCTAAATATATGAATACAAAACATGGCATATATAATTAATTTGGTATCAATAACAGAAGGAATGTAATATATAGATTACCGGTTCCGATCCTACCAATATATTTACTAAATCTCATACTAAATCTCTTTTAGGGTTCGGACGAAAGATATATATATGAAATGTGCGTGAAGCAACCTAAGCAAACTAAAAAAACATTAGCATACTAATTTGGTCTTATAGTGATTTGCGTCATGGTCAACTTCATCTCTTTGAGTGATTTGCATAGTAAGATTCCATTCCCTGCAATCCGTGTTAAGATAATCAAAAAATGGAATACGAAAATTGGAAGAGATCATCACTCAATGATGCTCTTAGGAGATTCGAATGTAAGTATTCTTAGATTTCGTTCAACCTCTTATAAATGACATTTATAAACAATTTGTGAATTAAGTTATTGTTCTTTTTAAACAGGGAGTAACAATACAAGGAAGCTTAAACTATGCTTTATCTCTACCTAGAGAGATTGAGTTGAAAGAAGATGACTGGGTTGAGATTCTCAATTTCGACATAAGAACAGTTTTAGAGTTGCATAGAACGACAAAGCACAAATACACAATCAAGTTCAATGAATCGAGTTTGTTTAGGAAGATACAACCAGTGAACGCTTCTAACTTTCTATGCTGTGCAAACTTTCGTGGTATAAAGAGGGGTCTTTATCATCCTATGTACTGCGTCGGTATGTTAACTATCCTGTACTCTTTCTTAGATTGATTAACTAATGCTACTAAACTCTGAAAAAATAATACTGTTATGTAGATCTTTGTGGAGCATTAGTGCGTGTAGGAGATCTTATAGCTACTAAGCTAGCACAACCTGCCAACATTTATAACTCAATTATGTATTCGTTGGAGTTCTCCTTAATAAATATCGGGTTTCTACTTTTCATTTAATACATCTGTTAATTTTAAATACGACCATGGCTGTAGAAGTAATATTGACTGATAACTTTCCCGATATTATCAGGTACACTCATATACAGTGTGTTGCTTATGGATCTCTAGCCCATCGTTTAAATGCATTCTGGCGTGCTAATACTGCAGATGTTGTTGTAACTGTTTTAAGGTTATGGCGAATTGAGTGGGGAGAAGGTATAGTATATTTATTTGGTACCTATAATTTTATATTCAGAATTTTTTGGTTTGTGTTCTTATTGTCAATATTACTTTATAGGTGGTTTCAATTATGTTACAAACATGAAAGGTGGTTCTGATATTTTGTTTGATTCTGACATCCCAGAGATTCAGTTCTTCAAATCTCAGTAAGCATAGCATTCAAAGTTTTTTATTTTGTATGAGTAATATATATAAAATATATCCATTGGTTATTCCTAATATTTTTGAATTTTTTTAATTGTAGGATTCCAAGCATCGATTTCTGAAGTCTAGAAGTTATTCAATCATATTTTTCATTTCAATTTATTTTTACAATACCTATTTATATTTAGACCATTCTTTGTATTTGAAAGAATGAGATTTGCATACTTATTATAATGGAATTGAGGTTTTCGATTTAAAATAGTTTCCTGATTCTTACTGACTTCTTTGTAGTTTTTATATAATTACTACATAAAATGGCCAATCTATATCCTCCTCATTAACACCCGAAACTATCAATTCATAACAAACTAATATCCAAATTAGAAAGATTTAATGTTTTTAAATCTCACAAAAACCAAATGTAATCATCTCATCCCGCGCAAGGCGCGGGTTACTACCTAGTAAACTAGTAAAAAGAGAATATAGCAGCGCCATTCGACCAACAAATTGGTAAAGATAGTTATCTTTCTATTAGATTCTTTGCTTGTTTACTTTCTCTTAGATTGTGTTTAAGAAAATTGTTTATTACTATATTCTTACTTTTAAGACCTTCTCACCGTTATTCTTTTCTTTTTCCTTCCTTTTTATGCTTACTTTCCTTCTTCATTTGTCGAATGAATCTAATGTTTTTTCCTCTATAAATTTAAAAATATTTACCTTTGCTTTCTCACTTGGGAATTGAGATACACAAATGTAATTGGTGATAAGTTTCTCTTTAAGTTCTTGTTTACTTTTTTTTCTTTTCTTTTGTTCATTTCAAGAACCATTCACATGTCCTTTGGAATTTTTCAGATCGGAAACAATGTCTTGGGAATCAAATGGAGTAAATGTGGAAGTTGATTGGAAACCTGAAAGAACTCTAGTCCTGCTTGGTCGGACTGGGAATGGTAAAAGTGCGACTGGAAATAGCATCCTAGGAGAAACAAAGTTCCTGTCAAAAACAAGAGGAAGATTCATTACTAAAGAGTGTAAGCTACATACTACTATGCAACCAAATGGTCAGAGAATCAATGTTATCGATACTCCTGGTGAGTTTTTGTGACACTATCCACATTTTCTTAAAACGCACATTTAGATTAACTAGTAGGGTGCTTTCAGGTCTGTTCAGTGCTTCCTCGACGCCAGATTTCACCATCAGAGAAATTGTAAGATGCTTACGTCTGGCTAAAGACGGCATAGATGCAGTCATTCTGGTTTTCTCTGTGAGGAACCGGTTAACAGAAGAGGAGCAATTAACACTTCGCACATTAAAGATCCTTTTTGGAAGCCAGATCGTTGACTACATGACTGTAGTTTTCACCAATGGAGATGCATTCGATGATGGAGATACACTTGATGACTATTTAGAGGATTGTCCTGAGTTTCAGGTCGGTTAACATAATGCACCATATCTTCTCTATTAAAAGAGAAGTACCATTTTATATACTATTTAAAAGTCTACTATGACCATTTCATTAATCACATAATATGACATAATAATTATTAGGAATATTAATAATAAATTAATTTTAACTTTATTTGAATTTTATTTTCAGTTATAACAAAATCTGTTGAGAAAAATCTAACAAAATCTGACTAAATTTTTTGAATAATTTTTATTAAATATTGCATTAATTAATTTCGTAATTAAGTAATATAATGTTTTCATTTAAATAAATTATCATCTACCACTAAAACGGAATCAAATTTGTTAATCATGTCAGATTTTTTAATACAAATGAAGTTATTAACATTTGTTAAAAATTTATTTCTACAGCTATATATTTTCAAAAATCATATGTTGAAGAATATTTTTTATTTGATTATTTCAAATTATGAAAACTCAAAAACGTAATAAAAAGGTAAAATGTATAAAACAAACCCCTATATTAATAAAGTAATAAGAAACCTAAACAATAAAACTAAAAAGTTATAAAATACATAACACTAAGATATAAATTGTATATTTATAGAGCCAAAAAAAAATTGTATATTTATATTTATTTAATAATATTAAAATTAAATATTTATAAAATGAAAATATACCTGTACGATGTGCGGGATAAACTCTAGTATATAACTACAGTAACTAGCCCAGCATATTTTGTTTTTTTCGGTCCAGTGAATTTAGTTTTTGGTTCGGCTTGGATAAAAAGATTGGGAACAAACTATTATTCTAAGAGAACTTACTGGATTCAGTTTAGTTCAGTTTGAGTTCCAGTTTTTATGGATTTCATTATTTGGGTAAATTTCATGGATGATACTGATTTTGTGAAGAAAATATCGGACATTTCGAATTGTTGGATAAAATATTGGGTAATTCAAATCATTTGAAATATTTTTGATAAAGAACAACCAGATAATTTGGTTTTTTGGACAGTACGGTTTGTAAATAGTATTTTAGAATATTTTATTATTTCAAAACTAAAAGCAATTAATATTTTAAAGTATAGAAATTGTATTTTAAAATTTTATCCATTTGATTTTCAGTTTGGTTTAATTTCTCAATTCCAAAAACATAGAAATCGTTCAAATATTTAAGAAATTTGGTATCAATTTTTGGTATGGTTCGTTTTCTTGGTTCCTGATAAATGTGTCAGGACTAACAATAACCATTAAAACAATAAAAATGAAAAAAAAAACAATAGGAAAATAATTATATAATATGAGCATAATATTTAGTAGTTATTTTTCTTTCTTGTACCTGAGAAAAAAAAAATCTTATTATGTAATTCTTGAAAAATAAAAAAAAATGAAAATAAACATGTATGAAAATAGTCCTTAAGTGGTGTAAAATTTTAAGAATTGAAAATAAATTCACTATTTCTATTTGGGTTAGCATTTGAAAACTAAATCTTTATTAACTATCAAGAATTGCTTCTTTATAGGAAATTCTCAAAGAGTGTGATGACCGCAAGGTGCTGTTTGACAATAGGCGCAATATCCCAAAAAGCAAGAAAGACAAGCAAGTCCAGGATCTTCTCAACTTCGTGGAGCAAATCTCAAAGAAGAACAATGGAAAACCATTTATGGCTGACTTATCACTTGAGCTAAGGGTGAAAAACATAGACTCTTCAACAAAACAAGATTCCACATTTAGTTGCTTTGTTTAAATCAAACTAATCTGAAGTTACATCTTCATATCCATTTCAGGAGAACGAGGCTACATTAGAGGAAAAACAAAAGCAGATTCAAGCAATGAAGGGTCAGTCGAAACAAGAGATAGCACAAGTTAAGAAGGAAATGGAAAAAACTTATAACGAAATGCTCGAAGGGATAAAAGAGAAGGTAATATAAATATAATATTCACTTCATACATCAGTTATCTAGAACGTTTACATATCATCACTATGTGCTGGGTTTTGTTTTATCTGGTTAGATCGCTAACCAACTGAAGGAATCACTGAATGATGTGAAGGAGCAACTAGCTAAGGCACAAGTAGCGAGAGAAGAAGCCGAGAAAAAGATGTCTGAAATGCAGAAGCTATCTTCTGATGAGATCAGGAGGCTGAGAGATCAACTCAACAACGCTGAGAGAGAAACCGCTAGATTGCGCAGACAGCAGCGTACACAAAAATGCTCTGTTCTTTAATCATATATAAATGCTATGCTCTACGATATCATATGAATCACTTAATCAAGATACCATAATGTATTTCATAAACAAACAATAAAACCAAAGTATGTCTTCATTATTACACAAACACAAGTTTCCAACCAGTCTTGAAGGATTAATACCTTCGTTGTTTTTTGAATTACAATAACACCAAACATAGTTTATGTAGAGAGCTTCATAAAGCCATTAATTCAGCTTGTTTTTTTCTCTGTGCAAGAGATTATCCA
Source organism: Brassica napus (assembly GCF_020379485.1). Classification (NCBI taxonomy): domain Eukaryota; kingdom Viridiplantae; phylum Streptophyta; class Magnoliopsida; order Brassicales; family Brassicaceae; genus Brassica; species Brassica napus. The sequence goes on along the minus strand of NC_063442.1, from coordinate 19,299,925 downwards.
AGATGAATTTTCTTGTCGGGATCAGAGTAAGAACATCCATGGCCAGCTCCAGAGCCAGAACCCGTAGTCATAATGCTATGCGCAAAGTAATTGCGAGAGGCTAAGACCTCGATCGCTGTCATCTCTGTACCACTAACCATTTGATGATGGTGCTGTTGAAATCTCTCCACTTCTGCTATCTGACAAACATTTTAATTAGCTATACTGAAGAATTTTCTAATGATGGATATATGATTTAATTGATGTGTTTATGGAATAAACAAACGCATTATATATTTAATTACCTTGGTTCGGAGATAGATACTCTCATTATCAAGCTCAATCTCCTGTATTACACCATATTCGAAGTTTTTTCACAAGAAATATTGGAGTGATCTTAATTAAAAAACTTAAAGCAACCCTTTAATTTAAGATCTATTTACCCTTTTCTGTAGGTTCTCGATTTCAGCTAGAAGCAACTCATGCTATTTCTCGCAAGTACACAAAGCAGATTTAAAGAAAATAGTCAGGCTAACTGATATGATATATACACATAGACGCTTATAAGAGTCTTAGGAGATGTTGTAGCTACATACCTTCTTGGACCTGATTCTAGAGATGGCTTTCTCAAGGCGATTCTCAACCTGCTTTAGCTCCTTGACACTTAAGGCACTCAAAGAGTCTCCCATCAGATGCCTACAACAACAAAAAAAAAAAATATATATATATATATATATATGTGTGTGTTACAGTCAATATATATATATATATATATAATATATAAAGTAATTAATAACTATAAATGAGGGTAGAAAACCTGTTGGAATTTTGAATCGTTTGGATCTGTTGCCTCAGCTTTGCAGATTCTTGTTGATAGTACTGTAATTTAAACACCCATATCAGACTAAATATATACGCATATATTTGATGTTATAATGAAGTATAGCGAGATGGAGAAAAAATAAAACCGCTGCATTAATCTCTTGGACAGAGTGAGTGCTGGTGTTATCAGAAGCCTTCTTGTACCTCTCAATGGTTGATCTTATGCTGTCACGGAAAAAAAACATCCAATTCACTCGGAACACTGAGTATATATACGTACTAGTGCATTTAATCACTGCGGTATTCTAATTCAGATGTCTAAAGATGCATTCGTATATAAAGGTTAATATATTGAAACATGAAAAATGCAAACGTAGGCGTAAATGCAAAAGAAACAATAACATTGAAGTAACCATATGCTAAGTTAAATTTATATATAGTATTTGTATAGGCCATAGCATTGGGAAACAAACAATATAAGGAGACAACAGTGTTGTCCAAAGAAAATGGAGACAACAGAAATCGTCAATTATTATGTACTCTGAATAAAGTATAGAACAATATAATGAATTTTATTTGTATTCAAACCTATTGGGTTTTAACTGAAGGACGGAAGGCGGAGTTGAGATTGTCATATATATTAAAAAAATGTTTTGGATATATAATAGGTGAAGTGACTTGTAGATTTTTAAATAGGAAATGGAAGATATAAGATGAGAAAGCCAAAAAAGGAAGGAAAAGACATGATCCGATTTGCTTAAGATGAAAGGGGAAAGAAGAGTACGAACTACAACACATCTCCTCGCTACACAACTTTTTTAAGTTCCAAGAAAAAACTTTGACAAATCAAAGAAAATAAAAAGACTTGTTGACCAACACTGCAGCTGCAGGATAGCTAGCCTGAGTTTGATACTTAAACACATTGTACTATCTCTCTTCTCCTTTAAGATTTTCTCAAGATTTATATGTATATATGAAAATAGTATATATATATATATATATATATATATATATATATAGTACTTGTGTACATATAAATACTTTTATAAGATATATGGGTGACTAAAAGTAGATATCATGAGACTCTTGAAGTTTAAATATCATTTGTACTTCTGCTATTTCGTTTAGGTTCATCTGTATAAGTCTAGATTTTATTAAATCTAATTGAAACCTTATTGTATAGCCTAAAAACCAAGTATCATGTCAACATTTCTATGTATTATTTCAATTGGGTTGCGTCAATGATTCAAGACAGCACATAGAACTAATATACATACATTTTATTGGTCAAAAAAATATACATACATAAAAAATGCAAATATCGTGAAATTACATCATTTACGTTTAGCAAAAAGCTTAACAAAAAATAGTCATATTCGTTTTTGTGGCTTGTAATTAACTATCTCACATTTATATACACAAAGCGATGACTTACTTGTTATTGGCGTACTCATAGAGACGGCCACGAGTTGAGAAGACGATGAGGGCAACCTCGGCATCACAGAGAACTGAAAGCTCGTAAGCCTTCTTCAGGAGTCCATTTCTTCTTTTGCAGAACGTCACTTGTCGATTTGTTGAATTCTCTATCCTCTTGATCTCTATCTTTCCTCTTCCCATCCTTCATTTTAATTTAAACCCAACAAGATTTATAAATAACTACCTATATATAAAATTATAAATACACTAAAAGTTTCTCAATTTGGACATTATTGAATAGATAAAATACTGTTCAACAAACAAACAAATGATTGATATACTTCAAAAGAGTGTGAAATAATATTTATAATTTTAAAAATTGTAGGTAAACAAAAACCCTAAGCTAGGGTTTGAATTAATATAATTTAATACCTAACCAAACTCAGTTTTATGCGTTAAGTGAACAAAAGAATTTTCTTTTCGTCTCCCAACTTTCTTGGGAAAAGAAAATTAAGGATGTGGTGTGATTGATTTCAAGGACAGACAAACAAAATCAATTGGATTTGATGCGGATCTGATGTAGCTGAAACAACAGTTTATGAATTTGTTCAAATCTTTCACTATATATACATATAAACATTACCATGCTATGAAAACCCTTTAACAAGAAAAAAAAAAACATTACCATGCTTGAGAATCATGTGTATACCATATGTTTCTATAAACTCATGATTATAATAGACATATATAGATCTATATATAATACTAACGCTTCATCAAAATATATTTTTTTAATGGGAAGAAATGAGGAGGTAAATCTGACGAATTTAATTACATGACTTTTTGGAATCCAGATAAAATTTATTTTGACCCATCCCTTGTGCTATCTATATCTATAGATTGGGTCTCTCTCTCTCTCTTCAATAAACATCTGAAATGCTTCACGGACTCAAACGGCAAACAAACACATGTAATTTAACTTTAGATCTGCAAGATTTCCACACTTCAGAGAAAAGGGTTTACAAAATCATTGATCTCTAATCTGGGTGTATGACGAATTCTTAATATATATTTTTGTTTCAAGGAAAATTGGTAAGAACTTACAAAATAAAAATAGTAGAAATATGGAGAGAGAAAAGAAAACAAACAGCTACAAAAAAAAATTGAGAAGGCACTGATGCACATGAAACTGAAGTTAGTACAGAAGGAAACATTATTACACATAAAGGAGAAAGAGAGAGAGACGGAGACAAAAATATGCTTAGTTTCAAGAAGGTGAAGAAAAAAAATCCAGCAGATTTGGAAGATATTCAGACCAAAACCCTTAACTTTAGCTGACAGGAAAGGAAACAGAATCTTACAGAGATCTACATGCGAGAAACTTAAAATAAACATAACCTAAATTTAATTTTAATCTGATATGACAAAAACATTTTTTATGATCGATCTCTTATTTTATTTTTTTCCTTGGAAACGCATCTAACGAAGAAGAATTGATTTTTCTTTTAATTTTCCTAAATTTGAAATTTAGTTTGTGAACAGAGGCAAGGGCAAGAAACGACCCATCATGAAAGAATTATTATATAAGTTTGGAATCTGTAATATATAGAGAGATATGTATATATAAATGTAGAGTTTTTGAATGAAGAGATGTGTACAAAGATGGGAACTTGATGAGATCAAGAAGTGTTTTCCATTATGAGAAGTAGAAGTAAAGACATGACAGACAGACCTGAGAATTGCTTCACCCAACTCAATTCAGCTTTCGGAATACAAGACAACAGGGAAAAAAAAAGGAAAGAAGAAAGTTTTGAGTTTTTTAGAATCCCAAAAACAAACCCAAATTCGTTTCTCTTCAAAAACCCTAAGCTTCCCACTCAATATGTCTATTTGTAGACGTTTCTTTTCTTTGCTCACCTTCCAACGTCCAGAGAGAGAGAGAGAGAGAGAGAGAGAGAGAGAGAGAGAGAGAGAGAGAGAGAGAGAGAGAGAGAGAGAGAGAGAGAGAGAGAGAGAGAGAGAGAGAGAGAGAGAGAGAGAGAGAGAGAGAGAGAGAGAGAGAGAGAGAGAGAGAGAGAGAGAGAGAGAGAGAGAGAGAGAGAGAGAGAGAGAGAGAGAGAGAGAGAGAGAGAGAGAGAGAGAGAGAGAGAGAGAGAGAGAGTGAGAGAGAGAGAGAGAGAGAGAGAGAGAGAGAGAGAGAGAGAGAGAGAGAGATTACAGATTCCAATGTATATGTGACTAGGAATGTCAAATTTTGGCCAGCTAATTGTCAAACTTGTAAATGGTTAGAAAATCAGAAAATCTTTAATAAAAAATTTAGATTGGCATAAGAACTGTAATTTACCCGAACTTGTTAGGAAAGTCGCATGTTTAAATTTTTTATCTTACAATTTGATAATTACTCTAGTACTAACTTCTTTTTTTTTTACTAAAGGCTTTACTCTAGCATTAACTTTCATTTGTATAGTTTTTACTTCTTCTGTTTCATTGTTTCATTGTAAGTGTTACTTAGACACTTTTTACACATATTAAGAAAATGATTAAAATGTATTTATGTTTTCATTAATTATATCTAATTAATCAATAACATTTTAGATAAATAAATTTATTTATTAGATCAATGCATTTTACAATTAATATTCAGCTGAAACTAAATAAAAATTGCATTAAAAATCTAAAATGACACCTTTTATGTACAACAAGAAAAAAACTCTAAAGTAACACTCTTTAAGAAACAACTAGACTTTGATCTGCGCGCCTGCGCGGATGTATATTTTGAAAAATATGTTGATATTTGTTTTTCATGTACTTATTAGAGTTTGACAAAATGAATCCGAGGAATATAGTACCAAACCCGAACATAAATTGATTAAATATTCGAATTATTCAAAATTTTGTTATTTAGAGAACTGAATCTGATCCGAACCGAAGTATTCGGGCACCCGAATTTATCTAAAAATAGATTTATATACTTATATATATTAATTATTTTTAGATTTAATGTATATAAAAAATCAAGAATGATACTTTTAAATTGGTTTAAATACTTAAAAATATATATATAGATAGTCAAAAGTAAATATCTGAAATAGTTAAAGTATATTCAAATCACCAAAAAAAAAAAAATTATTGATTTCGTATCCAAAATTTTAAATCAAGCCAATTCATATGTTAAGCTTAGGTATTCTGACATATGTTATTCAAATTTATAGGTAATATATTATTTTATTTATAGATTTTGAGAAATTTAAAATAGATAATGATTTAAAAATTTAAAAATAATTTAAATTGGTTATCCAAACGCGAACCAAACCCGCAAAGATCCGAATCGAACTTAAACCCAAATTTAGAAACATCCTAATAGGACTGAAATCTTTGACCCTGAAAATCTGAAACTCAAACCGATCAGAACCAATCCCGTATGGGTACCCGAAAGCCCATCCTTAGTCATTATTATATATCGTATATTGTCATCACATAATTAATCGTATTTTATACCTACCATTATATAAGTAATCATATAATTAATAGTATTTTATATGTACCATCATATAAATAATTACATATATTATATTTTTAAAACTTAATATGAGATATAAAAACCATAATTTGAGTTGGTATTTCAAATTGGGCTTTGTATTATATTTTTCTTATATATATTGACAACATTTTTTATAATGGTTATTGAAAAATAGTTTAGTAAAAATTCATTTTTGAATATATGTATTATTTTTAATCAATTTTTGATATAAATCAACTTTAAATTATTATTTTGATTTGAAATATGTGTATAAAGTTTAAATTTTGTTTTATGGTTAGTTTAAAAAAAAGTTTTAGGTAATTAGATTGACCCATTTTTCGTATATTTTAAAACTGACCGAGATAGATAGTTTATTATAATATGATGGACTTTTGAGTTTTTTTAATAACATAAGCCCATTACTTTTTTTTCATAATACTACTATCTTTGTTTCTAAACAATTTTTTTTTTTTAAAAGACTACAATCCATGTTTCCAAACACTTCAATTTTTTTTAATAGTCCTATTCAAGTCTCCAAACACTCCAATTTTGTACTTGAGTTTTAATAATATAGATGGAGTAATTTTTAGACATGTCCTTTTCACATAAAACATCACTTGTTTAAAATTATTGTAACTTACAATTTGATAATTACTCTAAAGTATTTACTTTCATTTGTATAGTTTTAATTTTGAGAGTCGTGGCATTTTCACTTAAAAAGATGTGAAACAAACAGAAATATTTATATTATTAAAACTGAAATACATTTTGCTACTGTTTGAAAATTTAGATAATATATTAAATGAAAGTTGTTTGGAAACAAGGATAACATATTAAATATTTTTTTATTTACATATTTAGTCACTGTATTTCTTTCTCATTTACAGATTATGTCGTTTGGAAACTTGGATAGCAGATTAAATGAAAATTGTTTGGAAACACGGATAGCAAATTAAATATTTTTTTATTTACACATTTAGCCATTACATTTCTTTCTTATTTACAAATTTGCCACTTCACTTAAAATCATAAAATTAAATTTATTACAATGAATTGTTATTTCTTTTTGCTGAAAATAAAAACACAAACTGTAATATATATTATATATTAATCTGTTACAATACAACTTTCAAGAAAACCAAATATCATAAAATTAATAATAATTCATAAAAATCTACTGTAAAAATTAAATCATTTTAAATAAATAAACAAAAAAATCAATAGGTTAATATATGAATATTACAATTACATCAAATTACATCAAGTTATAAAATTATAAATGTAATATTACGTACGCATAAAAAATTATTATCAAACATCTATATTATAATATAATATATTCTACTCTAAATATATTTTACAAAACATAAAAATATAAATAGACATTTTATAAATCAATGGTTTTGAATGCAAGTTAAATCCAACACCCGCGCGGGGGCGCGTATCAAGATCTAATTTATATTATTATAAACAGATTGGTGATTTTTAGGGCCTTAAGATAGTCCATAGCAAAAGTATTATAACTATAAGTTTATTAATAGTATTTTATTTTAATATTTGCAACAATAAAACTAAAAATAGCTTTCTTACCTTTAAATTATATGTGGTAAGCAAACGGTCTAAAATATACAGAGAATATTTCTATATCTGTAAAGCTGTCTACTTTCACAGCGGTTAATTAATATCTTTTGGATATTTTTTACTAGTGTAATTTTTCTGTTTAGATGATTACTAATCTCCACAGTGGTAAAACTCAATTATATGAAGGTAAGAAAACAATGAATTGTATTTTTTTCATAATGGACGAATCCTTATACTGAAACTTAATCTAATATTACATATTTAAGAACATCTACCATGGCCAAGGAAGAATTAACAGTGATAATCTTTTGATAATTTGATATGATGATTCAAACCCTATCATAATCCATAAAATATGTACCGTTCATAGTTTATCACTGTACAACCACCCATTGATTAATTTTTTTTAGACACATATATGTAATTTGATTTATAATACTAACCTTAGAGACGTTCAACAAAAAATAATAATTTAACTTTAGCCTTCAATTTATTGTTTACAAACCTTCTTCATACACTTCATCAAAAAAAACTTTCTCTATATACTTTTATTAAAAAAGAAAATCTTATTTTACAATCAGACATATATATACAAAACATCCACGTAAATGTACGCATGCATCACTCGTTAATGAAAGTGAGAACATACACATAATATTAATTTATTATATGGCACGCAAAGTATACCATCAAGATTTAAAAGATTCCTTTGGAGGAAAATTAAAGAGAAAGGCAACTTACAAAAAAAAATATTAAAGAGAAAGGTGAATTTGCAGAGCTTAATTTAGGGTTTGAAAGTGACAGGCGCAAATTGTATTATTGCAGAAGAGCGAGAGAGAGAGAGAGAGAAAGTAGAGAGAGAGAGAGGGAGACGTTAACGTTGTGAATCTTGTGATGCATCTCGTCATTCATTTGCCCTAGTTTCCGTTTTCTCTCTCTCACCTTATTAAGTAATTTTGTCTTTACTTTCCTTCTTAATCACACCAAACTCCAAACCCATTAGTCAAAAAAAAAAAAAAAAAAACTCCAAACCCTTAATATATTACCAAGTTAACTATTTAAGCCATTCGGTAGGTTTGTGTTGGCCTGAGAGTTTGTTTTCGGTTTAGTTTCTGTTCGGATATTTTGATTCTTTTTTTGGTTTTTTGATTCTACACGTTTAGAAACCGTTCCAGTATACTGTATACACACTTTGATTTGGTTGCTGTTCTCTAAATTTTATTTTTCGGACAGCAAAGTTAAGAACCGATCGATACCCAAAATTTGGTTCTGGTTTTTTTAAATAATTTCAGATATTATGAGTAAAAATATCGGATAACTCATGTTTTCATGTTAAATATCCAGTCATTCAGGTTGTTCGAATAAAAATATCATACAAATCTAATAACTTTAAAAATAAACTTATTCCGATGATTCTGGGTTTATAAATTGTACTCTTAAAATATTTGGTTATATAGAGAATAATTATAATTAATATATAATCTGTATTTTAAAAACCGAGTTCCCATTCGGTTCTCGTGTTGATTCCGGGTTGGTTTCAATTTTATTGATTCCAAAGATATAGGATCCGTTCATATATTTATGAAATTTATTTTGGTTTTAATTTTTTATTGGTTCTATACGGTTCACTTCCTCGGTTCCAGATAAATATGCCCAGCCCTATGCTTAGACATTCGCTTGTTCATGTCGGATTTGGGTCGGTTTTCTTTGCGTCTGGATCCTTCGGAACTTAGATATTTAGACTATATAGGTATTTGTAATTTTGTTGGTTCAAGTTTGGTCGCTTCCAACCAGATCCGGATCAGTCTGGGTCACAAAACTAAATACATGTAAGAATTGGTAAATTTTGGTTATGTATCGGGTACATGAGTGTATTCGAAAACCCAAATATATCCAAAACTCAAAAAATCAAAAATATTTGAATATCTGGAAATACACAAAGTATCTGAAAAATAAAACATATTTCTAAAATCCAAAATTTTCTTGAAACCCAAAAATATATCTTAAAAAATGAACTAGAAACTTATAAAAATATGAAATACTTAAATATACCCAATAATACCTACAGTACTACATAAAATTTAGTGTAACTCCAATATCCTATTGACTTTTTGAACAAGACCTGAACCCGAACAGCCCGCGAGTCCAACAAAAAACACAACAGTTTTTTAGCATAGACTTGGACCCGAACCGAACTTATATTTTTGGGTCGATTCAATCATATTTTTGGGTCCGATTAAAATGCCTAAGCCTATCATTCATTATTGTTAAATTATGTTTTAGAATATGGTGTTTAGGATGTCAGAAAGGCTCTTTCAAGGCAGATTATAAATCAATTAAAGAGTTGCAAAAAGTTTTAGCGATTATATATATGGACTAATAGGATTTATAAGTTTTTAAGGCACGGAAGAAATTACGTACGGTCACTGCAATGCTCCTTGTCATTATCAGACGATTAATATACTATAATCAATTTCATAAGAACACGCGACTACGGTACACAAGAGTAATAATGTCGATGATTTCCTCTACTATTATTTAGAACTTTTTTTGGTGCAAATATTATTTAGAACTTCAATAAATCGATTATTATCAACTCTAGTCTTACCCATTAAAGATTTTTTTTTCCCAATAAAAAATTATTTTAGCTACGTTGAATTTACATTGTTTTTTTTCTCGTTTTAAATTTTAATGGATCCCTATAAAGTTATTGCTTTTCTTGTAATTATGCTCAGACCACTTGGGTGTATTAATGAAGAGTTAAGAACATGTCAAAGCTGTGCTCGAACCTTCTGTGGAAACACGTTTTCATAAAGTTAACACCACTGGTCGGGCCTAAATATAGCAACCCAATAATACATAAATACTTTTTCACAAAAGAATATATTTACAATACTTTTGTGTAGCAACCTCATCAAATTGAAGTTTTAGCACACGAAAAGAGAAAATTACAAATTATAAAACCTAAAATCTAAACAATATGATCTAGAAACTAAACCTTGCATCCTGTTAATCTCCACAACCTAAACTCAACACAAAAATATTAGATCATCTGAGGCAAATTAGATCTGTTTGGAAATTCATTTGCCAAAAATAAAATACTTAACAAGAGAAAAAAAAAGCAAAAAGCTAATAACAAATTGTGTTGTTACAACCTATTGACGAGGATATTTTTTTTTGTTCGGAAACCAAACACATCAAAGTCGCTCACTGTCCGTCCACTTTGCAGTTTCTTTTTGTCTATTGCTAACATATATTTCTGTTCCAACATTGATCGATGTTCACACTTGCGTTTCTGGTTTGGTTCCTATAATCAAAATACTGAATATGCAATGCATTGACCGGCGTGGTATAATAATTCTACAACTACTGCCAAGATCCATTTTGCATGTGGCTTATGCAGAAGCAGATGTTGTCATATGTGAGAAGGGCTCGACTTACAGGTGAACTTCATTGGAAAAATTGGAACCATTTGGTAAAGCTTGATGGATAAAGAAAATGAATACATAAAATGTTTCTTTAAGAATTACAAACAGAGAACCAACCCCATATGCAACAGAGTTTCTCAATGCAAAGTGGGAAAAACAAAAAACAAAAATCCATACAATAGAAACAATTTTGGACCACCCCTTCACTTTGAGAAAGAAAAAAAAAAGGCTCAACTGAATCCGTACATGTCAAAAGTCTTGTCCTCGGGTGGTCTCGGGTTGTTGTTGGCACCTTCAGGCACTCTAAAGCTCTCCATCGGTGGAGGAGCTGTAGCGGGAGATGGGGCCCAGTGTGGAGGAGGAACAGAGAAGTTAGAACCAGAAGCCTCTTGATGTAAGACAACAACATTAGGATTTGCTTGTGGTGAGTTCCCTGTGGTTCTTCGGTTTGAGTTATTTGCAGAGGAGGCCAGAGACGGTGTGTATGATTGTTGTTGCTGATTCTTCATTGGTGATTTGGGCCGCAGAGATTCGATATCAGGAGTTGTCACAACTAGATGCGGTGCGTCTGGAGGCGGATTCCTTCCTCCTCCCCCTTGCCACACTTTACCATCCTTGTCCGCAAAGTTCCTCACAAAAGCCTAAATAGAAACACGCATTATCACCAAAACCGGTCAAACAGATCTTCACACTTCTTGTCAGAAATAGATAGATGTCTGCAGAGTGAACTTAAAGAGTTTTTTTTTACTTGTGATTCGAAGTTTGAGGAAGAAAGGCCTTTTCCAACAGTAAGCCAGCCAGCTCGAATATTGTGATCTTCGCCAAAAAGCTCAAGCCTTCGGCGACCAAGTGCAAAATGCTCTATTATCCTATACATATCTTCAGGCTTTTGAGTCGAACCTGCAACTTTGAAGCGCAGAAAGGAGCAATTAAGCAAAATGGCTTGCAACAAAGCAGCGATACATATTCATTAACTTTTACCAAAACAATCTTATTTTATACTTTCATTCAACTGAAGTTGTGACATGTTGGACAAACTTATCAACAGGCCCACTTAATAAGAAACTTGAAGCTGGAAGCAAGCACATTTTTTACTAACCGTAGGGAGGCTCTTCAGCAATAATCACATCAGTGTCAATGTTAGCATGGATAATATGTCCATCAGTGCTACGTCGAACAGTACCCTTTATCCCCATCAAGCAGTGCTCCTTTACAAAGAGGGAGAAAATAATAATAAGCAAAAGATGAATCAAACAAAAATGCAATGGTAGTCCATAACAGACCTTGGAGCGCTGAAACACAGTACGCGAATCGTGGCGCAATGTTGGTGCTGCACTACTTTTGTTGGTCTTCACCCAGCAAATGTCTTCGCACCTTCTGAAACCCCACTGTAACACCCAAACAAACAAACAAAAAAAAAGTATATATATATATTAGATGCAGCGAATACTACTTATCAAGACTAACAAATGAAAGGAGCAAACCTTCTTCAGGCATTGGCGCCCTTGCTCTAGCCCAACACCATCACCAACCCAAAGGAAGACAAAGGAGGGAGTGTCAGCTATTGCCTACAGAAACATGGAATATTTTTGCTTTTGTTATACACCGTCATAACATATATGGAGCCACAAGTTCTACTCACAAGCCAAAAAATATATACATGTTAAAAGTACCACATCTACGTCTAACAGATGATACTGCTACCCAATATTAAGTCAAACGGTAAGAAAATAATAACACCAGCCAAAAAAAAAACTTAACGCTGTAGAAAATATGTATCCTAAACCACCTATGAGCATTTAAAAGAGTAAATAGTTACCTCAATCTTAAGATTGATGATGTCCTCAAATGACCAATACTCCATAGTATCAGAAACACCAGGAGCTCTATGGACATATTCCTCCCACGGTGGATCGACAAGAATAACATCAAACTTTGTTCCAAACAGCTCGGGAGATAACTCAAGTTCATGCAAGTCGCCTTTCAAATACATTGGTGCAGAGGCGGAATTAGATACAATCTCGTCTTTCTTCTGAATGAGCTCCCTAAGCTTGGGATAGTCTTCTACATTGGTAAGCTCCAGCTCTCGGATGAAATTCTGGGGACGCATTCCAGTATCCACAAAGTTCTGGGAATAGTCATTTTGCTCTCCTCTTGAAGGAGCTTTCCCAGGAGGTCCACCACCTCGAGGAGGAGGAACCCATCCCCCTGCATTCTTATCAGAAGAAGGCATCCCACGTCCCATTGGTCCAGGAACATTGAATGTAGACCCGGAGAAGTTGGGAGGGCCTCCTCCTCCTCTTTCAGAACCTGGTGGGTTAAAGAACATGTTGGGGTTTGGCGGAGTGCCAATCGAAGGAAATCTCGGGCCTGATGGTCCAGGGGGAAGCGGTGAGAGGACAGGGTTCACAGGTAACATATTGCCATCGACTCCTCGTGCACCAGGCCAGACAAGAGCTGGGGGAAATGGAGGCATGAAAACAGGAGCCCCGGGAATCGGAGACATGCCAGGGGTAAGAGAGTGAATGGGACTAGGTGGTGGCATTCCAAGGTTCGCAAATGGCGGCCCCATGATAGGCAATTGAATAGCACCTTGTTGGTTATCTCTGCCACCACCACCTCTTCCTCTTCCACCCCTTGCGGGTCTGTTCCCTTTCATGCCGCCTTGTGGAGTCTGCGGACCTCGGTTAGGCGTTGTTTGCATGAAATTGGTCCGACTAGGTGTTGCACCTCTCTGGTTTCTTGCTTTAGCTCCTGAGTAATCAGAGCTAGCTTCACCAGCTTCGTCTCTCGAATCCTCACCATAAGTTTTGTTTTCTTGGTTGTAACCCCAATCTTCATCAGGCTTCTTGGGAGGTTGCTGAGCAAAGTTCATTACCCCATCAAGCGGTTTGGTTTGAATCTCAATCACATCATAATTCTCGTTTGAAACGCCGCCACTTGACAAAGCCTTAACAGCCTCACCCCTGTTTCCATCTTTCCTACCACCCAAACGACCATGTGACCTCTCGCCTTCACTCCTTTCACGTCCTTGCCTTGGATACTCCCGTTCCCTGCCACGATCATCTTTCTGATCTTTATCACTGCTACTAGAATGTCTTCTCTTCCAACCTTCTTGATCCCTGTCTCTGTCTCTATCAGACCATCCCTCATCTCTTCCTCTGGATCGGCTATATTTGTCCTTGTCATAGTCTGCCTCTGAATGTTCTGATTCTTGATGACGCCTTCCACTTCTGTCTGGTGTCTTAGACCTGCTAGACCGACCAACTTCCCCTTTCTTAAGAGGACTATCTCTATCATCTTCCTTAATGCCACGTGTCTTACCCTTCTCCTCTCTGCTACTCGATTTCATACTTCTCTCAGACTTTCTACCATCACCACATTCATTACCGACAGAATCAGAAACCTTACTGCTTTTGTTGTGATCCCCTCTTTCGCTGTCGGGAGCAGCAGCAGCAGCAGCTTCGTCCCATCTCCTCCTCTTGCTCGAATCAGAAGAAGAACCGTGAGTCCGATCCCGACCACCGCTTTCTCTTTTGTCGGAACTCTTGGAATCGCGATCGTGATAATCATCAAGAGCCTTGTTGTCTTCCTTGATTTTACTTCGGGAACTCTCAAGTTCCGATGCTTTTGCACTCAACCTTCTCTTCTCGCTTCTCTCTCCACCTTCCTGCTCTCCGTCTTCATACCAAGTACTCAGCTTTTCTAACGAACTCTCTTCTGATTTCTTCTTCATTTGCCCTCTCTCTCCCTCTTTCTACAGTTAGGGTTTGTATATTAACGCCGATCAAATCGACGAGACGGTCATACCATCCAAACACCAAACCAATGGGCCTCTTTGGGCTTATGGGCTACATCTATTATATTTACGTTTTATTCTTTTACTAATTCACCTAATATGCGTACGTAGAATAAAAAGTTATCAACGTTTTTTTTTCTTTAATTTTAACTTTTTATTGCCAACCTGAAATCCATAATTACAGCTTCAGTTACAAGTTTGATTCAATCATTTTTTTTAATTCCAATAGGGCTAGACTAGCTTTGCATGCCCACAATACCAACACGTTCCACTATCTGAATAGCAACAACCGTTTTCAATCGTTGATGATCACCACCACTAGAAGATGGGGTTTTACTTCATTTCCTTCCGATCTTCTCATAACATCACTGGAGTAGCTTGTGAATGATAATATCTTCAAACCCGTAACTTAAACTATCGATGAAGCTCTCGACACAAACAGTAAAAAAGAGATAGCAAACCTTAGGGGGACCACCGGGACCTCACAAACCGCAGAACAATCGGGAAAATGGACCGCCAAGAGCCCAAGAGACTACACAGATCAACATAGACAACACACATTCATCAGACACGTCATGCTTCAATGGAAGACAGAACCAGCCACAAAAACTTCATTCCCTGCAAAAAATAAAGAAAGAGATCAGTTTGCCAAGGTGACAAATTAGCCGACTTAGCATTGGGATAACCCATCTCCATCCAAACCTCCTCGCCATCCGCAAACCAACTGAACCACCCACAAAAACTTTATTCCATGCACAACGATGTCTTGGTCCAAATTAATGACCTAATTCTATATTTCTTGCACTTAATTCACAGACACTCCATGCTGGAGACACGGAGAGGAGCCGAGATATAGGAACTGAAGAAGTCATAACCATTCGTGAAATGGCCCGAACACATTGCACCAGTACGAGAGACATAATTAACAAGGAGATAGCAACTTCAAGCGATGTTGAGACCCCCGCCATAGGCGACAGATCCTCAACGCGTCACCTAAATTGCAGACGCACGCCAAAGAAAGAAAACCACTACATGGTATCTTGAACCTGTGCACGGACCGACAGTATCCACCGCCACCTCTCCTGAGCAAAAGCAGACCTACCACCATCGCAAGATACAAAGCGTCGCTGAGAATGCAAGCTTTACGCACCACTCCACACAGAGGCAGAAGATCCATGGAATACATCAACACATCGAACACCAAGGAGAGAGACGTACAAGAACAACATGCACCTCCATTGATGAAAGGATCCAAAAATATCTACAAAATGAAACGCAAACCCATTGGAGCCCTCACCCAATAATTAACTTTGCTTGCCTCAGATGCTCACCGCCTCGCTGAATCTGAGAAAGACAGCCATCCACCACAAAGCTAGTCCTCCCCGGAGAAAAACCAGAATACCCTACAGCAGAGACACTTTCACAGAACCACACATCTCAAAGACAAAGGGAAAAAAGGCAAAACGAAGCTAAATGAAAGAGGGTGGGGAAAGGAGAGTACCTCTAGCGACCATGGGCGCAACCACTGGTCGCCGGAAAAAAACGTAGCAAAGATTAAAGTGGAGTCTTGAAAACAGCGGTTGGAGGTTTTCCACATTTAATTTTGTAATTACCTTAGGTTATCAGAGTTTGGGTTTTATAGTATATATATTTATTAATATAGTTTTCAATGATATGTTTTCGGTTTGAGATTCTCATGTCTCCCTTTTTCGTCCTTGCTCTAAATTATTGATTTCCATTATTTATATTTAAATAATAAAAATGAATAAGAGTAAATAATAAAAATGAATAATGGTATAGTTATTAATTTGTACTCTATTTTGAAAGGTTATTTTGGAAATAAAATTTCAGTATAGTTCTTGAAGAATTAAGAATACAATAAATATTAATAACTGATCTCAATAGTTATCGAGTCCAAGAAACTAGAGTATCTGCATCGTGTGTTCAGAATTATGGTAGATGTGAGTTGGACAGTTGGTATAGGCCTAGTAAATTTCAATGTATGGTAGTAAGAAATGCTTATTTTAAAATTAAGATTTCGAATTCGACTCGGAAAAACTTGTTTTGTCTTTTTTTAAAAATTATTAAAAAAATATATTATCTTCCTCCATTTTTTATTTGATTTTTGTACTCCTTAAGCTATTTTTATGGTTACCATAAACTGTTTTCCCTTAAATCATCAAAATTGTGAGTGTTGTTTATGTCTCACTTAGATATACAGTGAAACCTCTATAAATTAGTAATGTTGGAACTACACCAAAACTATAATTTTTTTATTAATTTATCGATATACTAGTTGAACCAAAAAATCAATTTGGGACTATAAAATTATATTATTTTATAGAAATTTTTAGTGTATATTAATTTATAGAGTATTAATTTAAAGAGGTTATACTGTATATGTCACAAACACCAATTTTAAACATTCATAATTCAAAAACGCGATGGCTTCAAACAGCTGTGTGCTCATAGTGCGCCCGATTCCAAGCGATTACAAGCAATTCCTCAGCAAATGAACATAATCCTCGGATGGATGTCGTCAATGCAGGGAACACAGGATGAGAATCTGCAGCCCTTCGTAGTTCACCAAAACTTTCAGCCGAAGTTGCGACAACATCTTTACCACTGGATCCAGGAACGGGCTTCGATCTAGGAGATGAAACTCTAGCACTCCTAGGGATTTGGTCACCAGCGCAAGGAAGGAGCACAAGAGAAAAATTGTCGTCATTTAACGAACCATTGGGGGTCATTACAGACGAATGGCTTAGGGGTAAAAATATTTTCTAAAATCTCTTCAGTCAAAGATGCCATCAAAATAAAAACAAAGGAATGAAGCAAATAAAAGATCAGACCATCGAATCAAAATCAAAAAAGAGTAAAGGCATAGATGAAGAATGAGAAATGAACTACGTGATAAGGAAAAATTAGAGAAAATAACAAAAATTGTGAAAAGAAGTGGGAAATCTTATATATTAATAACAGAAGTCACAACCTTGATTCATGTGTGATTTTTTTTTTTAAATGGACCCTTACTAGAAATCAGTTATCATTCATCTTTTACTAATAACTAGGTAGACCGCCCGCACGCATGTGCGGGCATTAACATTAATATTAAATTGATAATTACGTATTTACAACTATATAATACTTATGTTACATGTATGTGGTTAATATGAAAGATTCGATGTTACATATTGATATTTATAATATGTTCATATGAACAAAGAATACATTAGAACGTTTAGATTAAAAATTTCAGTGTTTTGTATAAACAATATGAGTTATAGAAAATACAAAGTACCTTAAGTCCATAAAGTAGAGAAACCAGACCTTAAGACCAATGCTTCGAGTTCTGTCTAAATTAAAGTAAAACCCACACATCATATAAGATCATATTTCCCATGTCTTGAGAGCCAGATCATCATGAAGAGTGCTCTCGATTTTCTTAGCACCAACATCTTTCCAGTCTATTGAAAGCATTGTCCCAATAGATTCCACCTACTGATTGTGCAAAACTGCAAAAGAGTCAATCAAAATGCCAAAAACATTGTAATCTCCATGAGAGAAGAAAGACTAAATAGAAATATAGATAGATAGATACTCACAAATGATTTGCTCTAGCACTCCTCATATCCTCATCAGAATTCAAATATATCTCACGGAAGAACTTGTTCAAAGCAGCGTCTCCTTCAAGCTTATCATCCTTCTATTCTTTTTCATTGCAGCTTCAAGCTTGTCATAGTCTTTTACTTTCTTGGAAGAATGATAAGCCGGTCTCATCGAAACCTCTGCACCATTACACAAACAAATAATATAAATTTAAAAATGTCTAGAGTCTGTGATTCAAACTTCTCATTAGGTGAAACTAAATAATAAGAAAATAGAAAGTAGAAAACATGTTTTAGAAATTTGGGTCTGGCAAAACGGCTGGTTGTTTGCCATGTTCAAGAGAGGTCCATGTGATTATCTCTGCTTTTAAAAGACTTTTCTTAATTTTGGTTGATATTACTTCATAACTGCACTTCACTACTGCTATCTGAATACACACCGCAAGGAAAAAAAAGTCAATACAATGTGTATAACTCAGAACATGGCATTGTTTACCAATCTAATAAAACATATCATTTATATCTGATAAAGCGTATCCTTTAGATACATAACTCTTTGAACTGCTTATAGGTTAAGCATGATTATTCTGTTAGTTCAAAAAGTTAGAGTTCAAAAGGTTTAAAAGGACTGCTTGGTACTATCTAATAAAATGTATCCTTTAGATGTCAATTATCCAATTACATCTATAAACCAATTACCTTTTCCAACAATCTCGGTTTGAGATGATACGCTTTCTCTCTTGGAACATCAGTCACAATACTCAGATGCAAAATCACTTACATAATTGACACAATTTACATAGAAGTGTTTATCATGGAGGTGTGTTCTGAGAATGCATTATGCTTCAAACGATCACATTTAACACTAATCTTAAAACATCAGAAAAATATAATTGAGAAAAAACAACTATTTCACGCATAACCCCAATAAAAAATCAGCCATGAAATATAAAAGAGAGATTTGAATTACCTGAGATTTATTATCATTGGTTTCATTGTAACAACAGAGATGATTTACGGTTTCCTTCTCTAAGCCTTGAGTCAGAAAAGAGGTAATTCTAACAAAAATATTTAAAGATATAAACAATCGCCAAAAGATAACAAATTATTTAATTGATAGGACAACGTCAATAAGTTTCAAAGTTTTTAAAAAGCTTTGAGATTACCTTTGGCTTTCAGACGTAGCTGAAGAGGATCATGCACAATAAATAAATTGCACTTGATTAGCATACACATCTTATATTATATTTTTGCTAAGTGATTTAACTTTATAAAAAAAAAGAATTACTTTTTCGAAAGGGATGATCAGTTATTGGATAAACAGAGTCGTTTCTTTTTGTTAGTTGAATCACTACTGATGCAAAAATGTAGATAGAGATACAGCATGGAGAGGAAGAGAACAAAAATAAACGGAGAAAAAGAATCCCTCATAAAATTACCAGTAATGGTGTTCCCGTCTATGAGTTACTTATTGATTATCATACACCTGCGCAAGATCACAAAAGTAGAATTTAAATTAGAACGATCAAAAACATATGAAAACTTAAAAGATAGATACGTGAAACTAATGAGGGTGGCGTGATATTTATATAGCAAATTAGTTTAAGTTTCTAAATGACCTAGCTTTCAAGAAAAGGTATGAGATATAATATCCTCTAATAAATTTTAATTCAGCTATGAGATAGAATATCTTCTAATAAATTTTTAAATATATTCTGGTTATAATATATACATAATTTTGGTAACTCAAATCTTGCTATATATATATTTAAATATTAAATGCATGATATTAGGAAAGAATATATCCCGTCAGTTGATTGCAACTGGTTTTTTATAAAACAAATCTCACTATAAGGATTTCAATAATAGATAATAAGGAAAGAATAAGGAATTTTAACGTTAAAACCCCTCAACTAAGTTTGTTTTGGGTAAAAACCCTCAAACTAAGTATTTAACGGAAAAACCTCCTAAACTAACTTTATTTAATGAATTAAACTCTAACAGGTCATAATTACCATTACTACCAGTAAATCTTTAGTTTAGGGGTTTCTACACTAAGTAAACATAGTTGAGGAATTTTGTCATTAAAATGAAAAAATTCAAAATATTGTAATAGGAGGATAAATTTTCAAAATAAATTTTATAAATTAATGTATAAGCTTTTATAAATGACTTAAAACCTCTTATAATAATTTAAAACATTTGATAAGCTAATATAAATAATTTTATAAATGTATTTATAATTTTATAAATGATTTATAAAGTATGCATTGAATTATTAGACATTAATAGTTATTATGATACTTTATATACGAATATAATTATTTCTATACGAATATAAAATCATTATATCAATTCAAATAAACATTTTTGTTTATTATTTTATGTAATTTATAAATATATAAAAATTGATCGCATTATTACTCTTTCATAGTTTCAACAATTAGTTACCATAAATAATTATTTCTAATATTATGTAGATTATTTGGAAAGTGGTAATTGAATTATCCTTTCCTTTCAGATATAATTATAATAAATAAAATTAAAAATCATCGGCCAATCAAATTATAACAATTTGAAGAGTTCATTTATGATCAACATGTAATAAAAAATCACTTATGTGAGTTCTCAATCAATATATAGTAGGATTTATATTTTTATAAATAATTTATAACATTATACAAATAATTTTAAAATTCTGATAAATATATTCTGTAAACAAAGATAAATAATTTAAAAATCATATTAATTGACATGTTTGGATTTTGTAATATTTAAAATAGTTATTATATAATTATATTCGAATACAATTCATCAAGTAGAGTATAAAATTATTATAATTATTTTATATAAAAGTTCGTTCATTATATTTTATAGTTTATAAATATTAAAAGTAATAAATAAAACATTATTAATCTTTATATAATTTTGAGAATTAGCTGCCATAAATTATTATTTTTAATATTCTTTAGATTATATGGCAAGTGATGTTAAATGTTTTTAGACTTACCTTAAAATTTTTATATCTAATTTAAATAAATAAAAATTAAAAACAATCCACCAATCAAATTATAACAATTTTTTGAAACTTCACCTATGAGCGACACGTCGCCAGAAATCTCTAAAGTGACTTCTCATTTAATATATATGGGGATATGGCTTAATAATATATCACTCATAATAACATCGACTCCTACAAAACCAGATTGGTTAACAGACCGATATTTGATTCCTTATTAAATGTAAAATAAATTTAGTCACTTATCATTATCAAACCAGTCCGTAGACCAATACATTATCCTATTGTTCTAATTCTTAACATGCAATAGAAACCATTAACCAACCGGTCCTTATACTAACACATTATAGGATCAAAATTTATATCATAAAACCAGAGTTTCATTATGTTTTAGTCACTTACACATTATGATCAAGTGATGATCCACCTCTATTATTAGAAGCATTTCACCTGAAAAGAAGCATCAAACCGGTCGGTTTTAGTTCATGATCACGTATATATATGATCACATATAATTATGTAACACATAAACACATATCTTCAAAACTAATGATCACGTATGACGTATCTACCTCGAGAATTCAAACACATATCTTCAAATTTAATTTAACAAAAAATTTCAAACTTATCATTCGGTTGCAACAATAATAACAATATTCCATAATATTCACATAATTTAAAAATAATTTCTATAAATTGATGGTCGGTTTCAATTAATCCACACAATTTGGTATTACTTGAGGGTTTAAAAGAAGGATATTCTTTATGTATACTAGAGTCGGTGTCCGCGCTTCGCGCGTATAACATGTTTAATTCAGTACCAAATTGTCCAGATTTAATGAGTGTTATTCTTTTTTTTTAACCGCGTTTGTATTTGGGAGGCATAAAATTGTCGGATACTGAGAAATTTTCTTGTCCTCGAGCTTCCTTCTTCTAAATGCAAAAAGATTTCGGTATTGAAACCATAATCACCATAAGAGAACAAAAGTGGGTACTGGAGGTTCATGTATAGCGGATGATTATCTCGTATCTCCTTCAAATTAGTTGACTGAAACTGGACGACTATATCTCTCTCACAGATAGTGTCTGACATGTCGCCAACAATAAGTCCAGCTACCTCATTTGATTGAGGTAAGTCATATTGTTTGATATTTGATTGAGCGTTCTCGAACCCGCCTAAAAACCTTTGCAAGGCAATTGTTGGCATCCATCATTTCTATAAGGACTTTTAATGTGGCTTCGTCTGCTTTTCCTTCAGAGGTTGTTTGACCTAAAGCTTCTAGCCGATTCTTAACTTCGTTTTCCGTATCAAAAATATAGATTTGTAGGTACTTGGGTGGTAAACCTGCCTTAGGAATGAGGGATCCGATACGGTGGTAAGTCTGCCCTTGAATACGGAATGTAAATGACCCTCTGCCGAAAACAACACTGTAATCTAATTTTGCTCCAATAGATGTAAAAGCTAGGAGGGCATTGTAGACTCGGATTGTCTCGCAAAATTGTATATATTGCAGTAGCTTTTCTAACAATGGGGGAGGTTGTCTCAGAGGCCGAAGTTTTATCAGTCCTTGGTTGCAACAAATGCTGAAATGTAATTCTTTTGTTTTAGGGTCTCTTCCGGTGCTCTCAGATTCCCAAACCAAAGCACCACATGATGGACATTCTAAAATTGGGTTTGTTCTCGCTTCAGAGGAGGATGATACATTTGAAGGGGCTGAAAACATTAAATAGTCGAGAGACGACTATTAGATGATGATTTAATAGGTATTTGGAACCAATGGTAACTCCACTATCAGGTAAATGGTTAGTTGACCCGATCTAAAAACTAATTTTTTTTCGTGTACAACAGTTTTCTATAAATAGATAATTAATTGAATTTAAGAAATATGTTAATAGACTGATTATATTAACGATTTTAAGTTCCTCTAATTTTAATTTAAATATATTGAACACTAAGAACTTATGATGATGCAAGTTGTATTAATGGTTTAATGTGAATATATATATATATATATATATATATATATATATATATATATATAATGCATATAAAGTAAGAAAGTATGTACCTTTTCCTTGAGCTCTATCGATTTGTCTATTTCTTGCGGACGTAGATGTGTTAGGTCCTGTAATCAAACTCGTTGTTGGTTAGTCTACATAATTAATTTGTTTTAATGTGAAGCTGTAGTTGTACTATTTGGTGCTTGCCTTCCATCCTTCGTGATGTACTTTTAGATAGCAATATTGCCCTTCGCATGCCACGTGCATTTTTTCTTGACACTGCATGGATTTAAATTTTAAATGTGTGTTAATATTCATATAGTCAATAAATACACGCACATACTTCACAGCCACCTAGGAGGGAACATTTTTTTCCCATAAAAGCATTATTAGTAAAATATATGTACAAAATTATCAATTAATTATATATATATATATATAAATATATTTATATAGTATTAGTTTCTTGTGAATAATAGATGGATAACTCACAGTCAAAAAAATTGAGGGGCGAAATGTTGTTGCACAATTCCCGCAGATGGAGCTGTCCGCAAAAAAAGTTGATTAAATAAATGAATAATTGTAATTGTTTGATCAATTAGTGCGAGACATGTCTCTATTAAATTTTGTGTATACCTTTCACTTTATTCCGTATCTCTAGCGGCCCATCCACGTTTTCGTGTCACCTTGTTCGCATTTGATGACTCTGATATTGGAAAGAAAAATATTTTGTTATTTTAACTGTGGGTACTGATGGAAAACTATACCATGTATCAACTACTATTGGTTAGGCTTTCTTATTCAACTACACGGAATACACGTTTATATAAAATACCAAAAATTGATTTTTAGTATTTTGGGCTGAGAATGGGGCTTTAGGGCCTTTGATCAGAGACGATCGATAACGTTATTAAATCCATGCTTCAAATAGATAAAAACTGATAGGAATCAGAGAACTCCAGATGTTTTAGTGGGCTGGTGAGAATGGTTTAAATGGGCTGCGAGATGGGTCAAATGGGCTGTGAAAGTGACTAAATTTTTTTAATTTCAAACTCAATCCGAAATGACATGGCAGATTGGTTGGTTCTGAATATTTTTGCCTATGTGGCAGTGTTTAGGAAGCTCCAATTTAGTCCCTTTTATATAGTAGGATATGATATCGTGAGTTGCCGTGATCTACTCATCCGTTTTCCTAAATTGTTGGTTTAAAATCAGCAAATCTATATATATAAAGGGAAGTTTTCTCTCACCTTAGCATTCCACCTCATCACATTGCATAGGGCATTTTGTGACACTTGTCACTTCCTGATTAAGAACTTAACGTCATCTATTTATTTTGTGGACTAACAAATCTGTTTTATTTATCTAGGCTTTCTGATTTTATTTGACCCATTAGCTCAATAAACGAGTTTCTTTATGTCACAATATAATGATTTAGGCCGTCGTAACATGTTTATTTTCTGTACTTTTTTACTGGGCTTATCACACTAACGTAGCGTCGTAGCCAGTTAATATGAATTTTCAGTTTTTTTCTAACTGCAGTTGACAAAGAAAACAAGAACTAATCACTGCGTCTTACTCTTTCAACAGGTTCTTTGAAGCGGGAAACAAACATAGGAGGTTAGCAGCCACATTACTACCCAGTCTACTTTCATTGTAACTAAAATGTTTACGCACAAAACAAAATAAACTGATTTGTTCCTGTTCAACCTGCAACATCCATTGTTGCACCAAGTCAACAAATAAGAGGCCACCCCTTAAACCATTTAAATTTCATTACAAATCCATTCATAATATTTATTTTTCAAGTTTCATCAAACCAAGATCAACTAAAAAACAAAAGAGTGAATTTAACATTTTTTCTCTTTTAATTGCTAAACTCATGTTAACTAAAATTAACAAGATATTGATGAAAAACCATAACCCAAAAATAGAAAAAAACAATAGGATGAGAATAAAATATAAAAATAAAACTGATTCTTAAAAAGGTTATCTCATTAATTCCAAAAGGCCTTGAACATAAATCTAATATTGATATTAAAATAAAAATTGTTTAATGGCATTGTCCAAACGGAAGACACAATACAAAATAATATGAAAAATGCATAAGAACAATAATAACAATATATGACTTAAAATAAAATCAGTAGATGTAAAAATCTACACCGCCAAAGGAAAAACATATCATACTCCAGTAAAACAACCTTAACAATCATATAAAAATAGTAATAACGGAAATAATGATTCACACCTAATATATTATGAAATGATGCAAAATAAAAACAAATGTTAAACAAAATACTTAATGAACCCCTCCTCAGCGCTACTATATCCGACTTACCAACTACAATTTGCAAAATACCAAAAACGCACACCTTAGACGATTTAGCTATTCTCATAAAATAGTTAATTCAGGTCCGATCAATATTGGACCATGATTAAAAAAATCAGTTATTGGATTCAAAATAAAGACAAAATAATTATTAATCAATACATCTACAGTGAAACCCTTAATAGATTGCCACATCCATGACATTGACAAAACATGTGACGATTGTTATTAAGAAGATAAAATAATTATTATTTTCATTCAAACAAGATAATCACAAAACAAACACATTTATTCTATTTTTATTGAATCGATCAGAAAACCACTTACAATATTTCTCTTAAACTTTAACTTCAAAACAAAGTAATATATTACTATCATTAACCACTAACAAATAGATACAAAAACAATATTGAACTCATTAGAACATAAAACATACAAACCCGGCGCTACTATAAGATAGCAATATCTACATTATAGCTAACCATAAAAACACATGCGTAATATCTACATCTAATATATATTAATTAAAATTTTACTAACAGTATATTCTGTCTAAATACCCTAACAGTTCTACTCATATATATCAATTTCAGTGCTCTTAGAATCAACCATCACCTTAACTAAAACACTTTCAGCCATGTCTATGTTTTTTTTTTAAACAACAGCTATGTCTATGATTAAGGCTTTTTCGTTACTAAAAGACATTAAGCCCTACAAAGAGGGATGGCGCATCCAAGTGAAGTTGATTCATTGGTGAGGCAGAAAACCAATTATGGAGGTGATACTTTTGAGATGATTTTCACAGATGAAACTGTAAAGAGTATTTGTATTTTTATTTTTTTTCTCAAAATCAATAATGTGTACTAAGTTTTGAAATCTGTTTTTGTTTCAGGGTAATAAAAATACACTGCTTGACCAGAAAAACTATCATACAACGTACCCATAGTAAATTACGCCTTGGTGATTGGCGACTCATAGACACGTTTATAGTGTCTCACGCAAGAGGTCAGTATCGTCCGACAGACCATCACCTATAATAGTCATATGCGGTGACAATTTACCAAGTTTAGGATGAAGATTTTGGTATCTCAAGTGACTGAACGTGGAAGTTGCAAAAGTAAGTTGCTGATACTGCCTTGATTGTACACAAACTCATTAAAAGTTACATACAAAATCAACATGTGTTTTTCAGAAACCGATCAAACTAAAAATTAATGAGTTTATAATCTTCATCTTTGATCCCAATCAACATAATCAGTTTACGTATCACCATATATCTATTCTATTAATATATATTCAATCAATACTATTAACAATCATGGTTCATAGTCTGGGTGATCAATCCTAGACCCAGCAGTAAGAACAATTAGATGAAGAACTATTAAAATATCCTAACAACAATTCATATTATCAATACATAGATCACCATTTGAAGAACCCTAATCTAACAATAAGAATACTCAAACATATTCATAAGAAACATGGTCATGATAGTATGAATAATACTTAAAATGAAAAGAGTATGAAAAATAACAAGACAAAGTAAAGAAACAAGGGAGTTTAAAATCTTTTATGTTATGAAGTTCAGATCTCTCTCTCCTCTCCTAAACTTTCCAACCTATCAAGTTTGCCTCCTCTTCAAGTGTGTGATAATGGTGCAAGAAGTCTCAATAAGGTCTGCCTCTAAAATGATACAAAACCCTAATAAATAGCCTAATATGCTGCCAAAAACTTATGGTGCAATAACTTGGAGTTTTGGATAAAACTTGTAATTTTCTTAAATGCTGATTCTCGCTCGTTCGACATCAATAGCTCTATGTCGATCGATAGTGGAAGTGATCTGTCGATCGATGTTTATTTTCAATAATTGATCCACCTTAGTGATTTCAGCATAACTCTTAAAAAGGTTCCAAAATGCTCCAAAGTCACTATTTTCCTCAAATGAGTACCAAAAGTTGTAAAAGCTCTGAAAAGACTTCATATATAAAAGACTCTACAAATATATATAAATTATGTAGGAGTGTTCAATCCGAATATCGGTTCGGTTTAGATTCTGTTTTTTCGGTTTTTCGTTATTTCGGTTAGTAAAATATAACTACCATTCTAAATCCATATTTACTTCGGTTCGGTTCGGTTTATATACCGTCGGTTTTTGGTTTATGCGGTTTTATACCAAAACATAATTATTTAGTTTGGGATCATATTATATAAAATTTAGAGTCATATTGTCATCGCATTCATTTATTAAAAAGATATTATATTTTCAAATAAAAGAAAAAAAATAAAAACGCTTATACCTTCAGATGAAATAATCAAATCTAGAATTAAAATCAAAACTTGAAATTTTGAAAATAAAAATAAAAAACAAAAGAGAAGTATGAAAGAAAAGTTTTTCCACTCTTTCATATTTAGTGTTCATCAAAGCCATGCTTCTTCGAGTGAAACTTTGTTCGTTTATAAATAAGAAAAAAGTTGTGAAGATTTTTTTTAGTTATTATCTATCAAATTTATTACTTTCACTTCAATTTAATCAATGCTAAAAAAAAGCAAAATGATTGAAAGAAGAAGACTAAAAAAATAAAAAGCCTCAGTTGCGATGAATTGTCATTTAATTATATTTTAAGTGTTTTTCAAATTATGATTCTTTATTAATATAAAAAATATGGTAATAATTATTAACAAAAGAATAACTTATATAACAAATATATAAGTTTGGGTTTTGTCAAAGATACCGTCTAACCCAACCTACTTCCCCACTAGTTCTCTATTTAAGAATATGGATCATCTTTTCTAGAGGGTACTCCCGAAGATGGAAG
The DNA here is from genome assembly GCF_020379485.1 of Brassica napus. NCBI lineage: Eukaryota > Viridiplantae > Streptophyta > Magnoliopsida > Brassicales > Brassicaceae > Brassica > Brassica napus. The sequence continues at coordinate 19,271,604 of NC_063442.1, read as the reverse complement.
ATCATCAGTTTGCATGGATATTATGGTATACTTGAAAAGGAAGGAATAATAAGGTATTTAGTAATTTGGATATTGACCCAAGAGATATACTTACGCTTGCAGAAACTGAATCAACACTTTGGACTGAAGCTCATGTGATGAAGACTAAGCAGGTACCACAACAGACTGAGGTTTTAAATCGTCAGCCGCGGGTCGGTCGTTGGTGCTTTATAGATGGTTCCTGGAAGCATACTCGAGGGCTTTCAGGGATTGATGGGTGCAAGGAATTCTAGGGCATGTATTTCACCTCTTCATGCAGAGATGGAAGCATTGATATGGGCAATGGAATGTATGACGAATTTACATCAGTTTCAGGTTACTTTTGCTACGGATTGTTCTCAATTGGTGAATATGGTTTCGGAACCAGAGGAATGGCCGGCGTTTGAGAGTTATCTGCATGACATAAAGCTACTGAAGACACGTTTTACTCGCTCAGAGATCATTCATGTACCCCGGACGGAAAATCAAAAGGCGGATAGTCTAGCACGATGTGCCAGAAAACAATTGTCTTTCGTCGTTCACATGGATGCGGAGTTACCGGATTGGTTTGCAGAGTCTATATGAGTCTGTTTGTTGATGACAAAAAAAAACTTATATAACAAATAGATTTTCATGTGATGTTATAAAATATGTACATATTTACATGTTTTTACTTTTGATCGGTTTTGTTCGGTTTATTCGGTTAAATCGGTTATAAACCAAACCATATCCAAATCCTATGGTTTTTATAAAATCATATCCATTCGGTTTATATGGTATATACCAAAACCACACCATATTATCTATTTCGGTTCGGTTCGGTTCGGTACGGTTCGGTTTTACCATATTGGACAGGCCTAAAATTATGGTTAAAATGGTTAAAATCCATGACATATCATCGTACACACGCAAGATAGATGTGTGTTAGTTTACATTGGATCTCTATTGGTGTATCTATTTTCTATATTTGTTTTGATAGTTATCATTGTTTAAATTTTTTTGCCTAAAAAGCTTAATAATACAATCGACGAAAAAAAATTGAATATACTCAATTACACGTTGGGATATTTCGCGGGACAATAGTATTTCTAAATTGGCTTTAGGTACAATATATAAGAGTTATTATGAAAGGAACACCTTACTTCATGTTTCTTAGTTTTAAGCCTAGTGTTATCAATTTAATTCCTACATTTGGGACTCGTTGATCCAGAAATTTCATTCCACCGGTTCGAGTACAGATCAGGTTCTTGTCTTCTAGCTGTTTGTAGGAGGGACCCACTACTTTTCGTTTACGTCTGACGGTTTTAACGCATCTCGTTTCGAGAAAAATACCAAAACAGAGCAAACGCCACCGAATCAAGCACCAAAAGTAGGCAGCAGTAAAGATCATATCATTATCTATGGGGAGGGGGGATTCAGACACCCATCCATGGCGAAACAAAACCTAAACTCTTTATCAGGTACACATAATGAACACATCAGATCTCATGGGTTATATGTATAGGTTTCTTTGAGTTTCTGTAAGAAAAAAAGAAAAAAAACAAAGACTTTGATCAAATCCTGTTTTAAAAAATTTCACAATCAAATCACGAGTCTATTGGAATGTTTATCAGAATTATCGATAAAATAGAAATAAACTAATCCTGTTTGTAATGTCATTTGTGTAGATTCAGAGAAACTACACAATTCTTATTTTCTTTGTTGGGTGTTTTTTCTAAGAGGAGAAGACTGTAAGAGCGCCTAATGTGTTAGAACGGGTCAAAGAAGAGATAGAGGCAATAGGTCATCATCCTGAAAAGTCGAGGAGCCACCATCACAAAGAGACTCATGGAACAAGTGACGACATTGACCAGAATACACCAGTTGATGATGTGAAAGGACCTGGTTTCTTTGAAGGCGTCAAAGAAGAGGTAGAAGCCATCGTTAATGCTGTTGTTACTCCTAAACATTCTCCAAAGAAGTGAACGTTTCATAGTTACTTCCAAAGCAGCCCCGGGACCGGGACGGGAACCGGAAACTGGGACAGGAGCGGAGACGGGAAAAGTCAAACTTAAAATTTGTAGATAAGGGTACGTCATAGAAACGGCGACCATATTATAAGAAAATATAAAAATATCCATAAGTCAAAATGTTAAAATCTGAAACATAAGTTTTAACAGAAGCAAACACACTTGATCAAAATACTAGACATCAGCAGAAACAATAGCAAACATACTTGATAAAAATACTAGATAGCAACAGAAACAGCAACAGAAACAGCAGCAAACACACTTGATCAAAATACTAAACAGCAACAGAATAAACTAATCATCTAGTAGCCCATTTTCGAATTCCGGTTCATCTAGTGAAAGGTCAGCAAACTCCAAGAATCCTACATCTTCCATAGAATCAAATCCATCTCCACCAACGTCCCATATCTTGGTCTTTTCACCTTCATATTGATCAGAATTCCTTGATAGAAGTCTTAGGTTGTTGTGGATGAAAACTAAGTCTTGAACATGACTAGGATTTAACCTGTTCCTTCTTAGTGAATGAATGAATGAGTAAGTACTCCAATTACGCTCAGCACATGAAGATGAACTAGGCTTTCCAAGTAACCTAAAAGCCAAAGCTTGGAGTAGAAGAGTTTTAGCACCAAAGTTTGCCCACCAACTTTTGGGATCCATTGTAGACATCATTGAAATGGATGTTAAATCTTCAAAATGACCACTCTTCATCGAGAACAATGCATACTCCTGCATAACTTTCACGTGATCCTCATTGCTTGGAAACAATCTTCAAAAGCACTTTATCCTTTAATGTGAAATTTCTGCATCCCTATGTGGACCTTTTCTTGCCAAATCTTCATTCAGCCAATAATCACTATAGAATCTACAAAATACAGAACAATATATAAACATATATATGTGACAAATGAAAAATAAAATGATAAATCATATATTAAAATCATACCTTAGATTTAAAGAATGAGCTAGACAATGTAGGGAAGTGTTATTCCTTGTCCAGCGAGCCACCAAAATTTCATAAACAACATCATAGAAGGGACTGAATTCAGACATTGAACGCTTTTCTCTCTTGTAAATCTCAGCTTTCACCTTCTCGATCATAGAATCCCACATCTCATATACCAAGTGAAGACATGGTTTGTCGGTGTCACAAAATCTAATCATCTCATATATAGATCTTGTGAAATCTATAATATAAGATACCTTTTCCCACCAGTCATCATCTACAATCTTCTCTTTAACAAAGCTTGCTTTCCCAATTGTCATCATCTCTGTAAGTAGACCATTCTTAACTTATAACCATGGCTTGAAGACCCCTTCTTATCAGCTTCAATCTCTTAAGCATCACAATGATTGAGGCAAACCGTGTATCAGCAACCTTAAGTAATCTCAGCGGACAGAACTTACCAAAAATGGCTAGTCTCATGTTGTGGTTCATGATGAAGTTTTTTATTGCAATGGCATCTCCATGAATGTCAGTAATCCAATTACACTCCTCATATGTTTCTTGATTTTCTTCCACATACCTTGCTGCACAAATATTTTTCAGAGCGAGATTGAGAGTATGAACAACACATGGTGTCCAATAGATGTGAGGAAACCTCCCCTCAATAAGGTCTCCAGCCGCCTTACAATTTGAAGCATTATCTGTGATGACTTGTACAACATTTTGCTCGTATGTATGTAAGAACAAAATTAATTTCATATTATCATATATATCTCTGAGTGTTGGACCTATGAGGGTTTAATAGTTTCTAAGTATGAAGTCTTTTCACACGTATCAGAATTGTGTTGATTCGCAGTGGATATCAGCAACAACATTGTCTGTCAATTGATGAATATCCTATGTTCGTTAGTCATTTCTCTTGCAAATGTGACTCAATGGAACTTGGTTAAGTCCTGGTTCAACAGTTGTTTCTTTAAAAGGTAAAGTCTGTTTGAAACAGAAGGTTTATAAGTAAACGGGATTTATGTAACCATCCATATTCTATAAGATGGACAAATCGAATATGTAAAGTGACAAATTACAAATAATAGGAATAGACATAAACAAAACTAGGATAAGACTTGTGCCTTGCGCATGTTAAATTTATATGAAAATTATTTAAAAAATATTGAATGAAAAAAATAAATGTATATTTTTGATCGAATTAATATTTTGGCCTTTAAACAATTTTTTAAAATTTTGTTAATTACATAATTTTGTTTATTGATGAGGTGATCTCATTTTTAAAAATATTTTAGGTCAAAAAATCACTTATCACATAAGAACCTCACGTTTAGGCCGAAGAATCTCAAATCTAATATTTGGTTACAATAAAACTATGCCAGCTCGGTTTTATATCATGATTTAACAATTTAATATTTAATTATGAATATGAAAAGTAACGTGCCAATCTTATCTATCATCAATATTTTTCTATTTTTTGTGTCTCCTTTTCATTTTGGTTATTGCTCAATATAAATATTGATTTTAGATTTTATTCTTATTTCGTTTGTTTGTTTTGGCCTGAGATTTAAAAAATGATTAAGATTTAAAATTATTAAAGAGCTACATACTTAGGTTAAGATCCGCGTTTTGTGCAAAATAAATATTTTATATTTATTGCTTATTTTATGTTTTTATGCATATTATGAAACAATAAAATAATATTATATATATTGAATAACTAAGAAATCAATTACTATTATGTAAAAAATTGGTGTGCACATATAAGTCAAACTATCACTTTTGTTTATTCACAATCATTTTAGGGTAAATAAATCAAAACAATCAATCAATCTTATCTATCATATATGATATATAATTAAATTTAAATGATGTTAACATAGATATATAGTATACTTTTAATATGTATATTTATTAAATGAGGTTTCTACTCTTATGGTTTTATGATTATTTGCATATTTGTGTAAAAAAGTTTTACACCAACGAAATTTTTTTAATGTGGGATGTTTAATAGTTCCAATAATTTATAATCATTAAAAAAAAACAATGAAGATTTCCAAAATTAGAATATTAAATTTTCAATATATGTTTATTTAAAGACATTATTAAAATTTATATCATAACACATGCTTGTTAGTTTTGTGAATATGCACATAGTTGTGTAATAGGGGATGTTGTGACATAATAACAAAAGTATACATATGCATAAGTTATTTCAATGTATGTATACGAACGTAAATTTAAATATTAACTAATATACAAATAAATAATATATAGTTATGTGCATAAATATGTTATGTATATAGTCGTAGCTACGGATATAATGATATATATCCTTAAATACACAGTTTTATCAATATGCACATATTAAATATTTTGTTTTAAACATATATGGTAACCGGCAATATATATTAGACGAACTATTACAAAATTGGCGTACAACATTACATAAGAAACTAGGATCGGCCCGCCCTACGGGCGGGATATATACATTACTTGTGATCTAAGTTATTTTGTTTGCAAATATATAGATATTTCGATTGATACAAACACTTATGTTTGAATTTGCAAGAGATATGTATGATACACTACAAAAAAGATTATGTTACATCACATAAATAGTATTAGAAAAGCAAATGATATTAATTTGAGACACTTATTAATAAATGATACAATGTTTTTTTAAAGATCAATTATTGTAATTGATGTTGTTATTAACTTATCTTTGTCTATATTAATCTTTATTAAGCAAGTGAATATCAATTAAAAGATATATTGAATTTTCATATACATGTAAAAATATGTAGTTTACTCTAAACTAAAAATAATTTTAATTTTACTATTGTTTCTGATGTTCTTATTAGAAATCAAAGATTTGATAAATTAATAAAAAGCTTTTATTTTTTCATTAATGATTATTTTACATTTTTGGTGTTTGTTATATTTTTATCAAGTAAAATAAAAATACTTGACACTACAACTGAAATTCAATACAAAAATTATGAACTATTTTTCATCTTTATATATTTGTCTTTGATGCGTTGGTACTTTTCATACATTTTTAAACCTATTGATTTAGATAATGTGAAAAATGTATCAATTTACAATTTGTTTTATAAAGTTAGTTAAATAACATAACAATCTAAAATGTTTATTTAAGTATACACACATTTTATTAAATTTTATCAAATAAATCATATCATCCCAATCTTTATCAAATAAACCATATGAAATGAAGGTCATACTAAATGTCGGATTAAGTAAAACTCATTCATTTAAGCAGGATTTAAAAAAAAAACTACTATGAAATTAATAATCCCTTACAGTCTATTACTATAACATAAGTTATAAAAATATATTCAAACCAATATTACTTTAAAATCATAATATGTCGATTTTGATGCTACAAAAGATAATGTATCTTTATGTTAATGGAATTTAATCTAATATATTTTTTTTGTTAAGTTCATAAAGAACTTTATGAAGCATATAAACTTTTCTTATTAAAACTTAGTTAAATAGTTCGGATGACCAATTAGTTTAGATATATATATAGAGAATTGTAGAATTTATGGAACCAACTTTACATCCATGTTGTTTGTATTTCTCTTCTCATTGACATTGTCCTCTGGTGTTACATCTCGGGGAGAGCCATGTAAAAGCAATTGTTCCGTAATCTTTCTTTTTTTTCTTGATTGTAATTATCGAAAGAGTCAGCAATTATGGAGATAGAGCCAAGTAACAGTTTACAAAGCTTTCATGACTCAGAAGATAGACACGTATAAACATGTTGTTGTACCACAGCTCTCAGAATATACTAATTGTTGGAATAAGCCAAAAGATAGATGTTGAAGATTAAATCATAAATTTACATATAGTTATACCAACTCTACTATTTTCCCATTTGTTAAAATTCACAAAAATATCTTACCATAAAAACGTAAAAATGTAATCATTATTTTTTTTTATTGTTTGTCTTTCTCCCTCAACTTTATTGTTGACGAACACTACCCCATCATCTAATTTGTGTTTACCTTTTGCTCTCCTCCCTAGCATGTCAAAAAGTGTTTCAAGAGACTGGCTTGACCCACATTGCCATGAATCTCAGCTTGACAAACGACAACATCTCTAATACTCTTCCTTTCTTTTTGTCTCTCTTCTTTGTAAATGTTTTGTTCAGTCTAACAGAGTTTTCAAAGAAACAAAACAATCATCATCATCACATGTTCTTTGAGCAGATTAAATGAAAAAAACAGAGCTCCATTACAGGTTAATAGGAAGAAATTCAGTTTTATGACACAAAGTGTGTATCAATTGAAATATCTATACGTTTGTAGATCATACACTCAAGCATAAAAAAAACAGTCAAAGAGCGAGAATGTGCCATTACAAAACACAAACATAAACATACAAAAGTTCCAAAAAAACTGTACACTTCCTTTGCTTTTTGTTGTTGTGGGGTGCTGTGCATATATAACATAACAAAGATCCCGATTCATCTGACCTAGAACGATGCATAAGTCGTCAGAGTTCCAGACTCATCGTAATCTAGCTGCTCAAACTCTTCCACGATCCCAGAGATATCTTTCTCATCAATCTTCCCCATCTCTTTCAGTTATACAATATAAACTCCGCAGCTCTGCAAACACACACACACACAAAAAACAACAACCATAAGCATAAGAAGGAAAAAGGAAACAAATAAGACAGAGAATGAAAACGTCATGATCTCTCTCACCCAACAACTCCATCTTCATCAAGATCAGCAGCCTCAAGATCACTATTCGTAATCCTCCTAGTCAAAACCCATTTCACCAGCTCCCTCTGCTTGGGGACATCACCTCCAATGCCCAATCTCCTCCTCAATCAATCTCCTATGCACCATAAAATATACTATACCCATCAAGCATTAATGAATATGTGAAAAGACCAAAAGGACATATTTTAATTGGAACCAAGAATGTCCCAAACCAAAATCGGCATCCAACATAACTCGGGTTTGGTCGGATCTGAATTGGATTGGTCTGTAAAAAAAAATTAAAAGTGGTTCTTATGTTTGTTGGTTTGGTCTAAAAAAAAAGAAAAAAGTGAATCCCGATTCCCCCCGAGCTCCCCTCCCCCCCAGACCAAACCTACAGCTCCTCCTGCAGCTCCTCCTCCACTCTCCCCCTCCTCCACTCCTCCTCCACTCCTCCTCCACTCCTCTCTCTCTCAGCTTCTCGAACGCTGCCGTCTGTTGCCGTCGGGGCCGATAAAGTTGCAGCCGGTAAGCTATGCTCTGTTCGAGCATTATTTCGGAAGTAGGTTTTGGGGGTTTTAATAGATTTGTAATTGTGACAAGTTTTGTTTAGTTTTGGGGTAAATTTCGGTATAATGAATTTCGGTAGGTGAATTGGAGTTGAGGGATAGGGATAAACCCTAGATTATTCAATTGTTCTTGATAAATTGTAGTAAAACTGAATAACTGGGTACAACTGGTAGAATTAGGAAAACATGAAAAATTCGAATAACTGGTAAAACTGTAGCAGGATAATAGTAGGGGAAATTGTAGTGAGTTTCTTTTGTTTGGTTCCTTTTGGCAGGACACAATGAGCAATCACGTCAGAGATATACCTGGTAGTCCGAAAGAGAGCTACAAGATGTTGTATAGCTATTTGTACATGTTAGAGCAAGTGAATCCGGGGACAAAAACCTGTTTGAAATTGGATGATAGAAGTAAATTTGAGTACCTTTTCATAGCTTTGGGAGCTTGCATTGAAGGGTTTGCAGTTATGAGGAAGGTGATAGCTGTGGAGGGGATACGTCTGAAGAACGGTGGTGTTTTAGTTTTCGCGAAAGCTCAGGATCCTAATGGTCAGAGTTATCCACTTGCGTTTGCAGTAGTAGATGGTGAGAATCTTGCTAGTTGGACTTGGTTTTTCGAGATGCTTAAAAGTGTTATACCAGACTCTTCTGAACTGGTTTTCATTAGTACTCTTCATCAGAGCTTGATCTTCGCCATAGGAAACGTATTTCCACAGGCTCACCATGGTCATTGTTTATGGCATTTGAAGGAAAAGGTGAAATTGCATGCTTGTAACGTCAACAAGAATATAGTCGGGCAAAAACTTATGGAGTTGGGCAGATATTACACGGTTGATGACTTCAATTCTGCTTACGACTCATTTAAGATAAGATGTCCAGCTGCGTACAAGTATGTGGAGGAATGTGGTATTGAAAAGGACAAATGGGCAAGGGTTTTTTTCCCACGTGATAGGTACAACTTGGATACAAGCAACACTCTGGGATCAATGAAGAACGTGTTTAAAGAGGCAACAAGGTGGTCCTTAATACCAATGCTGGATTGTATCATTAGGAAATTCTCTGATTGGTTCACTCAACGGAAGGATGTTGTTTCTAGATCAATGAATACAAGACTGGTGCCTCGGGTTGAGAACTACTTGCACGATCTATGGGCTGTTGCACATAAGTTACCTGTGCGGGAACTTGATAGTTACGAGCTTAAGTACGAGATCACTGACACTGCAGGAAAGGTGTTTTGGGCGACCTTGGTTGGAAAAACTTGTACTTGCAAGGTGTGGGACTATGAAAAGTTCCCTTGTCTGCATGGACTGGCAGCTTATATCTATTTCGCTAGGAATGTTGATGGCAGGCGCCTTGATATCCATGAGTTGTGCTCAAAATACTACTGGACGGAAATGTGGCATTTGGCGTATTCCAGAACACTTAATGTTGTGCCCGACATGGCTTCTTGGAATGTACCAGATCAGATCAAGGAGGTGAAGATCATACCTCCATATCGCATCAAGCGGCAAGGAAGGAAAAGAGTTTAAATTTGGATGAATTTGGAGTAATGCATATTTCGAGTAATGCATTTGGGTACTTGATTTTGTTTTGTAAGCTCTTGAACTTTGTTTCATTTCGGGTTGTATCGTGTTATATGACTTGGAAAACTGCGTAAAACTTGAAATCTACTTTGTTTTGTAATGACATTAGTATTATCTATATCAAAACTCGAATCTCATAGTTTTTTCTCTATCAAAACCTGAATATCATAGTTTTATATTTGTTTTCGCAACTCTAACATATATTTATAATAAAACTCGGTTATCAATTTCTGAAATTTAGGAAAAAAACTCTCATGTATCCCTTACGAGACCTTACAATTCCAATAACACTTTGTTGGCCAAAGACATCTTACAAACGAAATTTTCGAGTTATATCTATTCGCTAAATATAATTGCACGGAACTATATATATAACAATTTAAACTAGTAATATTGAAGGTAAAACTAGATAACCAATTTTAATAGATTAGTAACACTAAATAAATTAGAAACCGACAAAAATATAACTATGACCAAAGTTGGGAATACTAGTATCTTGGGTATAACTATGAACAAATTTTTTTTGGGCAATTATCTCAACCACACAAATTTACTCCCCTCCCAAAGCCTTTCAAGTACTTTCAGTTTGACTTTTTATCCCTTTTTCATCTCTCCCTCTCTCTCTCTCTCTATTTCTCCCCCCATTTCCTCTCCCTCTCTCTCGTGTCTCTCGTCTCTCTTCTCTATTTTGAGAATCGAATTCTCTTCCCCCCTCGCCGAGCAAGTGAGATGGAAAAAGTGAAGATGGAAGTGGGTTCGGGTTCGGGTTCGTCTTTATCGCAAAGGAGCCGCCGCCGATTTTCTTGTCTGAGGTTGTGTCACTGTGGCTTGCCGGCGAAAATAAGGCAAGCTTGGACTGAGAAAAATCCTGGTCGACACTTTTATGGCTGTCCGCGTTTTAAGGTATGAATATATGATGGAATCTGGATATAATGGAATCTGAATTTGAATTGGGTTTGAATTTTGACCTTATTGCAGCTTGGAAATGAATGAAATTACTTCTCTTGGTTCGATGAAGAGGTTGGTACAGAATGGCAAAGGAGAGCATTGCTTCAAGCCCGTGATGAAATCCAGGAGAAGGATAAAGTGATTGAGCAATTACAGAAGACCATTTCTGAAATGAAAAGTCACTTGGAGAAGAAGAAGACAGGGAAGGGCGGGGGCGGGAATGACGAAAATGAAGAAGATGACATTGTTAGGAAGTTTGAAGAATTGTATGCTTAGTTTAAGTGTGGTGTTGAAGAATTAGTTTTCCTAGTATTTCTAGTTTTCCTAGTATTTCTAGTTTTCCTAGTTTTCCTAGTTTTCAGTTTTCATTAAGTTCTCCTAGTTTTCATTAAGTTCTCCAAGTTCTCCTAGTTGTCCTAGTTTTCGTTAAGTTATCCTACTTTTCCCTAGTTTTCCTTAAGAGGCACATTCAAAATATAATCATAAGAACTTCCATGATAACAAGATTGCAACATCCATGATAACAAGAACAAGTTTCATCCAACATACCTAATAAGTCAATAGGTTTCCAACATCCACACAACAACAAAATAATGGGTCCAACTTCCCACAAAATACATAACCGAGTTTACAAAATACATAACCGAGTTCTTCACTCCCTGCTTCCTTGCCCTTCATCCATAGCTTTCTTCATAAACGCCTCAAACGGAACCACCATCCTTTCCTCAAACTTGTCCATTGTCTTCTTAACTCTCTTTAGCTGAGTGCCAAACATTTTCACTTGTTTGATCAACTCCTCCATCATCTTCTTCTGGCTTGCGCCTCCTTCCTCTCCACCTTCTTCGTCATCCTGATCTTCGTCGACAGCCTCTTGTGCATTTGGATCACGCGCAGCAACGTCTACATCATACATCTCTTCAAAAAAGACTGAATGTCCTTCTGCAAGACGCTTTACCCAACTGTCAACAGAAATATCATCGACATCACTGTCGTCCTCCTCTTCAGTCATCTCTTCCAAAAGAGCTACTTCTTCTTCTGTCTTGGTAGGAAGGATGCTGTGGATATCCCGTGACTGATACCAAAAAATTAAAACCAAAAAATAATCTTATGTTAGTATAATGCTACAACATTTTCAAAGTTTGTAGGGGAAGAAACATACCGTTATTTTGTCCAGTTTGTCTAGTTCCCGATTCAATTTTGAAAGTGAAAACCCTTTCATCCCTGCTGATTTAAAGACTGATCTGCACATCCTAGGACAGTCTACATCGACGTCTTCAACCTCTTTTCTGAACTTCAATCCCAACTTGGGAATTGCCTCAAAAGCAAGCAACTACATACCAATCATGTACAAACACTTAACACAATAAAATTAACAAATGATAAGGTGATTATCTTCAATTGCTTACCTCCAGTGGCAGACAGAAACCTGGAAGTGGCCATAAAGTCTTCTCTCTAACCCGACCTCCAAAATGATCTATGTGTGCGATATCTCCTTAACCATGTAATCAAACGAGTACCTCCCCCATGGAAAGTTTTCGCAGAACTCGAGATCGTCCACAGCTCTTTGGAAGAATTCCAAAACATCTCTGGCGCCTTTTCCTACTTTCGTTTGCGCACAGATAACACTTCCTAAAAAGAACAAAACCATCATCTTCAGCCGGTCTCTGTGTTCTCCCATAGTCAACAGCTTCGCTTTGACATCCTGAAGCCTTATTGATTCTCCCTTCTTGAAATGGCGCTTCACGAACTTTCTATCACCAAACTCCTTATACCCAAGTGGATAGTTGCGGCAGCTAAGACCTGAGATCAAAGCGTGTTCTCTCAGGCCATAGCGGATGGGAACACCATTCACAATGAACCACACTTCCTTCCTCTTCGAGCTATCCACTGTCCGCAATAGCAACATCCACATTCCTTGGACCATGTGGTTTGAGTCCTTCTCCAGGTGGAACACGTGACAGAATTGTGGATGCTTCTCAAACCACTTCCTCTCAGTATCACTCATCGGCGGTTCCAGATTGTCAAATGTAACCATAACGTCTTTGACGAAACATTTGGTCGCTAGCTTTATTTGTTTCTTGTACTCCGACTCATAGAAGTACATCCTCAACGGTTTGATTGCCTCGGTTGCCTCTAATTCCTGCAAGTAACATTGTGTTCTACATCAGTTATGCAAGTACTAAAACATAGTTCTCCTAAGTTATCCGAGCCTTTCCTAGTATATCTAGTTAAACCCTATTCAAGTTCCACACTTATTACCTCTTCTCCTTGCCCGAGAACCCCTTCACCATCACCATCAACATTTCCTAATTCCGCTTCCAATGGGGGTTCTCTTGTTCTTGATTTTCATTTTCATTTTGACCTCTGTTCTCTTCGGGAGTCCCGTTCTCTTCTTCTCCGGTGTCTTCCTCCTCTTGGATTTTTTCTTCATCTTTGTTCTCTACTTCTTCATCGCTATTTCCTTCTTCCTCTTCATCTTTGTCTCCATTTTCGTCTTTCTCTTCTTGAGATTCATCGCTATTTCCTTCTTCCTCTTCATCTTTGTCTCCATTTTCGTCTTTCTCTTCTTGAGATTCATCGCTATTTTCTTCTTCCTCTTCATCTTCGTCTCCATTTTCTTCTTCCCTTTCTTTCTCCTTCTCCGATTCTTCTTTCTCTTTCTCCCGATCTTCTACATCCTTAGCCGGTTCTTCTACTTCATTCTCCTCCGCAACTCCCACGGTTCCAACAAAATCAACCGCCGGTGATTCCTCATCCGTCGTTTTTCTCTTCTTGGAACTCTTCTTCGGTTTGTTCTTCTTCGAGTTCTTCGAGGTCCTGCTCTTTTGCGGAGGAGGATCCGTTGGAGGAGGCCTATCCTTTCTCTTACCCAGCCTAGTTTCAACCATGATTCACACGTTTTCGGTGAATAATCGAAGGGAAATCGAAGGAATCGAAGGGGAGTGGGATGTTCTAGGGTTACGTTTTCGAATTTGGGGGAAACCGTTGAGAGAGAGGGGATCCCGAGAGAGAGGGGAAATGGAAATAAAGGGGAGACTCGACTTGGTTTAAATCGAAATTGAATGGTTATTTGGATTCGGGTTCGAGATGGTTAAAATCGAGATTGGATCGGAGGGTTTAAGTTGGATTGGGAACGGTTAAGTCTAATTTATGATCTTTGGTTCGTATTTCAATTCGATTCGGTTTTCCCTCCGGTTAAACTTGGTAAAACCCGTAAATAGTTTACCTTCCTTAGGGTTAACTGTAAATTCCAGCAATTTGCCATTTTATATTTTTTCCTTTTTGTTTCATGTCCTTCAAAGATTGACCGATAAGGAGGGTGGGCATTGGAGGTGATGTCTCCTCTGCTTGCTCTTGTAGCCTTCTCTCCAGGTGATAAGGACATACTCGGGCTGCCCTTTCCTACTACCGGCCAAAAAAAAAAATTCCACAACACACCATGTCCACTCTTTCTCTCTCCCCGTCTATCACCAGCACCCATGCACAATTTAGCTACCCCTCTCCTCCATGTTTATCCTGCGCCGCCTCCCCCTCGCACGCAATCTCCGCTTCTCCTCCCGTAACAACCGTGTCGTCACCGCCGCGGCGGTTCTCCATGATGCCTCTCTCTGGACCCCAGCTCCTCTCTCTAATCGAATCCGCCGCCGAATCGCTGTTCCATCCACGTCTGGATCGAAGATTCTAACTCCCCTGATCTCGTGGCTTCCTACACTCGGCTCGGCCAGTACCTCCAGCTCTGTGTTCCCGATGTCGAGAAGCCCTCGTTCTTGGCGATCGCTACTCTTCCTTTGTTCGCGGCTTCTCGCGGTGCTTGAGTTTTTTTTGGTGAAGAGTATTGTTGGATCTATGGCGGAGATTCTTTGCGGGTTGAAAAAAAGGAGTATTCCACAGTTTTGATTTTCGTCACTGGATCTGGAATCAGGTGAAGGATAAAGTCGAATCAACACAGATTTACGAACGCCAATTCATATTCTCCAAGATTAGGGTTAGAGACAAACTCCATCTTCTCGGGCCAGATGAAAAATCAAAGGCCACACAAGAAAAAATGAAACGATGAGTTTCATTGGACCAGGACACGTGTCGCCATAAGAGACAACGACTTATCTACCTGGCGCTGACGTGTTTCAATAGGAGAGATACAAACATTTTTTTATATATATAAATATATACTAATAAGTGCTAGCATTCCAATAAACTGTCAATTCCATTAAATGCTTAATTATCTCACGCTATACGCTATGTATCAAATCATATGCTTAGCAACATGTGCATCGAATTTTTAAGGGATCCTAGCGAAATCATTAGAGAGCTTTTGGACCAACTCTTTTTTTCAATTGAATATGGAGCTGACACGTCATCAAAATTGTTATGCTAATTAACTGACAGGTAGGATACACATTTTTTTAATTTTTACAAACTTGAGGTTACATCTTTTCAAATGTTCCTCTATAAATATAAAAGGGATACTATTTAGTCTAAGCAGAGCCGAGATAAAATCAATCTCCTTAATTCTTTAAACATATATACTGTGTCAGTTTAATACATTCAAAAATTCCATGATACAACTGCTAATCTCTTCGGTCAGTCAATTAAATTGAGAACTGAAACTAGTCGAACATAGAAATGTGTTATATTCTCAAACAAAATACAAAAAACTAGATTTGGGTGTTTAATTTATATATATATATATATATATATATATATATATGTTGTTAAATTTTATTTTGTATTAAATGTATTTTTTTCTTATAAGTATAATATAATTAATCGTATTTTATAGTACCATCATATAAATAATCATATAATTAATAAGGCTCATGTAACTTGGCTTTCGTCTCTTCTTAGCTTTGATAGATTGTGTGAGGCTCATGTAATTTGGCTTTCTGTGATAACCTCCTTCCTCAAGGAAACTTCCTGAGAAGGGAACTGGGGAATGAGATGTGGATGAAGTCTCAAAACTCGTAGCTGATGATGACATTAGATGAGGTCTAACAAAAACTCTAGTTATGAGATTGTTCTTCCTGTCCAGAGCTTTGTCATATTAAGAAACAGTGCTATCTATTTTCCCTCTCATGGCATGTATGCAACCCATTTGTCAAGCTAATTCAAACATAGACTGCTCTCGCATGATCTATTCCTCTTTCTAACACTTTCTTGTTTGATAATCAACTCTTGATTTTTTTTTCTTTTTTGCAATGTGTACAAAATTACATGTTAGTTGATTATATCACATTTAAATATTGGTTGTGATTTCATCTCTATCTTTTTAACTCTCTTAAGCTTTTGATTTTACACATAATATTGGTTACTTCTAACAATAATGTGATCATATATTTTATTAATAGTCCACTCTTGTTTTACACATTTGTATTTATTTAACATTCATATTATTATTTATTATAAATAGATCCACAAATAAGAGACAAACATTTAGACTTATTGTTAAAAGAAATAATATAAAACTTTGGTTGGACATTACTAGATTCATAACACTTAGTGAGAATCCTTACTTACAAGCGCAGTTACAAAATCCTTTTTCTTCCGAACAACTACCAAGAGTTCCATGTTGCTTCTTACACTTATCCAAACATATAGTTGGAGCACAATAGCTTCCTTTTATTTGAATTTTATGAGGACAATTCTTTTTCTGCGCATCTGCCATCATTCCTGTAAGATATAAAAATCTCAAATTTTCATAGTGAGAAAATATATATAGATTTTATGAAATAGAAAACTTATTTATCCGCAAAACAATTTTAGTAACATTTTGTTTTAAACGTTATAAGTAAAAAAAAAATATATATATTTTGCCAGTAAATAAAAAAAATGAGCATACCGTTTGGTTACAGATTATTTTTTATTTTGTGAAAAATATGGTTTTAACAATTGTGTGCATATTAATAAACATTACGTATAAAATTTTGATATTTTAAGAACAACTATTGTATGTATTGGAAAAGCATAACATATTACCTATAAAATATGTAAATTTAATTAAAAATATCAAATAAATTTACGTAAGAACTATAGTTCATCCATATTATGAAAAGTGTTGGTTAAATCATTTCTATGTGCAGGACAAAATGTTCATAAATTGATGATAAAAATGAAACTATTTAATATTATTTTATCATAATAGTTCTTCATCATATATAAACCCATACATTAAAAAAAATATAAATGAAATAAAGTATAAAAACAGTTAAATACTTCAGGGTTGATCCTTTCAATTTTAACGGAAACATTTCTGACCATACTTTCTATATTTTCTAGCCTTCTTCAAATTTATGAATTTTACACAAAGAGATAATTTAATGCTGTGTTTTATTTAGTAAACAAAATTTATTATATGGGGGCTTACAATATTTTAAAAGTCAAATTTTATTATAATCAATTTATTATGGAATTACTATATGCAATATATTAAGATGTAAATACAAACCTTGTGAGAGAATGATGGAGATAATTAAGAACGTAAACGAGAGTTGCAGGGATTTCTTCATCTTGGATTATAGAAATGGATTGATATTGACTTACAAATTTAGGAAAGAGATGAAGTATTCTATTTTTCTATAAACATAAGAAGTATTCTTACATATATATACATATTAAAAATCTAATTTAAGAAACTCACATTAATATGTTCCGATTTAAACGAATCTAATTTAGAAAAATCCATGTTTTGCTCATATAACATGTGGAAGCTTTAGACTCGTTCATTTTCCTTTAAGTAAATAAAAAGGTATGTGTCCTATGCGTGTACATAAATCTGATGTTCTCAAAAAGTTATTGCTATTTTTAGAATTATGAATTTATTTAAAACAATTTCATTAAATTACTTTTCAAACATTACTATTTAAATTAATAGTTTATTAGGTGGATGTCCCACATGTAACGTAATTTATAAGATTATATTAAAAAAAAATTAGTAAGTATTTAATTAAATTTTTTTATTCATTCAATAAAATAACAAAAAATGAAAACTATATAATAATCAGATAGATGAATTGAATTCAATTTTAGATTTAGATAGTGAGAATAAATTTTATTAGGAAGCTTTCGTCTAAACTAGGTTATTTGGTCATTTAATAGGCCTTTCATGTCTAAAGATGAAACTTTGCTCTTGGTTTCATATTGACAAAGAGTTGGGAAGAACATATTATCTTAGAAGCATCATAAGTTAACTATTAAATAATAAAAGTGGTCAAACAACAACATTGCAGCAGTCTTCATACTAACTCGTATGTAAAAGAACATACATAGAAGTTGCTCATATATCTATAAATCAGTATGTTGTGTGTGTTTTAGAACCATCAAGGTGTTGAAATGTTTTAATGATTTAATGAAACGATCTTTACTTTAGCTTCTTTGACACCATATTTCTCCTTGTTACTTGAGCATGTGCATATAGATCACTCCACTGGTTGCAAGATGGATCTGAACATGCACAACACTTTACATTCACATCTTCGTTGTAAGAGATGAACTCTTTCTTTTCAAACAATGATTTTTGAACAAGAAGATGAAGAATACTGGTTGATCATCTCTTCTTAGCTTTGATAGATTGTGTTAGGTTCATGTAACTTGGATTTCTGTAATAACATCTTCCCTAAAGGAAACTTCATGAGAAGGGAAATGGAGACAGATATGTGGATGAAATCTCAGAACTCGTAGCTGATGATGACATTGGAGGAGGACTACCAAAAACTCTGGTTGTGAAATTTTTCTTCATGACCAGAGCTTTGGCATGTTCAGAAACAGTGCTATCAATTTTCTTTGCGTTGTCTGATGAGTTTTTAAGACTTTCCCATGGCATGTCTGCAACCCATCTGTCATGCCAATTCAAGCCTAGACTGCCCTTGCATGATTTGTTGCTCTTTCTAACACTTTCTTGTTTGATAATCAACTCTTGCTTTTTTTTTCTTTTTTACAATGTGTACAAAATTACATGTTAGTTGATTATCTCACATTTAAATATTGGTTGTGATTTCATCTCTATCTTTTTAACTCATCTTAAGCTTTTGATTTTACACATAATATTGGTTACTTCTAACAATAATGTGATCATATATTTTATTAATAGTCCACTCTTGTTTTACACATTTGTATTTATTTAACATTCATATTATTATTTATTATAAATAGATCCACAAATCAGAGACAAACATTTAGACTTATTGTTAAAAGAAATAATATAAAACTTTGGTTGGACATTACTAGATTCATAACACTTAGTGAGAACCCTTACTTACAAGCGCAATTACAAAATCCTTTTTCTTCCGAACAACTACCAAGAGTTCCATGTTGCTTCTTACACTTATCCAAACATATAGTTGGAGCACAATAGCTTCCTTTTATTTGAATTTTATGAGGACAATTCTTTTTCTGCGCATCTGCCATCATTCCTGTAAGATATAAAAATCTCAAATCTTCATAGTTAGAAAATATATATAGATTTTATGAAATAGAAAACTTATTTATCCGCAAAAAAATTTTAGTAATAAGTAAAAAAATATATATATTTTGCCAGTAAATAAAAAAAATGTGCATATCGTTTGGTTACACATTATTTTTTATTTTGTGAAAAATATGGTTTTAAGAATTGTGTGCATATTAATAAACATTACGTATAAATTTTTGATATTTTAAGAACAACTATTGTATGTATTGGAAAAGCATACCATATTACCTATAAAATATATAAATTTAATTAAAAATATCAAATAAATTTACGTAAGAACTATAGTTCATCCATATTATGAAAAGAGTTGGTTAAATCATTTCTATGTGCAGGACAAAATGTTCATAAATTGATGAAAAAAATGAAACTATTTAATATTATTTTATCATAATAGTTCTTCATCATATATAAACCCATACATTAAAAAAATATACATGAAATAAAGTATAAAAACACTTAAATACTTCAAGGTTGATCCTTTCAATTTTAACGGAAACATTTCTGACCATACTTTTTATATTTTCTAGCCTTCTTCAAATTTATGAATTTTACACAAAGAGATAATTTAATGCTATGTTTTATTTAGTAAACAAAATTTATTATATGGGGGTTTACAATATTTTACTAGTCAAATTTTATTATAATCAATTTATTATGGAATTACTATATGCAATATATTAAGATGTAAATACAAACCTTGTGAGAGAATGATGGAGATAATTAAGAACGTAAACGAGAGTTGAAGGGATTTCTTCATCTTGGATTATAGAAATGGATTGATATTGACTTACAAATTTAGGAAAAAGATGAAGTATTCTATTTTTCTATAAACATAAGAAATATTCTTACATATATATACATATTAAAAATCTAATTTAAGAAACTCACATTAATATGTTCCGATTTAAACGAATCTAATTTAGAAAAATCCATGTTTTGCTCATATAACATGTGGAAGCTTTAGACTCGTTCATTTTCCTTTAAGTAAATAAAAAGGTATGTGTCCTATGCGTGTACATAAATCTGATGTTCTCAAAAAGTTATTGCTATTTTTAGAATTATGAATTTATTTAAAACAATTTCATTAAATTACTTTTCAAACATTACTATTTAAATTAATAGTTTATTAGGTGGATGTCCCACATGTAACATAATTTATAAGATTATATTAAAAAAAATTAGTAAGTATTTAATTAAATTTTTTTATTCATTCAATAAAATAACAAAAAATGAAAACTATATAATAATCAGATAGATGAATTGAATTCAATTTTAGATTTAGATAGTGAGAATAAATTTTATTAGGAAGCTTTCGTCTAAACTAGGTTATTTGGTCATTTAATAGGCCTTTCATGTCTAAAGATGAAACTTTGCTCTTGGTTTCATATTGACAAAGAGTTGGGAAGAACATATTATCTTAGAAGCATCAGAAGTTAACTATTAAATAATAAAAGTGGTCAAACAACAACATTGCAGCAGTTTTCATACTAATATCTATAAATCAGTATTTTGTGTGTGTTTTAGAACCATCAAGGTGTTGAAATGTTTTAATGATTTAATGAAACGATCTTTACTTTAGTTTCTTTGCCCACATATTTCTCCTTGTTACTTTAGCATGTGGATATAGATCACTCCATTGGTTGCAAGATGGATCTGAACATGCACAACACTTTACATTCACATCTTCGTTGTAAGACATGAACTGTTTCTTTTCAAACAATGATTTTTGAACAAGAAGATGAAGAATACTGGTTGATCGTCTCTTCTTAACTTTGATAGATTGTGTTAGGTTCATGTGACTTGGCTTTTTGTAATAACCTCTTCCCTAAAGGAAACTTCATGAGAAGGGAAATGGAAACTGAGATGTAGATGAAGTCTCAGAACTCGTAGCTGATGATGACATTGGAGGAGGACTACCAAAAACTCTGGTTGTGAAATTTTTCTTCATGACCAGAGTTTTGTCATGTTCAGAAACAGTGCTATCAATTTTCTTTGCGTTGTCTGATGAGTTTGTAGAAATTTCTCATGGCATGTCTGCAACCCATCTGTCATGCCAATTCAAGCCTAGACTGCCCTTGCATGATTTGTTGCTTTTTCTAACACTTTCTAGTTTGATAATCAACTCTTGCTTTTTTTTTTTACAATGTGTACAAAATTACATGTTTGTTGATTATCTCACATTTAAATATTGGTTGTGATTTCATCTCTATCTTTTTAATTTGTCTTAAGCTTTTGATTTTATACATAATATTGGTTACATCTAACAATAATGTTATCATATATTTTATTAATAGTTGATAGACCATGGAATTGGCCCACTTTTATCCATGATTTGACCCACGTTTATCCGATTTAAACGAATCTAATTTAGAAAAATCCATGTTTTGCTCATATAACATGTGGAAGCTTTAGACTCGTTCATTTTCTTTTAAGTAAATAAAAAGGTATGTGTCCTATGCGTGTACATAAATCTGATGTTCTCAAAAAGTTATTGCTATTTTTAGAACTATGAATTTATTTAAAACAATGTCAATAAAATACTTTTCAAACATTACTATTTAAATTAATTGTTTATTAGGTGGATGTCCCACATGTAACATAATTTATAAGATTATATTAAAAATTAGAAAGTATTTAATTAATTTTTCTAGTTCATTCAATAAAATAATGAAAAATGAAAACTGTGTAATACTGAGGTAGTTGAACTGAATTCTGTTTTAGATCTAGATGGTAAGAGTAAATTTATTAGGAAAATTTGGTCTAAACTATGTTATTTGGTCATTTAATTGGCTTTTCATGTCTAAAGATGAAGCTTTGCTCTTGGTTTCATATTGACAAGAGATGGGAGGAACATATGATCTTAGAAGCATCAGAAGTTAACTATTAAATAATAAAAGTGGCCAAACAACAACATTGGAGCAGTTTTCAAACTAACTCATATGTAAAAGAACATACACAAAATTTGCTTATGTATCTATAAATCAGTGTTATGTGTTTCATAGAACCAACAAGGTGTTGAAATGCTTTAAAGATTTAATGAAACAATGTTTACTTTAGCCTCTTTGCCCACATATTTTTGATTTCTCCCTGTTACTTGAGCCGGTTGATATAGTTCACTCCAACATGGTTTTGGAGCAAGAAGACGAAGAATACCGTGATCGTCTCTACTTAGCTTTGATAGATTGTGTCAGGCTCATGTAACTTTGATTTCTGTAATAACCTCCTTCCTCAAGGAAACATCCTGAGGAGAGAGAGAGAGAGAGAGAGAGAGAGAGAGAGAGAGAGAGAGAGAGAGAGAGAGAGAGAGAGAGAGAGAGAGAGAGAGAGAGAGAGAGAGAGAGAGAGAGAGAGAGAGAGAGAGAGAGAGAGAGAGAGAGAGAGAGAGAGAGACAAATGGTTTATATCTCCACAAAAAAGGAAATGATCGCCCAGGCCAAATCAATTTAATATACAAAGAAAGAAAATCAAATCATTAATAACTTTTAAGGATCAGAGTCTTGAATCGAGTTTTGAAAATCATAAGCCACTGGTACAAATACATGATCAGGTTGGAATCAACACCGCAACTGGATGAAGATATTAAACACTCTGAACTCGGAGGGGACTATTGCTGGAGATGGGGTTTACCCTATTCTAAACCTGATTCAACGATCGTCCCAATAAATAGTTTAAGATCCCATTAAGGAGACAACAAAACATAAGAGAACAAAGGTCCATCAAGCCCTAAGGAAGTCAACATTGCTTTGACAGCTAACTCAAAACATAGAAGAAACTGGGAAATTAATGACAACTTGATCGCGCTAGATTCTCGATGAAGATCAAGCTTTCATTACGATTCACTTAGAACCAGCTAGAAAAGAAGAAAGAAGATGAAGGAGAAAGGGATCTTGGCCTTTTGGACATCCTCTCTAATCTTAAATTATCTAGTTTTATACTTCGAGTTGGTTACAATCATAGAATCACTTTCACCTTTGTCTATATCGTCATCTTATACAATCAGTAGTATCATATTTTCACTATCAATTCATAATTAAAAGCTATTTTATTCAAGATTCAAGAGCAGATTTCAAGACTGCAAAATAACCTATATCATAGGGACATTTGGTTTGTTGGTTATTCTATTCTAGTACCTCAAGTTTGAGTAATAGAATGACTTTTTGTCTTAAATAAAAAGAAGTTATTTTATTCATTTCCTGTTAATATGTTAGACCAAACTCTAACCATAATATTTGAATGGATTCTAAGATCCATCAACTTATGTAGTTCTTGTATATGTAAATGCACTTCTGTGTAAAGACTGGAAAAAAAAAACTTATATCTGCAGAGTGACTTGCACAACTAAACACAGTTCCTAAATAGTACACACACTTATTTGCTTCTCCAAGCCACATGAAAATATGTGAGAGAGAGAACAAAGAGTTTCCATGTACAATGACCACATAATTACAGAGCTTAGTAGCACAAGCATAGCTGTGGCGGCAACGGCCTGCTAAAAGACGTTGAAGAACTGTCGCTATTGCAGCATAAAACCAAAAAGCAGAGCCCGATAGCCATGGTCAGTCTTCCTTCTTCCAGTTCAGGTGATGTTTTTAGTGTTACCAAAGCTTCACTCATGTCTTCTATTTATGAACCTGTTTTGTGATTTTTCTTTGTTGCAGATTTCTCAAGCCGCGATTTCCTTACAGCCTCTTGGATTTGCCTCTCATGCTCTTTCAGAATGTCCTCAATGTTTCCACCTGGAGGCATCAATGGACCTGAACAGTGCATTCTGTTCTTCTTGCGTCTGTATGTCTGTAACAGCATGAGCAACAACAACAAAAAACATATTATGAACCATTACTAAAAGTGGGAAATTAGAGCTTATATGTTGACTTTACTACCGTCGTGGGTTCAATGGCTGCGTCATCTTTATATGAAGGAGACAAGTATCTTGCTGTGACTGGCACATTGCTAGATCGGGTAGCTTTCAGCTCTACTACATTGTGCCTAGAGCTTTCGTTTTTACTCCATGTTGCTGTTATACTTGGGTGAATCATTGAATTGGTATGAGAAAATCCTTTATCTCTATCGCCTCTTCCCGTCTCTCCTCTCGACCCTGTTCTACTGGCTTCCTCAGGATTAAAATCTCTGGAAGCCCTTCTCACCGATTCAGCTTCACGTCCCTTCACAGTTTCGGCACGTTTCCTGAATTTATATAAGAAGATATGCTTAGAACTTTGCATGAAATGAATCAATGTGGGAAGAAAAAGAAACATTATTCACATACCTTCTTGCTTCTTCATCACGGACCTTTGCATCAAGTTCCTTGCTTGGAGGATACTTGGGCAAACTTGATACCTCGCAAGGGAGTGGTTCGGTTGTGAAGAACTAGAGAAAAGAGACATTTAAGGTATGCTTTCAAAAAATGATTTAGGAAAGTGAAATTAATATTTTTAATCACAAATTTAAGGTATGCTCTCAAAAAAAAAAAAAACTAGAGAAAATAGAAGATTACAGTTTTAGTTGAGGAGGCAAATCAAGAACTGCTAGCATAATAAATAAGCACAAGGATATATTTACCTTGCTGTTTAGCGTTGATGAAGTTGAGCCTCGCTTCTCTGGTTCTAAGGATAGAAGCTTGTCAACAAGAGCTAGAGCAGAAGATGGCAAACTCTTGAACGTCTCTAGAAGGACACGTTTGTAAGGTTGTTGTGGTTTGAAACTTGTCGCAAGTGGTAGCTTTGTCTTCCGCCAGTAATCATCGGATGGTGAACCACACAACTTGAAGATCTTATGCATTTGCTCCACCTAAAAGACATTGCTTGGAATCAATAAATTAAAAGATGAATTGTTATGGGGATTCAAAGAACTGATGATGTTCACCTCTGTTCTTCCGGGCATGATTGGTTTCCCTAAGAAAAGTTCTGTTAGAATGCAGCCAACACTCCACAGATCTATGCCGGCTCCATACTCTGTAGCTCCAAGTAGAAGCTCAGGGGCCCTGTACCACAAGGTGACTACACGGCTCGTCAGGGGTTCATCTTGATCTGGATGATAGAAACTCGCCAGACCAAAATCTCCAATCTTGAGGACTCCGTCATTGTTCACCAAGAGATTTGAACCCTTAATGTCGCGGTGGAGGATTCCTCGGCTGTGGCAATGTTCAAGACCGCTAAGCAGCTGTTTCATGTAACATTTGATCTGCAAGAAGCAACAATGGTTATTAGTCCACTTGTTAACATTTTTTTCAGACATAAAATGTACCTGAGGTTCTGTGAATTTGACACCGGGTCTAAGAGCGAGACCAGAAAGATCATGCTCCATGTACTCGAACACAAGGTACAAGCTACCAGAGAGTTTTGAGGTGACAAGACAATCGAGCTTCATAACGTTTGGATGGTCAAGTTTCCGCAAGATGTTGATTTCCCTAGCCATGAATCTCACACTCTCAGGATCCATATTGACGAATCTAACCTTCTTCATGGCCACCATTTTACCGGTCTCAAGATCACGAGCTCTGTACACGGTACTATAAGTCCCTTGTCCAATCTGCATAAGTTTAAATATTTTAATACATGCCGTGAAGACCAAAGATTAGGGGCAAAAGAAACTAACTTTGTCCAACTTCTCAAAGGATTCGGCCGGACGAGGAACCCAACCCTTGATGGCTTCACCAGCAACAGAGGTTAGCCAAGAAGGCCATCCAGCTGCAGTGAGCTCAGACTCGGGGCTACTTGAGATAACATTACTCGGGGGCTGCTGAAACAATTGAAATCCTCCTCCTGTTCCAACATCTGCTGTTGAACATCTCCGGTGGGACCTTGTGGGTCTCTCCACAATTACCGTTTTACCATCACTATCGTCTATAGGAACAATCAATCCGCTGCCTCGACCAGATGCTTTATGCGATGAGCTTCCGTCCACGGATTTATGTGAAAAGTCATCTTTCTGGGAGGTTGTAGGCGCAATCAATTGAACTGAGGATGTTTCTTGAGGTTTCTCATGTTGAACATTAACTTCTTCTTCTTCTTCTTCTGTATTTCTTTTTGAGAAGATGCAACCCATAATACTCCAGACAACTTCACAATCTCCGTGTGCATCAAGAACAAATACTATCTCCTCATTGATCCCCAAGTATAAAACCCAAGAATCTCAGGTTCATCAGATGGATGATCAAGATGTAATTGACTCTCTCGAAGGTTATGTGTCAGGAGGAAGGAGAGAGAGCCAAATGTAGAATCAATGACTTTTCAGAAATTGAAACGCCCTAGCTAGTACAATGAGAAATTCTAAAATCACAGGAGAGAAGACTTGTAACTCAAGAAACAAGAGATGAGGACGAAAAGACCGTTACAAACAACAAAAAAATACTCGAAGCTTTTGTTTTTTCCGTTAAGTCACTGCATGGTGGTCAAAAAGTTGCAGCAAACCCTGTTCGTCGATAACGAAAATCCGGAGAGAGAAAACTGAAGAACAGAATGTCATTAATCTTTAGGACCATGAGACACTGATTCGTTTTTGTTTCGCGAGAAACTAGGAGGAGCCCTAGATTCTGTGGAGTACACAACTCAAAAGATCTAGCTCTCTCTTTGTTTTTCTATTTTGGGGTCTTTAAGAAACAGTTTAACGACTTTGCATGAGGTAAAGATTTGTTCCA
This sequence comes from Brassica napus, assembly GCF_020379485.1. Classification (NCBI taxonomy): domain Eukaryota; kingdom Viridiplantae; phylum Streptophyta; class Magnoliopsida; order Brassicales; family Brassicaceae; genus Brassica; species Brassica napus. The sequence goes on along the minus strand of NC_063442.1, from coordinate 19,244,699 downwards.
ACGGTCAAATATGAGAGATGTTTGTTGTTTTCTGTTGTCGTTATGACAATGACCCACGTAGGATCTTGTCTGTCAGAGATCATGGGAACCACTTTCTCTATGTTTATGTATCCTTTCGAACATGATCCCAAAACTCTTTTAAGTTCAAGTCTGCCACAACGTATCTCTCTAGCTGATAACAATCTCCAAGGACATCGACAAGATTATTACAAAATAAACTCCATGTTGCATTAGAGAATGATTAGTGATACCGTTATGGGTTGATTTTTTTTTTGTCCTTAAAAAAAAAAAATTGAACCGAGCCGTCACGTGTCCGTGGACCCTGCAAACTGTACAAAAACTAGCCCAAGATCGATCCTTAACTCACGACTTTGGAGACCGTTTTTTTTTGAAAAAGTGGGGCCCACAGGTTAAAATCCTGCAGAAACCGGTTTTGGAAACCGCGATAATCGTAGTCTTAGATAAACCGCATTTAAAGAGTTATTGGACAATTCTCTCAAATAGTTATTTTTAAGTTTTTGTCACAAAAATAGCCATAAAAAATAACCAAAATAGCATTTTCATTTGAAAATTTTAATTTTAATTTTTTGTTTTTTAAATTTGAAATTCTATCTCCAAAAGTCCACCTCAGTTTTAAACTCTAAATCTAGATTAGTTAACTCTAGAGTAAAATATATTTTTTACCCTTTAATAAAACTTCTTTTGGTCATTTTTTCTCATTGAGAACTATTTTTGTGACAAAAACTTAAAAAATGATATCTTAGGGAATTTCTCTACTAATATCAACTATATATTTCAAAATTTTAAACCAAAATTTTGATTAAAAAAAACTAAAATATACTACTGATAAATCCTCCCAAATATCATCTCATTAATTATTCATTGATAAAAAAATCAACTAAAAATCTACAACAAAATTAACAATTGATAGTATTTCAAAAACAAAAACAGTTTTATCACAAAATAATAGATCAAAATAAGAAACATCAATCGAGTTAAATTGACCCAGTCTTGCCTCAAACTCGCAAAGCCCAAAAATACTAGATTTTTGCTCTTACAATTACAGGAAAATAAATAAATTATATTTTACTTATATAATATAATTTATAAAATACAATCACATTTTTATTGTATATTTTAAGAGATATTGAAAAAACTAAAAATAAATTTTAGCAATAAATAACAAATGAACATATTAGCAACTAATCGAAGTTATATCTAAAATCATAGATGTAACTACAATAAGAATGTATAATTTATTAGCAACTGATCCAACTTATATATAAAATCATAGATGTAACTACAATAAGAATGTATAATTTATTTATTTTGTTTATATAATAATAATTTATTAATTTAAATTAGATGATGACTTAAAACATATTAACAAATAAAAAATAAAATATTAACTACCTGTTACAATTGAGATATTTTGTAAAATTTATATATATGCATGAGACTTTAGAATATTATCATTATATTAATTTATGTAATTTGTAATCAGACATTTTAGTTTATTTTTTATTTCATTCTAATCACAATATATCTTATATTATACATAATCTTACCAAAATATACCTATGCATTTGAGACAACAACCAACCTAAAATGCAAATAAGAAAATTAATCAAAAAATAAATATTATAGTTGAATTCAAATAAATAGACATAATCCAATATGTCCAAATAACTACTAAATTGACTGTAAAAACAACAAAACTGATTAGATATAAATATTTAATTAAAGTAATATGATATAATTAATATAAATTATACATGCAAATTATAAATTAATTTAAAATTAAAAATAAATATCAATTAATTATTATATTATATTTATTTTATAAATATTTATGTCCGTACGTGCGCACGGGAAAATCACCTAGTAGTTTTATATCTATACATATATATCTAGTTAATTAAGTTTGGAAAATATATTAAAATATAAAATCTGGTTGAACCGGAACTGGCCATTGTCTGGGCTACAATGCCTAGTCAATATCCGGTTTTCAAAACATTGCAAAAAGAAAAAACCTAAAATATCCGCTTGTCACCTCCGGTTCGTTTCTCTTCTCCATATAGTATCTCATGCCGTTCGAACAGAAATCCTCTTCATTGATTCTCCTATTCATCAACATTTTTGCCTAAAAACGAAGGAAGAAGGATTCGGATCAGATTGAAATCAAACTTTCGTGTGTAGGAGAAACTGTTTTGTCAGTTTGGTTGAGCCCATGGATCGATCTGTGAACCTCCTGGATCTAGCCTTAGGGTTAGATGAGCCATCGCCACTGAGAGGGAAGGTAGTGCTGATCGAGGACTGTGTGGAGACGAGTGGTTCCTTTGTACTTCACCAGATGATGAAGCGTGTTCTCTCCCCTCATTCCTCTGATTCCCTTATCTTTCTCGCCTTTGCTCGCCCTTTCTCTCACTACGATCGAGTTCTGCGTAAACTCGTAATCATCCACAATCCTTCTTTTTTTTTGTCTTTTTATGTTCATGGTTCTCATTGTCTTACCATGTTGGTCTGACAGGGATGCAATCTGTCTACTCAAAAGACAAACAATCGATTGGTTTTCGTTGACATGCTCATGATGAAATGCTCAGGTAAACTGGTGTTCTCCTAGTCATTCGAATATTAGACGTACTTTTAGTTGGACTGTCGATGTCTGAGAGTGCCTTGGCCTTAGGGATAATTAGGACATCTCCAGATCTGACTCCTAACTTTTGGTTCTCTCGATTGTTTTATCGCCAGTTCTTCTTCGAAAGCGACCACTTAAGCAAATATAGTAGCATATTGATTGTTGCTCAAAAGAAAAAAGAGAGTTGCATATTGATTCTGCTCCCATTAGAACAATGGATTTTTTTTTTTTTAACACAGATAATGAGAGTGGAGTTGCAAAGCTATTTCGGGAGATACAAGGAACAGTTGGAAAGCTACGCAGTGTGACTAATAGCAACATAACTGTTATGGTGGATGACATGTCTCTTCTGGAAATTGCTGCTACCAATAGCAATTCAGATCACGTCTTGGACTTCCTTCATTACTGCCACACCTTAACTTCTGAAAGCGTAAGCATTATTCTTCTTTACTCTATTAACCCCCTTGTGAAACTTCTATCGAGTCTTAATAACTTTTTTTCTCTACCAACAGAATTGTTCGTTGGTCACTCTCAATCACGAAGATATATACTCGAGCATGGAGAGACCTGCGTATTTGCTACAGATGGTATGCCTTGCGGATATTGTGATAAAAGCAGAGCCTTTAGCCTCAGGTTTAGCAAATGACGTACATGGCCAAGTAAATCTCTCAATGGCCTCCTCCTCCTTTTCTTTGGAATCATTAGAAACTAATCTCTTGTGTTTGGCGTTGTAAATACAGCTGACAGTTGTGAACAAGGGGATGATAAGCAGCAAGTCGGGAAAAGGAAGCTCGAGGAACAAGTTGCAGAATTTTCAATTCCGGATCAAGGAAAATGGTATTGAGTATTTCTACCCTGGTTGCAGCAGAAACTGAGAGGATTTGGAGATAGTTTTTGACGGTTATAAATGTTGTATGTTAGTGAGATATGCAGCTAAGACACGTGTGTGTGTGTGCGCTTTGGCATATGGATGAGGATTCTTTGACGGTTATAAACTGAGGATTCTTTGACTTGGTCGAAACACTGATTTTCTTCTTTAAAATTGGTTTAAACAAGATTCATTTTATTCTACAAAGTATTGTTTCGTAGTATTTTATCCGGGTCGGGTTTAGTGTAACCGGATCCTAAATTCGTAACGAAAGAGAGAAGTCTCATTCGTTTTCAACACCGACCATTGGAGGGGGTCTAATGTATTGCTCAGACCTGTTTGGTGACGTGGAGAAATATAATTGGTTAAGAAGAGAACAAGAGTTAATAGGGTTGGCTCTTCTGATTTGGCGGCTAGTCTCTGAAATTCCATCGATTCCAACGGATCATTCTCTCTCTCTCTCTAATTATTCTTCCTCCCTTTTATTTTTGTTTTTTCATCTCTCTCTCTGCCTGACTCCGAGAAACCATCATCTCCATTTTGTTTTTTTTTAAGTAGGCAAGTTTCTCGGAGATCGGGGCTTTTCTTCTCCTTGATCCGTCTCAGATTTCTTGCTTAATATGGAGAATGTAATCGAATAAAATAAATAGCCTTTTTTAATCTCTAGGAGTTTCATGGGGATTTGCTTTAGCGCTCAAGGGCAGTTCCAATTCTCTCAAAACCAAAACTCCTCTCAGAAGAAGACACCAGCACCAGGTATCTCAATCTTATCACATCGGATTCGGATCTCCTTTTATAAAAACAAATTGAATTTTGCAGTGTATCTAATGAATACGGATTGTAAAGAGTCGTCGTCGTCGGTTGGTGGTACTAAACCGAGTCCAAGCGGTTTGCCTTTGGCTCCAAAAAACATCAAAGATCTCCAGTCCAATCCTGGTTACGAGAACGTCGACATCTTCACCTACGAGGAGATGAAGTTAGCCACCAAGCAGTTCAGGCCTGATTTCATCCTCGGCGAGGGTGGTTTCGGCGTCGTCTACAAAGGTGTCGTTGATGAGACCGTGCGGCCTGGTTACAACTCCACCAAAGTTGCTATCAAGGAACTTAATCCTGAGGGCTTTCAGGGAGATCGCGAGTGGCTGGTATATATGTGTAATTGTGCTATGTATCTTGAAAGAGTGTTTGATTTTTGTTGTTGTAGGCTGAAGTTAACTATTTAGGACAGCTTAGTCATCCCAACTTGGTCAAGCTTATTGGCTACTGCTGTGAAGATGACCACAGGTTGTTAGTCTATGAATACATGTCATTGGGAAGCCTCGAGAAACATCTCTTTCGAAGTATGTTTCTGTTTTCCTCCTTTGTTTGTTTGTGATTTAAGTCTTAATATAATATGAAATGTTTTTTTCTCTTGGCAGGAGTTGGTTGCACTTTGACATGGTCCAAAAGAGTGAAGATCGCTCTTCACGCAGCCAAGGGTCTCGCCTTTCTTCATGGTGCTGAACGCTCCGTCATCTATCGAGATCTCAAGACTGCCAACATATTGCTCGACGAGGTCTGCTCTGTTTTCAGATTTTAGAATTGTTTCGATTTGTCTGTCTATTCCCCCCCCCCCCCCCCCCCCCCCCCCCCCCCCCCCCCCTGAAAGGTGTAATGCTTGTGCAGTGTTACAATGCTAAACTCGCTGACTTTGGACTAGCCAAAGATGGCCCCAGCGGAGATCAAACGCATGTGTCAACTCGTGTTATGGGCACTTACGGATACGCTGCTCCTGAGTATGTTATGACAGGTCTGTCTGTCTTTGCTAATTTTCCATTCCCACTTTTCATAGCTGTTTTTAAAATGACTCTATTTGTTGTTGTCATAGGGCATTTGACATCGAGAAGTGATGTTTATGGATTTGGGGTTCTTCTCCTTGAGATGCTCCTTGGGAAAAGGGCAATGGACAAAAGCAGACCTTGCCGGGAGCATAACTTGGTCGAGTGGGCAAGACCGCTACTCAATCACAACAAAAAGCTTTTGAGGATCATTGACCCTCGAATGGATGGGCAGTACACCACCAAGGCGTTGATGAAAGTAGCTGATTTGGCATACCAATGCTTAAGCCAAAACCCTAAAGGAAGGCCCCTCATGAGTCATGTAGTAGAAGTCCTCGAGACTCTCAAGGAGGACGGTAATGCCCAAGAGGAAGTCATGGCTAATCTCCATAGCAGAGGCAAGTCTGTAACTTTATATGAAGCAGCTCCTTGTGATTCTTCCCAAGGCACAAGAAACGTTGATGGACAGAGGAGGAGTGGTAGAAGCAAGAGCGAAGCTTCCGTGGATGTTTCTGCTCTTGTTTCAGACTCGGATCCGGAATCTACCAAAGTTTAAGACTCAAGACAAGAAAGATTCACAAGTGAATTGAAGATTTATGATCAAGAAAGGTAGCAGAGTTGGGTTAAGTGTATAAATAAGCTGAGTCTTCGTTTTGGGGATCCTTTTTTCTTTTTTTAATCTTTTTGGAGATTACGAATATTAGTGCAATATGCAATTTGATCAACCTTTGAAATTCAAATGGATTTTTGTTTTGATCAAAGAAAATGGTATATTTGACAAACTGATTGCATAACTTGGTAATGCATAGCAATATTATATAGCATATGATAGGAGCACATTTGTCTCTATTCTTTTTTTGGTACATAACATGATAAGACGCTGTACAGGCATGCATCTATGTTCTTTTGGTAGATGAAAAGATTGTATGATCCAGCTTCTCATCTAAGGCTCAAAACCGGCCATGCACCAGGAGCTGGCAGAGCAGGGCGGATCACAGGGACCCTTCTTACCTCTGTGAATCCTTCATTGAGTCGAGCTGCCTGACTCATCACCTGAGACACCTTCTGCACAGACCATATAAACAACCCAAGATAGGACGGTGAAGTAAACCAAAATTTGAAATTCTACAGCTAAAGGTAGACCAAGTTTACTTTGCATCAACGTAAGATAGAGCAAAGCTGACTCCTAAAACGAATCAATCCAAGCAAAATGATAACGCAATTCCAGTTCAATGTTACCACCTTATAGTCGAAAGCAAGTTTAAGATGAATCCTTTGAGGTTTGTTTTTAATGTTGTAGAGTCTGCGTCCAAAGAGAAGAAAACCCATCACAGCTGCAGCCATGGAGACAGACCAGACAGGACCAATCCTAAAAGCACAGTACTTGACAAGCACCAAAGGCATCTTCCACCAAACAGTCTCTCTGCCTTTACTACTATCATCACCACATCTCACAACCACAGCATCCCCTCCACTTTCCCCAACTGCTTCACTATCAGATCCAATCTCCTCTTCACCGTGAACAATACCAGAATCTCCAGAAACCAGTTGGTTTCCCTCTGAATTGCTCGGATCCTCTTCAACACCAAGTTGGCTCTCAACGTGCCTTCTTCCATCAGCAACTTGGAGATGGTCTGTCTCGGACAAACACTCTCTCGCAACATGGGATTCATCATAAGCCACAGCCTCGCTCTCGGCTTGCGCATCTTCAAAACCACTCAACCCCAATTCGTTTCTGATACAAGCGTCACTCGATACACAAACATCCAACTGATCGAAATGATGCGAGAGAATCATACCATCATCGATTCCATTTGAGCTCCCCGATTTCTTCTCCGATGCGATTGAATCAGTTGAGTCGGTGTCGGAGCCATGCACAAGCTCCCAGTCGAGCAACTCTGCCTCCATAACAATCGAAGTTCGAAGATTTCAGATTTGAATTTCTGAGAAAGAAAATGAGCCAACTTGGGGGTTTAGAGCGGTTGACTGACGATGATCAAAACACCCTAACTGTCTCTTTTATCCACTCAATGGATGAAGGAAGACGTGGAAGTTTCTAATTGGCTACGTGTCAATGCATTGCGTCTTTAAATCTTCAGCTAGATTCTCCACACGGCATTTAAGTAAAGGTAAGGTCACAAGTATGGTATAATTCGCTTTGTCTCCTCATAGAGATATCAAGCGGACCAAACCGCGGCCAAGTAGTCTACCCTAGCGGATAATTTTTACGAACCGGGCGGGCTGATCCACAGCGAATTGTGGTTTTTATATATGTCCAATTCTGTTTCGCATGGTTATAAACGGCTTTGTGGACTAACTCACAAGTTGCTATTTATAGGAGGGTTAGTGGGAGATTGATTTTTAAAGAGTCGAAGAATTTAAAGATTCTAGTGTTATTGGTAACATGATTCTTAAAATTCTAAAAAGTTTGGTGTTATTGGTGTGTTGATTTTACAATTCTATATAAATCTTTTATTATTAAAAAAATTAAGTATTTTTTGATTTTGTAATTCTATTAAACTATGGTGTTATTGGAACAATGATTCATTACATTTTAACTCACTACTCACAACTTTCAAAATACTAGAGTTAACCCATGTATTCTCAAAGTTGAGATGACAAAATCAATATTTTTTTTATCAAACATGCAAATATGATATGTGAGAAGCATTATCAATTCCATATAATCTCTTTTATCAAACATGCATATATAACTATGAAATAGATTCCATACACAGTCACACTACAACACATCAAAATGATAAACCCATAATTTTTTATCCATAGAAAAATTATGAAAGAGATTCCACAGTTAGACAACATCACATCAAAATGATAAATCCAGAAATTAACACCATCACAAATGAAAATGAGTTATAAATAGTTGTGAGTAGGCTATACTGATTTTTTTGAATTCCATTAAAACCTTGGTTTCCTCTGAATTCCATAGGCTATGCTGTTTTTTTTTCTTTATCACCCATTGCAATCTTATGTGAAGTTAATCAATATTAGTAAGAACATACACACAAAAATATTTATCACAAACAAACAGGTAAACATCAAGATTCTTGCTACTAGTTTAAACAAATAAAATAATGAAACCAAACGTAAACTTAAAAGCAACATATATAACAATCAAACCATTTTAATACATGATATAATAAAAAACAGAGAAATAGATCATAAAAAAAAGATAATAAAAGTGAGAACAAGAGACTTGTATTATCTTGCGAGCTTTGATGATGAATAAAAAGCAAAGAACAATTCTAAGACACTCATTTTCTTTATACACAATTGAACATATCTTATTTTGAATATATTATATGAAAAATAGATAAACAATAGTAGACAAAAGTTAACATAAATCACAATAAGTCATCGCCAATCAAACCAAAAGAATATATGGATTTTATAAATATGGGAAGACATATTGTCAGAATCAATGAAAATATTTACAGAATTAAAATATTAACTCTAAGTGTTTAAAATATATTACTCTAAGTGTCACTTTGACACTTTTCACACAAACTAAGAATGTAGCGTAAATATATGTAAACTATTATTAATTACATCTTTCTGACTAATAGTATTTAAGATAAATAAAATTATTTATAAAACCAATGCAGTTTGTAATTAATTTTCAGCTCAAATTAAGTATAATTTGCATTGGAATTGTAAAATGACATTTTTTGTGTAACAAGAAAAAAAAAAGCTAGAGTGACACTTATTATGAAACAGAGGACATCGTTTTCATAATCTGAATGTAAATTTAGAATGTGCTTATAAAAAAATTAATTATAGAGATATTTTTGTGTAAATGCCATGCATTAGATTTAAAATTATTTATTTAATAAATGATAAAAAAAGTTATAGAAAAATGAGAAAAACATAAAAAGAATATAGCATTTACAACTCTTATTATTTGAATTATATATTTATTATATGCATGTTTTTATTTATTACCTAATACTTGTATCCAAAAATTAACAAAGATAATAATAATCAATATATAAGGAATTGAGAAACACAAACCTAAGATCATTCTTATAGAATAAGTGAAAAGTTAATACACTAATTGTTAAGAGGATTGCTTTATTTTCTTGCTTTTAGAATTAAATTTGAAAGTTTCTAAAAGAAACAAAACCTTATTTGTTGGATCCTAAAACTGGTATTTTAGTTTATGGACTAATCAAACAATAATGAAAGAAAAAATGAACACTACAAGAAAACACAATTTTAATGACAAAAATAAACAAGGAAAAATGGTTCGACCCCGTCAACAACAGAGGTGTTCAATTGAACAAATTCGGTGTAGTTGATGCCAATAGTGGACGAAGGTACAACAAATTCGAGCCTTTCATATTAGCTTCACAAGCAGACAAAGTCAGCTTCCTTCCATACCCTCGGATGAGAGAATCATGAATCAATTGGTTTACCATTATCAAAGTTACACCTCGTGGATGAATAATCGATGGAGAAAAACAACCATAGCAAGAAGAACACATCAATGAAGTCAAGGAACCTGAACAACAAACTGATGACATCTGCTGGACCCAATTTTGGTCAATGTGCAAATAAGCCACGATCAACTGAATGGGCCGCGAAGAGTTAAAGCCCACAACGAGCAGTCGAGCCCCAAACAGAGATTTCGAAGATCCAGAGATCGCGGAACGATTGCTGAGATCGCGGAGCAGTTGCGAACGTCACGAGAGCAGCATATTATAAAGAGAGGAGAGCATACATGGAGAATGACACATTGAAAACCCTAGAGAGAGACCTGCACCCATACTTCGACCTTGGTTTCATCGATCTTTAGACCTTTTCTTTTGACAATCTCGTTGTAACATTCGATCTTGTTTAACACATTGTATTCGATCTCATTCATCAATAAAAGTCCATTTTCGCTTACTGGAAACTGATTATATCGTTGTAATCTAAAGATATCGTGGCCTACATCATTTATCTTCTCCTAATTAAACTCCCGATCACTATCAAATTCTTAGTGTACATTTTAGGATCTACATTTTGGCGCCCACTGTGGGGAAGATAAACGAAAAACATCTTTGCTAAAAAAACCGATCTAAGTTTCCTAAGCGCAACTATGAATCCCAATCAAACTATCAGAACCACGCCATCAAGAATCGACAACGTCGATCCTCCTGGATCCAACTCGAGAACCAAAACCTTACCCGTGGGACCAACGGCCACCGATGGGACGACCCATACGCAATAAATCCCACTGATCGGAACCTCGAACCAAGAGGATCATCAGTCCACGATCGATTCATGCCACCAGACTGAACCAGAGCTAGAGTCTGGAATCGCCCCGGAGAAAGACAGGTCGCTGACGACCTAATCCAACCTCAATCGTCTAAACCGATATCTTTGACCCCGCTAGCACAGAGTCGGGAAGAAGTGACCGAGCATCGGGGAATGGTCTCGTCATTAATCGACGAAGCTCGCAATCAAAAGGCTGTCTACCACACCATCGCCAACCAACTGGACCAAACTGAATGGGAACCGAGCTAACGCCCTAGAGACACAGCAATCGCTTCCCGATCCATTGAGAGAAACGCTAAATCCTCAAAACGTCAGAGCCTTCGATACTCCATAAATCCCGACCACATGATCCGGACGCTACACGAGAGAGAACTCGCAACGACCTCCGCATCAGAGCATGCCACAGCGAAGTCTGGGTAACAGCGGGTTGGACGAAATAGACACCGGACTACAAGCCCAAAGAGGTACTATGATCAAATCACAAAACATATATATGCAAAGAACCGGAGAGCATAGAAACCGAATACCGCCGCTGGAAAACCTAACCTCCGAGAACCAAACTCCATCAGCTCCGAGTACCGCCCAGCAAATGGGATTCGGCGACCCAATAGGGCAAGCCCTCGGTTACGACCCCCGAAGACCTATCGACGCAGACCCTCAAAGAGAAGACCTTGGAACCCCGGGTGAAACCGGAGCGTTCCACATTATATCGAAAGAAACGACGCCGAGCTCAAAAAAATACACGCCATCGTGCATATGGCGACGAGCTCCGCTGCAGACATAGATATGGTCATTGAGGAAACAAGGAGAACCCCATTCACGAACCGAATCGCCAGCGTAAGGCTGCACCATGTCAGAAAACTCAAATTTCTCGAGTACGCTGGGAAAACAGATCCGAAAGCCCACGTACGAGCTTTTCGAATAGCGATATCAAGAGCACACCTCAACGACGACGAAAAAGAGGACGACTACTGCCACTTGTTTGCTGAAAACGTCACCGGGGCCGCCCTTGAATTGTTCGCAGGCCTCGAAGAAAATTCAATCGACAACTTCACCCAGTTAGTATCTACATTCCTCAAAAAATACTCCGTTTTCATAGAAACAAAGGTTACTGAGGCAGACCTCGGGAATATCAAGAAATCACCTTTCGAGCCATAAAGAGCGTACATAAAACGGCGTCTGGTTCTCATCCAAATTCAGGGAAGAGATGGCAGTACGGGCACCAATCTCGTTGGATGATGCCCTACACCGAGCTTCATATTTTGCTACCCACGAAGAGGAGGTCGCAGCCCTGAAGGAGCAGTACATCGCGAACAAAAATAACGTTGCCAAAAAGAACATTGCCCCTAAAGAACCGGTAACTAAAGGGCAACACTCCTATGCTATAAATAACTCGCCGTAAAACAAATCATCAACATACAAACCCAGCAAAAATTGTGCCTTCCACGACCGGAAAGGCCATTCAACCGAATAAAAGTCGAGCGGTGCTTCACAGTCAAAGCGAAAATAAAAAGACCAGCGGAGACACCAAAGAAGAGGAGGAAGAACCAGCAACCCCAAAGTCTAATCGAAAAACTAAAGGCCCTTCGAATAAAAAAGCAAGGAAACCGAGCCAGAGTCGCCTAGCTCTCCACCCCCAGCGCCGAAGAAAAGAGTCGACATGATCTCGTGGGGGTCAAAAAAACCACACACCTGACAAAATCGAAAAACAGACCGAAGGGAAAGTATGCATCGACATTACAATAGCAGTCAGAACACTAAAGAATCTCAACGAAGCCACTCCTCCTCCCAACATTACTCGATACAACCCAAATGGAGGGTCTCCCTTTAGGAAAAACCCCAACCTCAAATGAGAGCCGAAGATGGCCAGAATCCGCGACCTGCTAGAAAGACCAATTGCCCCACAAACTCAGAAGAAAAACAGCATGCAAAACTTTAATCGCAACCTGTCTCGGGGACAGAGACAATACCTGCCAACACTCACCAAAAGATGGATTTTTCCAATAAACCACAAAGGCAAACAACAAATCGACTTTCTCTACAGAGGCTTTAAATTTTGCAACTCGGATAACTCCATCAAGGTATACCAACGAAGAGCTGAAAACAGCATCGGAGTTAGAGAACCCCTATCGGGTCCTGACCACGAAATCACCTTCGACGAAAAGGATTCCACGGATCTTGACAAACCACACGATGACACTCTCGTAATACAACTCAACGTCGGCGGCTGCAAACTATCTCAAGTGATGAACAACACCGGTAGCTCGACTGATGTCCTCTTCTACGACGCGTTCAAGAAAATGGGATTCACCAAATCTCTCCTCAAACAAGAACGAACTCCTCTGATCGGGTTCGCAGGGAAACCACCTACTCCCTCGGGTCAATTGAGCTCGCTGTAACTTTCGGAGAAATTAGGAAAATCGTAGAATTCATTGTGATAGACCATCCGGCCCCATTCAATGCAATCCTTGGAAGGCCCTGACTATACAGCATGAAGGCAGTTCCCTCAACCTACCACCAGTGCCTGAAGTTCCCGACTCCGAAAGGAATCGAAACCATTAGAGGGAGTCGAAAGAACTCCAGACCGTGCTACCTCGCGAGCTTCAAAGATATCGAGAAGCACTCTTAAAAAGGCAACCAAGACCAACAGCAGACGTACACATGTACACGAACTGACCGAACAAAAGACTCTATCCATAGGGAAATAATCGAACTACGTTATGACTTGTTCGCTCGCCGAGGGTACGTAGGCAACTCACGACACGAGTTCAGTCACCACCCAATTACACAGCTCGAAGGATATGCGTCGCAACACTCGAAGCACGCTAAACGCAACAGCATCAACCTCTAACCGATAGACAGTCTTCCTTCCTTATCTCGATCTTGTAACAAACCAAAAACCAACCTTTTAATAAAATTCGGTTCTTACACTTTGCAGTTCGACCTCATTAGATCTCTTATATCCGAAAAATTGCAATATTCTTAAACGGTTGACTGTAAACCAGGACCCTGATCAAGTTTTCGGTTAGAGCCAGCCCCGCCAACAAGCGCGGCAAAACAAGTTAACAAAATATTTTGTTACATCAAACGTACGTCGATAAAAGTACCTACGACAAATCGACACACTGCCTCAAAAACGGCCTCGCGTAAACGTAAAAATTACGACAATTAACTTAAAAACTGACAAATCATCTTTTTATTAAAAAGATAAAGCAACATAAACAAGTGGGAAAGCGAAATTAAAAGTCAAATCCCTAAAACTACTCATCGACGTCGAATTCACAATCCTCGAACTGGCCACCCGCGCGCTTCGTCCTATCACCCGTGTCGTCCATCCCAGAAGAAACTTTAGCAAAGAAATCTTCTGGCAGATCCTCCGTAATCTGAGGCAGATCAAGCTTCTCAACGGAGAAATCCGAAACCACCATCACATCGAGCTGCGACCCGAGCTCGACCTCTCTTGTTCGAAGACGCAACAACTCATCTGAAGCCAAGAGATTGTTGTTCATGATCTCCTCCTTCAAGAGATCTATATTTGCCATTACCTCCCTAAGATGAGCTTCACAATCAGTTGCAACCTTCTTCTTCTCCCACTTCTCCTTCAGAGATATCAACACATCCAAGTAGATATCCGCCAGAGTCTTTTTAGCGTCATAAGTTGCGCGACGAAGATCATCAGAGAACTTATTAGCAGAAGATTCGACCTTCGCTTCCAAAAAGGAAACTTTCTCGAGAGCCGACTTACTCTCGTTACTCACAAATCGCAGACGAGCCTCAAGCGAAGCAGCCTGATTCCCCAGCTTATCAGCAGCGGCCAGTTGAGCAGCATTAGCACGCTCTCGATTCTGAGCCATCTTCAGACCAAGTTTTGGCTCCCGACCGACCTTCTTTATTTCATAAAGCTCGTCAGAACGCGGAACATCCTGCATGCACTTTTCTAAAGTCGTTGTGAACTCGTTATTAACCTCCATAACCTGGAACATAACAAGTCAGCACCAAGAAAACAAAGATTCAAAAGCAGCAAATATCAAACAGGACAACCTTAGCATGAGCGACAGCCATCTTCACATAAGCCTCACGCTCCGTCATATTTTGCAAAGAATGAAGCGGACACCCAGCAGGTTTGAAATGCCTCACCAAGTAAGCAGCGCTATCCGGATCCTCTGTGATATGACAATCCTTGGAGTGAGAAAACTACCAATGAAACGGTTTAGCAACAACCGTCTCACCCGGAACACCGAGACGATGGTCCGAACCATTCGTTTTAGCCTTCTTCGGAGGACGATCATGCCCCTCCGAACCAGTTGGGCTACTCGACTTAACACGAGCATCAGACTTGTCACCCTCGAGGTCCTTCCCCTCTTGAGTTGAAGCCTGTGGGAGTCTGGTCTCCTAACGAAGAACTTCTGTGAGTGCTTCGCTCACGTCTCCGGATCGGATGCGTTCCGCATTAACACTACCAGCTCGAGTTCGTATCCTTTCGGAGTCACGAGGGGTCGTCCTTCTCGATGCCATATCCTCATGACAAGTAAGAACAAATAATCTAGCGGAGTACCGTGGTAAACCCTAAAACAAAGTGAGGCTTTATAAAGACCAAGGCATCACCGTATCTCAACGACCTAAGTAAAATAATCTCGAAGACAAAGATTTTTCAAAAATCGTGTTTATCCATTTAAGATACTCAAAACCTCGCAATTGAAGATCACAAAAAACAAAAATACGAAATACAAAAGATATCAAACAAAAGGGATTAGCTGGAATCAGATTCATTGGGGACAGACGACCCCCCGACTTGATCCGCTGAATCTTAGGAAACTTGAGGAAGATCGAGCTCGGAGATCGACCAATCCAACACCGCGGCTGAAGCAACAAGACCTTCACAGTCCTTCTCCATCTCCTTCAAACGAGCAAGCTCGGCATCCACGGTTAGGCCTCCATCCTTAAGCTCGTTGAGAAGATCGATGTTGGCGATCACCTCTTGCAAATGGATCTCAGCGGACACGTCCTTCTTCTTGCTCATCCAATTCTCCTTTAAAGATTTGAGAATCTCTTGGTATCACTCTGCAATATCACGACGAGCAATACGAGAAGCACGACAAAAAATCCCGACCCCTCTCGACCTCAAGCGCCACGATTCTGGCCTTTTGAGCAACGACCTGGGTCGTAAGAGCCTTGTTCTATTGACAAGTCGTCTTCCAATCATCAGTCAAATCCCCGATCTTCTCAGCATCCCTTTTTCCCTCGCGTTTGGTGATTTCGAGCTCCTCCGAAAGCCTCTTAATCTCGGAACCGATGCTCTCGATCTCCCTATAATTCAGGGAAGCCTCGATGCGATCTTCCATCACCACATTGTACTCGTTGAAGGATTCCATTACCTAATAGGCAAACGAAGCAGACAAGTGAGTACCTAAAAGCGTCTTTCAAAAGAAAATAAAAGAAAGCAAGGAACAAACCTTATAGCTCGCGACCGCAACCTTGGCGTAAGCTTCCTTCTCATCCGAAGAAGCAAGGGACGGGAGACGGCAGCCCACAGATCTCATGCGACCAGCGAGAGAAATCAATTCGCCTTGGGCCGCGAGCATCGCCTTCGGAAACAAGCCTACAACGGGATGGACCAGGCATGGCGGCCTTGGACGATCGACATCGCTTACGGGTCGCAGCAACAGTCTCGTCTTCCGAACCAGGGCTCAACGAGATAGGAGACCGCCTCTGTAACACCCCCGAACCGTTCTAGGCATAGGTCAAACCACCGGCCAACAATCAAACAAGAACATGACCGACGGCCCGACCGTCTACCAAGGCTCAGGAGCGCTACAAGACGGGTTAACGGGCAATCCAGCCAAAGTTACAAAAATTGCAATTTGTAACTAGGCCAGGCCGCCCACTAACACGTCCCGTCAGACCAAAGCCTAAGGCTTCTCAACCCGTACTCCAATCTGACGTTGTGTTAGCTCGGACAAGCTAATATCAGAACAACAAGGCAGTTTCACAAAACATTCGCTTTATTTATCTTATATAATATCTGGTTTACAATACACAAACTATTATACAAGTGGTGGCATGCCAAGAAAGCGAAAGTACATACTTATAGTCTGAAAGCGTCTTAAGCAAAAAGATGCAAATCTACACCAGCCAGCCTAGCCTCCCGCGCTTTCTACGAGCTCACTACTGGTCACCTGAAAACAACAACGAGTGAGGAGTGAGTAATCTAGCATTACTCAGCGAGTTACAATCCCCCACTAACAAATACAACCCCTCGCTATCCCACCCCATACAATCTAAAGCGAGAGGTTCACCTAACAACACAATTTAATAACCATAAGCAATATTCAAAATACGCAGCGGTAAACCATAGCAAGATAACTAGCATTACGCTAATTACTAGCTTATCACCAAACTCAAACTCGATTTAAACCAGGGTTTAACAACCCAAAACACGATATAATATATATAACAAACTCGGGCCCTGGTGACGTTAGGTTCCTCCTTCACTATCGGCAATATCCTATCTCCCTACCACAAAGGCCGGAAGAAGGAACTTTCAACCGACCGCGGCCCACAGTCCTTCGGGTCACCGCGCGACAGCCCACAGTCCTTCGGGTCACTGTCCCATTACACCGTCGTGTAATACTCAGCCATAGTACATGACACCGTTCGTCTGAGTCTTCCCGATCCAGCGAATAAGGGGTTTCCTTGAACCCGCCGGGTACGAGGTCTGAAGGAACACTAACTCACCCCAATATGCCTAGCATTGTGGGTTACACAAATGCTATCGGCCAATATACGATTAATACTAAACCCGGTAAAAATAACACAAGGTTTCAAGTAATAATCACAACACAATCAACCACATTCCAGAATCTAGCATAAAGACTAATTCCAGAATACCTAACTATCCACAACTTAGCGATATCATCTAAGCATTCTGCATTCGCTAACTAACCAATCAACCTAACCATTAGCATGCTACTACGGTTCTCAAGCAATAACTAAGCATGCTATCAATTTAAACAACATAACCTCAATTATTAACTACTCAAACCGTTACTCAGTTAGAACTGGCCTCCTGCCATGATCCAACTTCCAAGTAACGGGACCCTGCATAAAAACAACTTAGCAATCAATTGATTATAACTCACAGTTTTTGGTTGACCGTGGCCTTGACCCCGAATCCGTCTTCTGCGTTCCGAACCCTTTCTTGACCTTCACAAGTAGACCCACTTCTGAACTGATCTTGAGTCGAGCAGAACCTCTCTTAGATGTAGACTCGAATCGAGTAGAATAACTGTTCTCGATAACTGCCGAAAAGACTCGAAAACGATCGAAACTCGAACTTTCTTTCTCTAGCTTTCTCTCTCACGTTTTTCTCTGAGTTTCAGGTGTGCTGGATGGTTTAAAATGAGCTGGGGTCGTGGGGTTTATATAGGATGCAGCAACCAATCAGAACAAGCCGTGTGGCAGCCCGTGTGTCGCCTCGCATGGCTCCGGACGCATGCGTCGCGGCACCTCGTGCTCCACATGTCTGATGGCATGCCCAGGAAATCATGCAGAGTGACACCATGCCCTCCAGATGTCTGATCCACGGCCTGACCTCATCCAGATTGACACTCAGCGCACACATGTCGCTCAACATGCTCCGATCGCAGGTTTCGCGGCACCTCGTGCTTCTGGGTGTCAATCAGCATGCTGTGCTCTCCTGGGCTTCAACACCTCCTGCTTCCCTTGCCACATACCATGACAGGCAGGTTACATCACGTCCTTATCTCATAGATAAGGCCAGCTCGAGCTTCTCGGTCCATTCGACTGATTTCGACCCTTCCGATGAATTTTCGTCCCGCGATCAATCCCGAATATTTTTCTACGTCCGTTCTGATGAGATGAATATTTTTAATAAACTCCAAGTGAATCCTGACCTTGATGGAAAATATTTCTCGAGCCTCCGGCTTCCTCGAAAAATCGATAATACCAAAATTAGGGTTTTCGCCAAACTTCGGGTTTTCCCGTCGTGCTTCGATCCCGTCGTGCTTACTTCCTGTCCTGCTTAACTCCCGTCCTGCTTCCAACTTATAATATCTTCCAAATGATATTTGGTTGATAGCCATTAAGTTTTGCGGAAAACTTAGTGGCTAAGAAATGACGGGTTTCTGAAACGTCGAGCTTCTAAACCGTCGTGCTTCCAAAAATGTTATGCTTCCAAAAATGTTATGCTTCCAAAACATCCTTCTGATCAATCTAACACTTTTCTAACCATGGTCCAGCAGCTTATGGTTCACCCATGATCAATTCTTTGACCATCCATTGCCCGCGGCACGACCACTAAATAATAATACTTTTTTTTTTTTTAACGGGTTTCTACATTCTCCCCCCGTTAACAGAATTCGTCCTCGAATTCTAAGGCTCTGAGGGGCCTCCTTCTTCCATTACAACGTCCTCTCGGAAAAACTTCGGGTGATCGGTTTTAAATCTCGCTTCATCCTCCCAAGTAACATGAATCCTGTTTTGTCTTCCCCAGAACACTTGTACTTGAGCAATCTCACGATTTTTGAGCTTCCGAATACGCCGTTCTCCTAATCTGATTGGTCCTTCCGGATACGTAAGGTTTGTCTCCAACTCCTCGATTCTCTCGGGCTCAACAGTACTTGGATCCCGTATATGTTTCCGAAGCATGGAAACATGGAATACTGGATGTAGATGCATATCTGCTGGCAGATCCAATCGGTAAGCTACCTCACCAACTTTCCCGATGATCTTATACGGACCAATGAACCTGACCGCAAGTTTCCCGACCTTGCCAAATCTGTCCTTCCCTTTCTGTGCAGTAACCTTCAAATAGACCCAATCTCCTATCTCAAAAGTTACTTCTCTTCTTGACTGGTCTGCGTACTTCTTCTGACGGTCTTGAGCCTTCTTCATGTTGGCCTGAATCGTCTCCAGTTTAATCATGGTCTCCTGAACAATAGGTGACCCAAACATTCTTCTTTCGCCCACTTCCGTCCAACACATAGGCGTCTTGCATGGCCTTCCGTATAATGCTTCATAAGGTGACATCCCTATGCTCGAATGATGACTGTTGTTATACGAGAACTCAACCAACGGTAAATGCTTCTCCCAAGTTCCTGCCCAATCGAGAATACACATCCGCAGCATGTCCTCGATGGTCCGAATGGTCCTTTCCGTTTGGCCATCTGTTTCTGGATGGAACGCCGTGCTTCTGTACAGTTTAGTTCCCAAGGCTTCTTGTAGTGCTTCCCAGAATGATGCCGTGAACCTTGGATCGCGATCTGAGACGATGTCTGAGGGTACACCATGTAACTTCACGATTTGGTCGATGTACAGCTCGGCCAAAACTTCAACTTTATCAGTGTCCCGCATAGGCAACAAGTGTGTGACCTTGGTTAACCTATCCACAATCACCCATATCGAGTTGTTCGATCTACCTGGAGCAGTAGGTAATCCGGTGATGAAATCCATGGAAATAGAGTCCCATTTCCATTGAGGTATCGGAAGACTCTGCAACAATCCTCCTGGAACTTGATGTTCCACCTTGACTTGTTGACAAGTTGCACACTGAGCAACCCATTGTGCTACTGACCTCTTCATGCCCGGCCAATGATAGTATCTTCTCACGTCTCGGTACATCTTCGAACTTCCAGGATGGATACTAAGTAAAGAATGATGTGCGATCCTTAGTATCTCATCTCTCAGCCCTTGTCCTTTAGGAACCGTGATCCTCCCATTAATTAGCAAGGTTCCATCCTCCGCCAAGTAGTATCCCGCATTATTTGGCCCGGCTTGTCCTTTGAGTTCTTCAACAATCTTCAGTAACTTCTCATCCTTAAGTTGTTCTTCTCGAATTCTCTGAATCAAGCTGGCCTGATTCACCGCTTGAAGTCCCAATGGCTCGCTTGTCTGCCCTTCCAAAACGACCAACTTCACTTGTTTCAACTCCTGGTTCAATAGCTCCACTTCTTTCTCTAAATCTGCGTCCAACTTTCTTCGACTTAAGGCGTCCGCAACAACATTCGCTTTACCAGGATGGTAGCGAATCCGTATGTCGTAGTCTGCCACAAACTCCATCCACCTACGCTGGCGCAGGTTGAGATCTGGCTGAGTGAAGAGGTATTTAAGACTTTGATGGTCCGTGTATACCTCCACTTCTTCTCCATACAAGTAAGATCTCCAAATTCGCAAAGCGAACACCACGGCCGCTAACTCCAAGTCATGTGTACTGTAGTTATCCTCATGCTTCCGTAGTTGTCGTGAAGCATATGCAATGACTCGCCCATCTTGCATAAGAACACAACCTAACCCAACGCGTGAAGCATCCGTGTAAACCGTGTAAGGTTTACCTTGCTCGGGCAAAGCTAACACAGGTGCGGTCGTGAGAGCTTCCTTCAACTTCTTGAATGCCTTCTCGGTTTCTTCCACCCATAAGAAAGGAACTCCTTTACCGGTAAGTTTAGTTAAAGGCTTTGCAATGGAGGAAAAGTCCTTAACAAACTTCCGATAATAGCCCGCAAGTCCGAGAAAACTCCTCACTTCTGTCACAGTGGTAGGTCGAGGCCATTCTCGTATGGCTTGGACCTTTTCTGGATCAGCAGCCACGCCCTCTCCTGATACTATGTGACCCAGAAATCCTATCTCTCTCTTCCAAAACGAGCACTTGCTGGACTTGGCAAATAGCTTCTGATTCCGTAACCTCTCCATAACCAGTCTCAGATGCTCTTTGTGCTCTTCCTTACTTTTCGAGTACACCAGGATGTCATCAATGAAAATGATCACGAACTTGTCGAGATAGTCGTGAAACACTTCATTCATCAAACGCATGAAAGCCGCAGGCGCGTTTGTGAGACCAAAGGGCATAACTACAAACTCGTACTGCCCATACCTCGTCCGAAACGCCGTCTTCATAATGTCTGACTTGGCAATAGGAATTTGGTGATACCCTGATGCCAAATCAATCTTCGAAAACCAACTAGCTCCCTTTAGTTGGTCTAACAACTCGTCTATCCTCGGAAGAGGATACTTATCTTTTATCGTGATGTTGTTGATACCACGATAATCGATACACAACCTCATGCTTCCATCCTTCTTCTTCACAAATAACACAGGAGCTCCCCAAGGTGAAGAGCTCGACCGGATGAATCCCTTTTCCAATAGATCTTCCAATTGTTTCTTTAGCTCGGCTAATTCCGCAGGTGCCATCCGATATGGTGCCTTAGCTATAGGTTTTGCTTCAGGCTCCAAAGTAATGGTAAAGGGATTACTCCGAGGTGGAGGTAATTCCTTTAGTGGTGCAAAGATATCCTCAAACTCTTGGACCACTTCTATGTCTTCGACCTTAACTTCATCATTAGTGGCTCCTCCACTAACCGATAAGGTCACCAAATATACATCCCCGTCTTGAAACAAATCTTGTACTCTCATCGCTGCTACTAAAGACACGGTCATACTAGGACTGATTCCATAGTATACCATCTCTGGTCGTTTACCTCTGCCGAACAACAACCTTCCCTTTCCACAGTCGATCTGAACTCCGTAGCTCGATAACCAATCCATTCCAAGGATTACCTCGTACCCTTTTAAAGGCACGACTAACAGATCTGCCACAAACTCTTTGCCTTGAATGACCAATGGAACATTCTTGATACACTGATTTGCTTGAAGGGTTCGGTCTGCGGGGGTCAAGACGGCCACGTTTATCCTGTCAACCACAAAACAATCCCAAAACCGGGCAGCTACTTCAGGGGTCACAAAACTATGTGTTGCCCCCGAGTCGAACAATACATGTGTGGGTTTACCAGCAACATGTATGGTTCCTGCCACAGTAATCCAATCAACAATATCTTAATCACAAAAATACTAATCAAAATTCTCACAACCATCAATCATCATCCTAAATTTCTAAACGCGCAACCTAGCGATCAAGCAATCTATACCTAACCAGCATACTAACTAGATTCCAGCAACTAAATTTCCATTCAATAAAAAGAGGAGGTTAAGCACCCACAATACCTGTGATGGGACCGCTTGACGGTCCTGCATTGTCTGGGTTTTCTACACCTAAGGCATAAACTCTACCTCCTAGGTTTTGCTTCTTTGGTGCTGGCTCAATAGCTGGACGGCTAGGAGGAGCTCGGATTGCGAGAGGGGTCGCAGGGATTGGCTTGTTTGGACATGACGATGCATAATGGCCCTTCATACCGCAAGAGAAACAAGTAACATCTTCCATCCTTATAGATGAATAACCCTGCTGGTTACTCCGTTGTCTGTTGGGACAAAACTTAGAAATATGTCCCGGTTGATCACATATGTAACACACCACAGTGTTACCACGATTGTTGGCTTGGCCTCCAAATCCTCGCCCTTTTCCTTTGTAAGATCTTGGACCCTTGTTGAAATTTGGCCTTTCTCCTTGGCTAAACTTGGTGTGTCCACCAGAATGTGGTAAGGTCTTCCTTTCAGCCTCCAATACAGTTTCAACATTAACAGCTTTTTCCACTAGCTCAGATAAGCTGCTAAAGTTGCTTCCAGCTAAACGACTTCCAAGCTCCGGCTTCAATCCGTACATAAAGTTACGGATCATAGTTGCTTCATCTTCACGCCCATCAAAGACATGTCGCCTCAACCTTGTGAACTCAGATTCGTAACTCCTCACTGGCCTATCTCCTTGAACAAGGTTCATGAACTGGCGCTCCAATCGATGCTTTGCTTCTGGAGGAAAGTATTTCCTCTCAAACTCTCCCTTGAACGACTCCCATGATGTGATGTTGTGTCCACGCTGTCTGTCTATGCTGTCCCACCATCCTGTGGCGTCGCCTTCCAAGTAGTACACAGCGATCTTCTTCTTATACTCCTCCGGGCACTCCATGGCTTCAAAATTCTTCTCCATCATAGTAATCCACTTGTCGGCCTCAATAGGATCGGATCCTCCTTTGAACTTGTAGGATCCAATGTTCTTCATGGTAGATAATAGCTTGGAAACTTCAGGGGGTTGAGTACGCCTGCCTTGGTTACCAAGTGCCTCGGTCATCACGTCATGTAAAAGCTTCAAGGTGTTTTCGGTTCCATGATCTTGTGGTCTTTCGGTGGCACGGTTCTGATCTGGCCTTGGGTTTGATTGAGCGGATTGATCATGTTGATGTCTCTGGTCCCAATTACGACTTGGGCCAATACTCGCCATACTGTCTTCTCTCACTCTAGTCATGTTACCGTAAACAGGAAAAGATCTTGTTCTCTGCAGAGGGCTCCTATCGTGTCCAAACATCTCACTAATGCCATTTCCATTATCCTGATCTGATCTGTGACCCAATCCTCCGCCTGTCCAATCCATACCCTCTCCCCATATCCGACCTCGTCCATCATCACCTGTCCCGCGATTAGCCATCTGCACACAATAAAAAGGGTAAGTCATATTCCTACCACGGGAAGCGGCTGGTTTCCTAATCATCTTTTTGCGACTCCTTTGACTCGATAAAACCGTTAAAAAAAGCACTTGTGTCACGCATGGACGAAACCATGCTCTGATACCACCTCTGTAACACCCCCGAACCGTTCTAGGCATAGGTCAAACCACCGGCCAACAATCAAACAAGAACATGACCGACGGCCCGACCGTCTACCAAGGCTCAGGAGCGCTACAAGACGGGTTAACGGGCAATCCAGCCAAAGTTACAAAAAGTGCAATTTGTAACTAGGCCAGGCCGCCCACTAACACGTCCCGTCAGACCAAAGCCTAAGGCTTCTCAACCCGTACTCCAATCTGACGTTGTGTTAGCTCGGACAAGCTAATATCAGAACAACAAGGCAGTTTCACAAAACATTCGCTTTATTTATCTTATATAATATCTGGTTTACAATACACAAAATATTATACAAGTGGTGGCATGCCAAGAAAGCGAAAGTACATACTTATAGTCTGAAAGCGTCTTAAGCAAAAAGATGCAAATCTACACCAGCCAGCCTAGCCTCCCGCGCTTTCTACGAGCTCACTACTGGTCACCTGAAAACAACAACGAGTGAGGAGTGAGTAATCTAGCATTACTCAGCGAGTTACAATCCCCCACTAACAAATACAACCCCTCGCTATCCCACCCCAAACAATCTAAAGCGAGAGGTTCACCTAACAACACAATTTAATAACAATAAGCAATATTCAAAATACGCAGCGGTAAACCATAGCAAGATAACTAGCATTACGCTAATTACTAGCTTATCACCAAACTCAAACTCGATTTAAACCAGGGTTTAACAACCCAAAACACGATATAATATATATAACAAACTCGGGCCCTGGTGACGTTAGGTTCCTCCTTCACTATCGGCAATATCCTATCTCCCTACCACAAAGGCCGGAAGAAGGAACTTTCAACCGACCGCGGCCCACAGTCCTTCGGGTCACCGCGCGACAGCCCACAGTCCTTCGGGTCACTGTCCCATTACACCGTCGTGTAATACTCAGCCATAGTACATGACACCGTTCGTCTGAGTCTTCCCGATCCAGCGAATAAGGGGTTTCCTTGAACCCGCCGGGTACGAGGTCTGAAGGAACACTAACTCACCCCAATATGCCTAGCATTGTGGGTTACACAAATGCTATCGGCCAATATACGATTAATACTAAACCCGGTAAAAATAACACAAGGTTTCAAGTAATAATCACAACACAATCAACCACATTCCAGAATCTAGCATAAAGACTAATTCCAGAATACCTAACTATCCACAACTTAGCGATATCATCTAAGCATTCTGCATTCGCTAACTAACCAATCAACCTAACCATTAGCATGCTACTACGGTTCTCAAGCAATAACTAAGCATGCTATCAACTTAAACAACATAACCTCAATTATTAACTACTCAAACCGTTACTCAGTTAGACCTGGCCTCCTGCCATGATCCAACTTCCAAGTAACGGGACCCTGCATAAAAACAACTCAGCAATCAATTGATTATAACTCACAGTTTTTGGTTGACCGTGGCCTTGACCCCGAATCCGTCTTCTGCGTTCCGAACCCTTTCTTGACCTTCACAAGTAGACCCACTTCTGAACTGATCTTGAGTCGAGCAGAACCTCTCTTAGATGTAGACTCGAATCGAGTAGAATAACTGTTCTCGATAACTGCCGAAAAGACTCGAAAACGATCGAAACTCGAACTTTCTTTCTCTAGCTTTCTCTCTCACGTTTTTCTCTGAGTTTCAGGTGTGCTGGATGGTTTAAAATGAGCTGGGGTCGTGGGGTTTATATAGGATGCAGCAACCAATCAGAACAAGCCGTGTGGCAGCCCGTGTGTCGCCTCGCATGGCTCCGGACGCATGCGTCGCGGCACCTCGTGCTCCACATGTCTGATGGCATGACCAGGACATCATTAAGAGTGACACCATGCCCTCCAGATGTCTGATCCACGGCCTGACCTCATCCAGATTGACACTCAGCGCACACATGTCGCTCAGCATGCTCCGATCGCAGGTTTCGCGGTACCTCGTGCTTCTGGGTGTCAATCAGCATGCTGTGCTCTCCTGGGCTTCAACACCTCCTGCTTCCCTTGCCACATACCATGCCAGGCAGGTTACATCACGTCCTTATCTCATAGATAAGGCCAGCTCGAGCTTCTCGGTCCATTCGACTGATTTCGACCCTTCCGATGAATTTTCGTCCCGCGATCAATCCCGAATATTTTTCTACGCCCGTTCTGATGAGATGAATATTTTTAATAAACTCCAAGTGAATCCTGACCTTGATGGAAAATATTTCTCGAGCCTCCGGCTTCCTCGAAAAATCGATAATACCAAAATTAGGGTTTTCGCCAAACTTCGGGTTTTCCCGTCGTGCTTCGATCCCGTCGTGCTTACTTCCTGTCCTGCTTAACTCCCGTCCTGCTTCCAACTTATAATATCTTCCAAATGATATTCGGGTGATAGCCATTAAGTTTTGCGGAAAACTTAGTGGCTAAGAAATGACGGGTTTCTGAAACGTCGAGCTTCTAAACCGTCGTGCTTCCAAAAATGTTATGCTTCCAAAACATCCTTCTGATCAATCTAACACTTTTCTAACCATGGTCCAGCAGCTTATGGTTCACCCATGATCAATTCTTTGACCATCCATTGCCCGCGGCACGACCACTAAATAATAATACTTTTTTTTTTTTTTTTTTTTTAACGGGTTTCTACAGCCTCTCCTCGGAAGCACCTTCATGTCGGAGTCTCGAATCGAGGTCAAAGGAGGTCTATCAGAAGCTCGGCTCCTCGTTGCCGCCCCAGAAGCACAAAACGACGACCTCCTCACGTGCTGCCTAACCAATCGATCAATAGACTGAGCTTGAACAGAAGGAGTCGCAACGAATTCCTGAGAATGTTCCGTCTCGTCCTCAGCACCCACTACAACTGATGCTGCCCTATTAGTCTCTTCTAGCATGGCAAAAGCAGCTCGGATCCGGGTCCGATCAAGCGATGACCAGTTCGAACGGCCTCTCCGAAGGACTCCGATCAAACCACGAATCTCGTCTGACATCAAAGAACTTCGAGAAGGAGCTGAAACAATTAAAGAGAAACGAAATAAATTGAGTCACCAATTCCCCAAAGAAAAAAATTGACATTCAGATCAAGAAATGACTAACCTATATTCTCAGCCTAATTCGGGGGAACTCGAGAAAAATCGAAGTTACCCACATACGCTCAATCCACCTTAAAAACAAAAAAACTGAATGCGCCACTTCTCATCGCGATAGGGGACGTCCTCAATGACATGGCGACCCGGGCGCGGAGACACGAGGACGGTACCAGGATTCTGCTTGGTTTGCTTCACCAGAACAAGGTGTCGGAACTCACTAAGACCAAAGGAAAGACCTTCCTCCCTAGCTCTAACCAAGAACGCTACGAGATGCCTAAGAAAATTTGGGAGGATTTGAGTAAACGATGAACCAAGCTCCGCCAAAATCTCAAGGGCAGGCTCCAAAATCGGGAAAGTAAGTCCACAAGACTGGAAAATGGGAGATAGGCTCCGCAATATCCCCCTCGGACGGTTTCGGGAGTCTCAGACGCATAAGCCAAGTCAAGCACGATGGTGCGGTCAAATCCGTACACCGTGTAGAGATCCTCGAGATCGTCGATGGTAGTCGTCGGGCGAGAAAAACTGAACAATGAAGACATCTTAAGCTCAATGATCAAGAAATCTCAAGGCAGTAGTGAAAGTGATGAAGAAGAAGAATCAGAATTGAAACAAAAAGAGAAATTAAATTATAGTCGCCTTAACGGCTCTATCGCCATAAATTAACAATATTTGCATTTTATAAAATTTTAAAGATATAATTTTTATATTTACCATAATATTATGATGTTTGATATTTTAATAATTATATAAAATGCAAATATTGTTAATTTATTATTTAGCCGTTATTTTATTTGGTGGTTAATCAGTCATAAATATCCCGTAAATGCATCAATTTCTAACCGCAGTACCAGTCGTACAATCTCTTAAAACCGTTTAAAACCGCAATCTCCCTCATCCGCAAACTCCCGCAGCCGCAATCGCTGCGGTTACACCAGTAAGACCCTAAGTATCAGAGTTAATTATTAATAAATACTTATTTTACGTACATTCTTAAGTATTTTAAATACTTATTCGGGATTGGTTCAAATTTTCTTTTTAAATTTTTGAAAATTTTCTTTTTGATTTTGAAATTTTGTTTTTTTGGCTATTCATTTGGGTAGAACCCTAAAATCAAATACCTTAAGACTCATTTGTATATTTATGGCAGAATTTATTTAAATCAAATATATTTTTTGGGTCGATTTTGTTTAGATTTTCAGAATTTTTTCCCACCCACTGCTACATATCTTCGGTTCTCCATTTAGTTTTGATTTTTTAGATATAATGAAAAAAGCTATTCAGAAATTTATAGAATCAAGTTTAGATAAATTGAAAGACAAAGCTCCTTTTCTCTCCCTTCTCTCTTAAGTTTATTTTCTCCTCCGGTTGAATCGTGGTGATTCCGGCGGTGGCGCGTCCTCAGCGTCGCCGTCGGAGCAGTCTGTCTCTTTCTACTCGTTAGTTGTTGTCGTTCCTTTTTACTCAAACTTGCATCTCCTTTTGTGTGTTCTCTTGTTGGTTCATGATGGCATGTATATGCTATTGTTAACCTCTATTAAGGCTTTTTGATGACAGATCTGTGGTCTGTATGCAGATTTGTTATTAATTCCTTTGTAGATCTGGGTTTCTTGATTTTGCAGATTTGTTCTAGTTTTCAGATCTGCTTTTTTAGGGTTCCAGATCCGGCCGTGTGTTGTCCACAGTAGTTGTGAGAGCTCTTCAGTTCCGTTCTGTTGTCCCTCCATCTGCTGTGTGTACCTCCGGCCAAGGGATTAAAATCCTGTTAATCTCTCATGATTTTTGAGCTTGTCTTAGTTGGTTTTTGATTCGGCAACGGTGTTGCAGTAACGTGGTGATGCGTCGTGAGCAGTTGTAAGTTATGGTTCTTGAAAAATAGGTTGTTTCTGAACATCTATTAGTCTCTGAGGTTTGAAGGAGACTGTCTCCCGCCTTTTGAACTATTGTTTTTTTTCTGGGTCTTCCTTTGGTCTTTGTCTTCCTCGTGGCTTTGTTTGGTCGAAGCAATATAAAGAGGTTGAGGTATGGAGGCTTCCAGCTTATGGTGCGGTTGAGTTAAGTGCTCGGTGGGTGTTGTTTCATCCTGGTTGTTGTCTTGAGTTCGTCGAAGAGGTTCGGTTGTTGTCATCGTGAACAGGTGGTTCAGATGAGGTTTCTGCTCTGATTGAAGTTGTCATATGTTTTGCGTTGCAAGAATTTCAGCTAATCATAGACTATTAAGTCTCTGTTCTTTATCTATGGTAGTTTGCTTATGGGTTTCTCAAAAGGAGTGTAAATTTTTAATTTAAGTTCATGATGTTAGTATGCAGCCCGTTGTTTGGGTACTTGTTTCTCTGTATGGGCTTAGCTTCCGAGGATGTTCCTATTGTTCTGTTGGCTCTGTAATTCACCTTTGTATCCTTCAAAGTTTTTAATGAAACCAGATGGGAAAAAAATCTATAAAAGCCGATTCGGTTTTGGTTTGATTTATTTTTATTTACTGTTCAGTATGATATTAGTTGAAAAATTCGGATCGAGTTCAGGTTAAACCATCATCTCTCACTGGAACGAGGGGCAGTTCAGTAATTTAAACATCTTGAGATGACGTGGTTCATGGGGGGTGGGTCGTTGATGTTTGGACATAAACCAAAGAAACTTGTCGACGCTGACCAAACAACATCACCTCACCTCGTGGTTTGTTTCTCACCGCCGGATTGCGATTCCGCTGAAATCGACACGCTGCCTCCGTCGATCGAATCTCACGGTTTCGCTTGATCAACCCCCGGTAACTCTTTATATCCAGAGAACTTATTACATTCAGAAATTAAAAGCGATGATATCTGAAATCAACGAAAGAAAGGTTTCTTGTTAAGGCAACTCCGATGCGTGGAAATCGAACTGGAGCGTGGATCAAAGTTGGAGACTTTCTACTTCTCTTCTCCTTCTGTTTAGGACTCAACCACTGTTAATCCTTGTGTGTGTTTTCTTTTTGTCAGGTGCTTTGGTCGGGATCTTCCCTTTTGGCCATGGACGTTACAGGACAAGCAGCTAAGAAAGAGGTTTCAAAGATTGTAAACGATGAAGTTTCATCAATCGAGATCAAAGTATTGTTATTCGCCAGAGCGCGTGAGCTCACGGGTGTGCCTGATCTAAAACTGAAGATGCCATCGGGTAGTACAACAAAGAAATGTATGGACGAGTTGGTCATCAAGTATCCAAAGTTGGAAGAGGTACGCAGCTGCGTGGTTCTTGCTTTGAACGAGGAATATACAACTGATTCGGCCATTGTTAAACACCGAGATGAGTTAGCCATCATACCTCCAATAAGTGGTGGCTAATGCCTTTTTTACTTGTAACTAAATCCTCTTAACTTTGGGTTTTTGTATTTTCATTGGCAATAAAATCATAAATGTAACAGTTAAAAGACTTGAAAAACTCGTTACTTGAAAAAAAATCTTTCTTTTGATGAGAAAAAGGTTACAGTAGTTCCAGTTTGCTCTGTTTCTCCTACAATCATGACTTCTTCTGTGTATTGATTTTGTAGTCTCTGTGTTGATTTTGGCAAAAAAGCAGCCACATTATCATAACTCAGCAGCCAAATACATTTCTTTTCGATTTTGTTCTTTGTTCCACCAATCAGGTAAAAGAAACGAACCTTTTGTATACAAGAAAATGAAAATGTATGAGACAAGAGAAGCTATTTTAGTTGGACGCTTGTATATATTAGAAAGGAAGCTATTTTCCCCTTAAAAGTTTCTGCAGTTTGCGCTATTACATATTCTATGCAAAGAACATCGATTTCTTGCACCTGTTATTGGTGTTTAACACTCCTCGGTGAGAGATATAAAGCTTCAGTGCATCTTTAAGAGATTGTGATCTATTGCCTGGTTCTCAACGACCAAACATATGGAACTGGTTATTTTCCCTGATCATGTAAGCTTTGGTACCGTTCCGGGATAGAGAAATAAACGGCAGGAGGTATGAAAGCGAGAACACTTGCATCATACGTTGTACAGAGGAGTCTAATTGTACATTGTACAGAGGAGTCTAATTGTATTAAACACTTGCAGGGTAGGATCACTTTATATCACACATTAGGATTTGAGATATATATTACAAGACACCAAAGGAATTAATCAATGATGTTAAGTAGATGAACCAGACAAGACACCAAAGGAATTAATCCACACATCTTGACATTTTCTTTTGATTTTTTGTAATTGTGCTTTACTGCGTCTAACTATGATGTAAAATAACGGATTCAAACAATCAAAAGTAAGAACAATTCCAAGAAGTAAAAACGCTCTTGGTGTCAAAATCTTCTTGAGTAGACATCGATATGAACATTGTCCAAGTATTTTACATTTCTTTATTTGTTGCTTGAATTAACAAATGAGACTTCTTTTCCTGTTTGGAATGAAAAATTAAAGAATATCAGTTCTTGTGGTACTAATTCTGGCAGCCTTATTTTACACCATCATCTTTTATACAAAAAGGGTAAGGTCGCCCATAACTATGTCATATGCATAGTTACCAGGTGTACTAAGCAAGTGTGTTGGGTTTAGTTGCATGTAATTAACTCAAAATAGAACTGGTCAAATAGAACAGCACTAGAGTACTTTCCGCTAAAATTACTTCAAACATGTAATTTACAATATTAAGAAAATAAAAGATATTTTATTTGTTTTCTCGAAGTCATATTAGACTTCTTCTGATTTCTATAGAACAAAGGAATCAGCATTTAAAATTCTGAAACTAAACAGTTAGCCGTTTCTTTGGTCAAAACGCTTGCTTACGTGCACCCACCCTCAAGAGCATCAAAGCAAGCTTGACAGAGCATGGACACCTGAGTTTATGGTCAAGCAAGATGTCTTTGCACCATCTATTCGCTTGTTGTAGTTACCAACTGCACTTCGTTGAGATATGTTCATTTCCCTGTTTTTTGTTGCTCCATTCTTTGCAAAATAAACTATAATTTAGTTGACTAAGACACACAGCTTGACATATTCTTTAGATTTTGTGTGTCTGCGCTTTTTTGTTCTACAATTGATGTAAAATAAGAGATTCAAACAATCAAAAGTTAGAACAGTTCCAAGAAGTAGAGCAGAATCATTCTTGGTCAAACTCTTCTTGAGAGCAGCCATCTCTATAAATGTTTGGGAGTTCTCGATATTAGTCTCCAATTACATTTCATCTCTTTCTCTTTCTTTGTGGCTTGAGGTTTGAAATGGAACTCCTTTTTATGCTTGGAATGAAGAATTACAGAATTTTTGTGGTGCTAACTCTGCTAATAATTCTCAATGGGCAGAGCAGTCTCGGGGCAAGAGCTGGTGCGGACAGAAAGGTACTAGACAATGATTATTATTATTTTTTGACCAGTAACATAAGCAGACACCAGTAGACTAACAAAGTTGGTTCTGTTGTTGTAAACTATAATAGGTTCATATAGTGTATTTGGGTGAGAAGCAGCATGATGATCCTGAGTTTGTCACAGATTCTCATCATCAGATGTTGTGGTCTCTTCTTGGAAGGTATGTGAGACTAGTTTCTCTTCCCAAGTTTATATTAATGCCTCAAACTGTTACTCAGATTTCTAGAGTTTTGTGTTTGTTCCCATGATTACAGTAAAGAGGATGCTCATGATTCTATGGTGTACAGTTACCGACATGGCTTCTCAGGTTTTGCAGCCAAGCTTACCAAGTCCCAAGCCAAGCAAATAGCAGGTATCATATCATGTCTCAAGTCTCATATATTTTCTTGGCTTTCTTGTAAACAAACACCTACATCATACATTTACATTTCATCTTCATTTTTCTCATCACACACATCTGAAATGTTCCTCACTGCTAATGTTATGTGACAACAGATTTACCTGAGGTGGTTCACGTCACACCTGATAGTTTCTACGAACTGACAACAACTCGTACGTGGGACTACTTAGGACTTTCAGCCGCCACTCCGAAAAATCTTCTAAATGACAGTAATATGGGTGAAGAAGTTATCATTGGCGTTGTGGACACAGGTTGGAGTGTTAATTTATTTGTACATACATGTCCTGTTGCTTCTGAATAATCAATTAAAAAAAAAACATATTCTGATTGTGCAGGAGTATGGCCAGAATCTGAAGTCTTTAACGACAATGGTATTGGACCGGTGCCAAAACACTGGAAAGGAGGCTGTGAATCAGGAGAGGATTTCAACTCCTCTCACTGCAACAAAAAGCTCATAGGAGCCAAATATTTCATCAATGCGTTTCTTGCGGACAACGAAAGCTTCAACGAGACAGAATCACTAGACTTTATTTCCCCTAGAGACTATGATGGTCATGGCACACATGTCGCCACCATAGCAGGTGGTTCGGTCTTGCCCGGCATAAGCTACAAGGGCTTAGCCGGAGGGACGGTGAGAGGCGGGGCCCCTCGTGCTCGAATAGCAATGTACAAGGCTTGTTGGGACGATTCTGGTTGTTATTCAGCTGACATCTTGAAAGCTATGGATGAAGCTATACATGATGGTGTCGATGTTTTGTCCCTCTCTCTTGGCTATCGAGTTCCTTACTTCCCAGAAACTGATGTTCGAGATGCGATAGCTACAGGGGCATTCCATGCCGTTTTAAAGGGTATCACAGTTGTTTGTTCAGGTGGTAACTCTGGCCCAGCTGCTCAGACTGTGGGAAACGCGGCCCCTTGGATCTTGACAGTGGCTGCAACTACTTTAGACCGGTCCTTCCCCACACCTCTTACACTTGGGAACAATAAAGTCATATTGGTAACAACATTATATACCCTATTAGACGTTTTTACAACGTAACGTCTATTTATTCGGAGTTCTTTCTCAGGGTCAAGCAATGTACACAGGTCCAGAACTTGGTTTCACTGGCTTGGTTTACCCAGAGAATCCAGGGAACAGCAACGAAAGTTTTTCTGGGTAAATAAATACTAATAAATCTTTAGTTTCTTGTTCACAAAAAAAATATTCTCTAAGTTTACTTGTGCTTGTTCTTGTAACTTAGTACCTGTGAGTTTCTCGACATCAATTCTAATAGTACAATGCGGGGAAAGGTCGTGTTGTGCTTCACAACAGCAAAACGTTCCGGGGCTGTATTAAGCGCTGCAAGTTATGTGAAGAATGCTGGTGGTGTTGGAGTTATTATCGCAAGAAACCCAGGAGATACTCTCTCCCCATGTCTTGATGATTTCCCTTGCGTTGCTGTTGACTACGAGCTGGGGACAAATATACTTCTCTACATACGTTCCACTGGGTATGTATGTAAACATGAACTTTGAGAGAAGAATGTGATCAAACTCTGGTTCTTGTATTACTGATAATGTGCATGTTGTGGTTTGCAGATCGCCTGTTGTGAAGATACATCCTTCTAAAACACTCATTGGACAACCAGTTGGTACGAAGGTGGCAGAGTTCTCATCAAGAGGACCTAATTCAATTGCCCCTGCGATCCTTAAAGTACGTCAGAATCCGTGCACATAACTTGTCTGTCTCAAGATGCTTTTAATCACATATGATGATGCATGTGTGGCAATGCAGCCAGATATAGCAGCACCAGGAGTGAGCATACTAGCAGCTACAAACACTAACACCACTTTCAACGACCGAGGATTCATTATGCTGTCCGGAACATCAATGGCGGCTCCTGCCATTTCAGGTGTTGTTGCACTTCTCAAAGCTACACACCGTGATTGGTCTCCTGCTGCCATTAGATCAGCCATTGTCACTACAGGTTCTTGCCTTCTTTGGAAAAGATAAGACAACTAATAGAGTCAACTCTTTTAAGAACATATTTATTCTTCTGACAAATGTGTTGTAATAACTCTGCAGCTTGGAGAACAGATCCATCTGGAGAGCGGATTTTTGCAGAAGGGTCACCCCGGAAGCTAGCTGATCCGTTCGACTATGGTGGAGGTCTTGTGAATCCAGAGAAAGCAGCAAAACCAGGTCTTGTATATGACTTGGGCATCGAAGACTATGTTCTCTACATGTGCACTGTTGGTTATAACGAGTCATCAATCTCTCAGCTTGTCGGTAAAGGAACAGTGTGCTCGAATCCCATACCTTCCGTACTTGATTTCAACTTGCCTTCCATCACAATCCCAAACCTCAAAGAAGAAGTTACTCTCACCAGAACCCTCACTAATGTTGGACCAGTCGATTCGGTCTATAAAGTAGCGGTTGAGCCACCGTTGGGAGTTCAAGTGACTGTGACACCAGAAACGCTAGTGTTCAACTCAACCAACAAAAAGGTCTCTTTCAAAGTGAGAGTCTCGACCACACACAAAACCAACACAGGCTATTACTTTGGAAGCTTGACTTGGAGTGACTATGTGCATAACGCTACAATTCCTTTGTCTGTGAGAACCCAGATTATGCAGAATTACTATGATGAGAATTGAACTTCTCTCTAGTAACTATTATTCCCCAAAGTTGAATAATTGATAATGATGGAAGTTTCTGCTGTGTTCTCTAATCCCCAGTTTTTAATAAAAAATATATACAGTATTATTGCCTATTGGATCTCCTAGGTTTTTACCGGGTCTCAAAGATAATGCCTCCAATAATAAATGGTGGCTAATGCAACAGCAAATATAATTAATTCCCTTAACTTGGTTTAAAATCTGAAACACGTTCCCTTTCTTTCTAAACAGCACAGAAAGATGTGTCTTTATAATGACGAATCAAGACACACTGATCATCACAACAACAAGAAAAAGCAAAGAAAAGTGGTCTCAGTAGCGACCGGGTCTTGAATGGTTGATATCTAGTGCCGAACTCAGAACCCTTTTACTGTACTCCAAACCGGCTCCATTTGAAACTCCTGGCGGAGGTGGCTCTGCAAAAACGCAAAGACCCAAGAGGGTTAATGCAAACTAAATACTCTGTTCCATAACGTAATAACCAATCACGGCTCCGGTTACAAGATCTAAGGCAAGACCGAACAGGCTCGTAACACATAATAAGATGTAATGAATCCTTTATCTAAGTTTAAGGTAGTAAACAAGCAGCTTGATTCTCACACAGATGATATAGAGTTAGTTAGTGTCGTATCTAAGAAAAGTTTCCTTCTTTTTGGTTTAAGAGACAGACCTTGAGTGTAATCAAGAGGCATAGGGGAAGGTGAAGACATCAATTGTGATGAGAATCTCTCCGAATGATCGAAACTCAGAGACTGAGGTCTTGTCCTGTGACCTGAACCTGAACCTGACTGTGCTTTGTCTTGTCCAGATATCTAAAATCCACAAGCGAAACTCAGCAAGCACCACACAAAGTCAAAGAAAGGAGGGAGGGAGGGGAGGGGAGGACTCACGGCGAATTTGAGAGTGCGATTGTAGAGAGAGACAAGACCGGAGAAGAGCTTGACGGCGTAATCGGCGATCTCTTCAGTCTCATACTCGGCGAACGCAAAGCCTTTTGGTTTTTCAGTTTCTTTATCGCGAGGGATGTGTAGATCGATTACTCTCCCTGCTTGGATCAAGATATCATACAAAACCCTATCGCTTACTCGCTCGTCCACGTTCCCTATGTACACGGTACAACTGGTGTTCCCGGACATGGACGCTGATGATTACCCTACAATGAGGACACGATGAAAGAGATGCTGTCCCAAGATTCGTTTCCGTTAACTGATTGTGAAATTGAGAAGAGGAGACAGGAAAAGCTTCAAGAGGGGTGGAATTGTAATTTCCTTCATTTTGAGCAAAGATTACCTATCGGTCTAGTGGTTTCGGTTTACATCAAACCTAGCAAACATATTAATTTAAGTTCCACAAGCAAAAATGAGAATTTCACACGCACACAATTCTGAAATTTACTTACACTCGCACACACTTATTCCACGTCGTCGCCCACTTACTCGACCAAGGAGTCGTCGCCCTCCTAGTGTTGAGTATATAAACAAAGGCCGAAACAGAAGAAAAATTAATTTTTTTTTTGCATCGGGATTTATCATTAGGCCTAGGGAGCTTAGTTCTATGTGGTTTTTAGTCTAGTGAACCTAGTTAAACTTTTTTCACCATGCTTTGTTTCTCTATTGCTTGCATCCAGTTACTATATGAGTAATCATGAAGACTATGGCAAACAAGTTTTTCCGTCCCGTACTGCAACGCAGAAGGTTTGTTTTCAAGCGGGTCACAACGGGTCATGTCCACGCAAGCTGCAGTCTCCGAAGTGACTAACCAAATCCCATACTGCAATACTAGTATGCTTTCGCGGGTCGACCCGCGAGACGTCTGATATGATGTTGCATGCACCATCCAAATTACATGATTAGTACGCTATGTTGATGCAAATTCGAGTTATGATCAGTCAACAACACTGTAATCAATATAAGACAAACATAAGAACAATACAATGACACAGAACACATAGCAAACAATATAAGACAAGCACAATCACATATTACAGAATGGATTATCAACACGCAAACATAACATGCAATAAGAGAATGAACAAACCAAAAATATCTCAAGAACAAGGCAATAAGGCCGACTCTTCCAGTAACATGCAATAAATAGTATATAGAAAAATTCAATCCTTCTTCTTGAGGTAATGAACATGCAATTAAAAGTAGATCTACTGGAAAGAAAAGAAAGAACATGAGATTTGTACATGATTTTATTGCATGCATGTAGATCAAAGACGAATGAGAAGAGAGGAAGAACCTTCAGAGGTCAAATCGTCATCACCAAAGATACAAGCTTTTGTCGGTGGAAGTCGCCATCACCGTTGCCATCGGTTCTTTCTGTGAACCTCCTCTACTACATAACTTCTAACGATGTGAAGACCGGAACACTGTCTAAGCTCGAACCATCGTCGTCAAAATTCATCTCTCTCTCGCCTGAGGCCACAAGCTATCGTCTTCTTCTCACACTCTCTTGTTTTTTTCAGGTGAAACAAGAAATGAAGAAAAAGAGACGCGGGTCCTTATAATCATGCATGACCTGTTTCGGCCCATCCAGAAAAAGCCAAGTCCTGAAACATCCCATCCCGCGAGGCCCGTAAACTTGCGGGGCTAGAAAACGCTGGCCAAATACCGTTCCGCTACATGCCTTTGCGGACCAGGCCCGCGGTCCAGGTTCGACTTTGCCATCTCTAGTGAAGACAGTTTGATCTCTTTTGTACAATACATTTGGTTTGATCCTCGAAAAATATACACATGCAGCCTTTCATAAGGTCCAATCCGAATAAAAATTATTTAATCTTTTTCATTTTTTTCATTTTGTGTGTGTTTGTAGCAGTGATTGTAAACCCGGACAAGACCGGCAGTCAAATCAGGTTTAACCGTGAATCAGACTCCAATTCGGGTTGGGTTAATGCCAAAATCCAACTGAAGTTGAATCAGATAAAAGTCCATATTGAAATGATAAAAATCCGGGACCGGCGACCCAATGAACCGGCAAAACTCTCATTTGTATATAAACAATTTTTTTACTAATAAAACAATTAACTTTTCTTCTTTTAAAGTAAAATTAGGGTTTGCCAGTTAAACAAAGTATCTCCATCTCGTCTTTTATTTTGACATCTATATAATTCACAAGGTATTGTATACTTCTCAAAGTATTGTTTTTATCTATTTCTCACTTTATTTAAATATTATTTCATGATAACTTGTGTTGAGGGCATTATTTTTCTATTATGTATGCCTATGAATACAGTTAATTCTAGGTTTTATCAGTCTATTATCAGAAAAATTGCAAGTGTGGGTCATGGTTATGAAGGACCTTCTTATCATGCTTTAAGGGTTGGTTTACTATGTGATGCTAAGCTTCAAGTTTCTTTGATTATCGACTCTTTTAGGAGTACATGGGCTGATATTAGTTGTACTTTGATGTGTGATGGGTGGAAAGATACTAGGCAAAGGGCATTAATTAATTTTTGGTCTAGTATCCTAAGGGGGATACCTGTCATCAAGCCAGTCTATGCTTCCAGAATATATACAAATACAGAAAAATTTTGTAACCTATTTGCTGAGGTTGTGAAGATGATTGGCCCCAAAATGTGGTCCATATGGTGACAGATTGTGCACCTAACTACAAAGCTGGTGGTGTTAGGCTTGTAGAAAGATATTCTACCATATACTGGTCACTGTGTGCAGCTCACTATATTAACTTGTTAGTAGAAAATGTGGGAAAGCTACCTCATGTGGAGAAACTAACCAGCAATGCATCAAAGATTACTGTGTTTGTGTATAGCTATAAGCATATTTTGAACTGGTTGAGAAATAGACTGAGTTGGAGTGAGATAATTCGCCTTGGGGAAACTCGATTTGCTACAAGTTTCATAGCTTTACAAAGTCTACATGCCCAAAAAGATTACTTGCAGAGTATGGTTCTGATAATGAGTTCAGAAAGATCTCAAGATCTGAGAAAGCAAACATGTGAAACCGTTTATCTTTGATAAAGACTTTTGGAATGAGTGCTTTATGATTGTGTAGATTATAACTTTGTTAATCGGTGTATTGCGTATTTGTAATGCTGATGAGAAACCATCTTTGCCTTATGTATATGAAGGGATGTATAGGGCACGGCTAGACATCAAAAATATATTCAAGAAAAATAAAAATCTTTATAGGTCTTATACGAAGATCATTGCCAATAGGTGGGATAGGATGTTTCGTCGTGATATCTATACTGCAGCTTATTTTTTTAATCCAGCCTTTTTGTATGACAAACGAACTTTTGTGATAAAGCCGCATTACAAGAGGAATGCTAAATTTGGTTGAAAAGCAGAGGGGCAGTCTAAGTGAAACAATGTTGGTATCTACTCTTAGTTGCTATAGAGATCAAGAACTTAGTTTCTCTCAAGAAATAGCACTTACTTGTAGCAAAACTACTCCAACCGGTAAGTAATGTTGTTATATTTATGCTAATATAACATGTTTTCCATTTTAATCTACTAATATATATTATTGTACCTGCAGATGAATGGTGGAAACTATTTGGTTGTGATATTCCTGATTTGCAAAAACTTGCAATCCGAATCCTTAGTCAAACAGCTTCTTCATCTGAATGGGAGCAAAATTTGAGTGTCTTTGAACGCATTCACACCAAAAAAAGAGAAACAGGCTAGAGCATCAAAGACACGATCTTGTATTTGTTCACTGCAACTTGCGTTCACAAAACAGGTTATTTTTTTGTGAAGTTTATAACAAATAATTGTGTGTTATTATTAATTTGGTAATATGTTATTGTTTTTATGTATTATACGACAAAAAGATCATATGATCCTGTTGATTATGTGTCAAATTACAAAATTGAGTTTTGGATCATGGAAAAAGAAGGAGAAGGGGAACTTGCCTTTTCTGAGTTAGAAGATAAACTTCTTGAAGAATATCCTAAAGATAGCAAAGAACTCAATCATGGTATGATTTTGAATTTTATTTTAAAATATAACTTTTTACCTAATGCATACATAATTTTTTTGAAAGGTGATGAAGATAAGTGATATAGACTCGGAGAATAAAGTTTATATATGCTTTTTCGTATTGATTTCAGAATTGAACTATTAAACTGTTTTATTACCTTTATTACATTTTGATTTTGTTATTCTAAATTTTTTAAAACATTATGGTAACTGAAACATTT
This sequence comes from Brassica napus, assembly GCF_020379485.1. NCBI lineage: Eukaryota > Viridiplantae > Streptophyta > Magnoliopsida > Brassicales > Brassicaceae > Brassica > Brassica napus. The sequence continues at coordinate 19,203,916 of NC_063442.1, read as the reverse complement.
TATTTGATATGATTTATCTTTGTAAGAATATGCATATTATTTACAAAATATCATTAAATTCAGTTTAATCTAATCGAACCCGATCAAACCCGATCGAACCACAATGACCCATGACCGAAACTATTTCCGTTTCGCTAGCCGGTTCGCTTTAGGAAACATTGGTTTGTAGTGATTATCGCATAAATTTTGGTTCCCCAAAATAAATTACGTTTTTCTTTATAAATTTTGATTGTGCGAGTTTCGGCTACCATATAATTCTGCCATATCCACAAATTCAATGATCAAGACGTCTAACGTCACAAGAAGAGAAAGCCTCCAAATTAAAGCATCTGCCACCATTTTCTTATGAAAAGATTTATGTTTGATGACAAAAATGAAGTGCTGCAGGAAAACTATCCATGAAGCATGTCAGAAAATGTAAACTTATAGAATGGTGTAATAATTGTGAAATTGTTTACAAAACTTCAAATAAACTAGAAGAGAACTTTTTGGCCATTTACCAATTTGGACATTTGATTGTTCTTTCATAAATTAATACTCAATGAGTAGTGTCAATTTCTGAATTGGCAAAGTTGTACATAATAGAACCAATCTGGTATCTAATGAGAAGTTGTATCCACTAGTATCATACTAGTATGTGGAATGTCTTCATCAAGTTGTATCCAGTAGTATCAGTCAAAGTTGTACCTAGTACTACCAATTTGAAGTATGTAATAATAATACTTTAAACAGTATGTGGAAGAGAATGGCTGAACTCCACAAACTCAAATCCAATCTGACGCCTAAGTAATTTTTTTAATTTTCTTATTATCTCACTTCATTTACTTTAATGGGTTGTAAACAGTGACTAATAACGGAACTACACAGCATTATATGTATGATATTATATAGTCCAACAAGAGAAGGTGGATATAACTGTGCAAGGACAGATTCAACAGAACTACCATGTTCCTAGTTCCTTTAGGCTTTAGATGTTCAGACTTCACAAATTGTTAGAGAGTATGATTGCTACCTGAAGGATCTTGGTACTCTAATACTATATCTAGTGTGCTATCTCCACTCCCTAGGCTTCTCTTATACCAACATTGTGTTCCTTGGTCATACATATATTGCTCGTGACAAAAAAGGGTCATACGCATATTGCAGTTAACTTTTTCCCTGCAACAAGTGGAACTTGCTGTGATTACAGAACTGAATGCCTAAAACCTAATTCTAAACTTGACTTCCGGAAAAGTTTCTACCCAAAGACAAGAAGATGTTATAACTGCTAAGACTTTTGAATCATCTTTGCATGTCAAATTGCCAATAATAAAACTGAATCTACAAACTATGATAGATAATTCTCCCTGATCTAAGTCTTTCTCCAAAGTCAAAATTCAAGTCATCTGTATCAGTACTTCCAAAACAGGTCATCCACCTTTTAGGTCCTCTACATCTCACCTTAATCAAAATCACCATAAATATCAGATAAACGATGACATTACCACATAAAAATAAGTTAGATAGATATCAGAGAATTATGATATAGAAGAAGAGATACCACTCTCTTGAGAAAGAATAGTCTTGATGTACTACATCAATCACACCAGCTTCGTCTCGATCATGTTCTTATACTCAAACAGAAGCACAAATGGAACTTTAAAGAAGATTATTAAACAGATCTTCGCTACAATTCAGCTTCAAGCAAATAACAAAAAAGAGACAAGACTGGAAATCCAAATGCCGCTTATGTTACCCATTATAGTTTTAAGTATACCAAAAAGCTCTCCAACTAATATAAAAATGAGTACACACAAGTCACAAAAGAAACAAGCATGTAGAAGAATGTCCAAATCTGAACCAACCAAAATCACATTGGTAACAAGACATACTTCTCCTAAAAGAATCTATCCACACATTCAAAGATCATCCAGTGAGTTCCTCAATCCTGAATCATCTTGGAAAGGAATCTTCATGTCAGAACCAACCCAAACTCTGGTTTTCAGAGAACAAGACCCACAAGGAAGAACCACAGACGCCACCGAGGCACCCAATCTCTTAACTTGAACACAATCACCCTCTTTCAACAACTCAAAACCCATCGATTCAAGCTCAGAGGAATCAACAGAGAAGTAATCACCACACCTACACTGATAGAAAATCTCCATGTCTTGTCCGTTGATCTCCACCGACATATCCTCTATACTAATCTCATCAGCAGTGGTTCCTCCGTCCTGTCTCGAAGACCGAAGGTCGTTGTCGTAAACCACGCGCAGCTCTGCATCGCTTAGGACTTGCCACGCCTTTTGGATCTTGAGAAACTTGTCGTCTGAGCTACAACAAGGAGAGGTGTTTAGCTTATCTGGGTGTGAGTGGAGGATGGCGGATCGATAGCTGTTGCGGATTTGGTCATAGCTCGCGTCTTCTTTGACGGAGAGGATCTCGTAGTATGTCTCGTGGATAGACGTTTCACCCAGAAGCATGATTGTTGTTGAATCCTTACTTTGTGCAATTACACCAACGGGGGTTGGTTGGTTATTAGGGTAAAGGCAATTCGTTTTTTTCACAATTGACTTGGGTTCAATTTGATACGTTTTTCTTTTCCTTGTCAACATTTCATTTATAAGCCCAAAGGCTAATGTCGTTACCAATGGAATCAAATCTAAAACGCCCATTACAAATTTGAACCCAATTAAGGCCCTATTATATAAGATGAGAAGAATGAACAGCTTTCAAAACTCAACTCTTTGATTCTTTAGAATACTTTGCCAAAGTCGTAGTAAGAAAAGGTTGATATTTTCAGAATACGAAATTGAGGGATCAAATGCTGAGATGGACCACTTGGTCTCCAAAAAAATCTCAATTAGATCCATCACTTTATTTATTTATTTTGCATTTAAATTTAAATAGAAATCTATGTTAAATAACTGAAAAACCTAAGAAGTTAAATGTATTTACTAACCTATGCCATTACTATCCAACCCAATATCCGACCCAGATCCAGACCCGAAATCCGACCCAATCTCCTTCTTCTTCCCCATTTCTTCCCTATTTCTTCCCCATTCATAGTTCTTCCTATTATGGAAAGAGTATAAACTCATGATCGTATAGTATTAACTCATTACTTGTGTATCACTCCATATATCTTTTTCCCATGTTCTGCTCTTGTACTCTGTATATAAACAGACTATTGTCTATGATAATAAATCATTCAGACCTAATACTCTACATGGTATCAGAGCCATCGATACCCTAATAATTTTTCTCAGCCGCTTTTATTTCTTTTCTTTACGTTGACAATGTCTTCTCACGACAACTCTCCCGTGACCACTAACAACACCGGCGCCTTTGAAACCATTAACGTCACCTCCCAAAAATCCCTTCTTCATGTCAATATGACGAATGTGGTCAAGCTTACCTCCACCAACTACTTGATGTGGAGCAAACAAGTTCATGCCCTCTTTGATGGTTTTGAACTCTCTGGCTTTCTCGATGGATCCACAGTGGTACCAGACGAGAAAATTGCCAACGATGATGGTGATTTAACCCTCAACCCGCTGTACACACACTGGCATCGCCAAGACAAACTGGTGTACAGTGCTTTGCTTGGAGTGATCTCGGCTCCTCTCCAACCACTTGTCTCACGCTCTGTCACCTCTGTTGATGTATGGAGCACCCTTGCTGAGACCTATGCGAAGCCTAGCCGTGGTCATCTGAAGCAGATCAAGCATCAGATCAAAAACTGGACCAAAGGCAGCAAGTCCATCGATGAGTATTTTCAAGGGCTTGTCATACGTTTTGACCAACTTGCCATTCTTGGCAAGACTATTGATCGAGAAGATCAAGTGGAGTATGCTCTGGAAGGTCTTCCAGAGGACTACAAATCGCTGGTGGATGCGATCGAAGGCAGAGACATACCCCCTACGATGACTGAGCTTCATGAAAGGCTTCTTAATCACGAAGCCAAGCTGCTTTCCACTCCACAACCATCCTTGCTACCCCCGATCTCTGCCAATGTAGCTGTCAATCGCAACACTCCTCGACCAAACAATAACAACAACCGCCGCTACAACAACAATTGGCAACAACCTCAGAACAAGCAGTTCTCACCGAGACCAAACAAACCATACTTGGGGCGCTGTCAGATCTGCAGCGTTCATGGTCACAGCGCACGGAGGTGCCCACAACTGCATCAAGCGCCTCAGAACCAGGGGTATGCGACACAAGGAGGACCACAGTGGCAGCCCTTCTCGCCTTGGCAGCCAAGAGCTAACATGGCTTTGGCCTCACCGTATGGTTCTGACAACTGGTTACTCGATAGTGGAGCTACGCATCACTTGACGTCGGACTTACACAATCTCTCTCTGCATCAGCAGTACACGGGTGGTGATGAAGTCGTTGTTGGAAATGGCTCTACTCTTCCGATTTCACACACTGGTTCCATCACTTTCCCTTCTTCTACTCGTCCTATTACGTTAACTGATGTGTTATATGTACCGAGAATTCAGAAAAATCTGATCTCTGTTCATCGGCTGTGTAATGCTAACCGTGTCTCCGTTGAATTCTTTCCTACTTCGTTTCAGGTGAAGGATCTGTCAACGGGAGCGCCGATACTCCAAGGACGAACCAGGGATGAACTATATGAGTGGCCAAAACCTCCTCCTATCCAGTCCTACTTTGCTACCCCAGATACTAAAACCACTTGGTCTCGATGGCATTCAAGATTAGGCCATCCATCTATCTCTGTTCTTAAGTCTATTGTTTCCAAAAACTTTTTACCTTGTCTTGATTCAGCTTTGAATTCTACTCCTTGCAATGATTGCTTACTTAATAAAACTCAAAAACTTCCCTTTCATCAAAGTTCTATCATCTCTTCTCATCCTCTTCAATTCATATTCACTGATGTTTGGCAATCACCCATATTATCTACTCAAAACTACAAGTATTATTTGGTTCTTGTTGATCACTACACCAGATATACTTGGCTCTATCCTCTCAAAACTAAATCGCAAGTTAAAGACACTTTCATCTTGTTTCGATCTCTTGTAGAAAACACTTTCAACACCAAAATCAAAAACCTTTTCTCAGATAATGGGGGTGAGTTTCTTGCGCTCAGAACCTATCTTGCCACTAACGGTATCTCTCACTACACTAGCCCACCTCACACCCCAGAGCATAATGGTATCTCTGAAAGAAAGCATAGGCATATAGTAGAGACTGGCTTGTCCCTTCTTACTCACGCTAAAATGCCCCTATCCTATTGGCCTTTTGCTTTCTCTACTGCAGTATACCTTATCAATAGAATGCCCACACCAACCTTGTCCTTTCACAACCCTTACCAGAAACTTTTTCACAAAGAACCCAACTATCTCAAGCTAAGAACCTTCGGTTGACTTTGCTTTCCTTGGTTAAGACCATACTCTCCCAACAAACTTGAGCACAGATCCCTTCCTTGTATTTTCCTTGGCTACTCATTAACTCAGAGTGCCTACCTCTGTTTCGAGCCTGTCTCAGGGAGAATGTACACTTCCAGACATGTTAGATTCAATGAGACCGAGTTTCCCTATCTTACTCTCACCACCAAACCTCAAACATCAGACACCACAGTCCCCACTACTTCTTTTACACCTCTAGTTCTTCCAGTGCCACTCTCTGGTTCCTCTGGTTTGTCTACGGAGCCGGTACCCGTGATGCATTCTTCACCTGACACGCAAGCGCCATCTCCGGCACCATCGCCAGCAGTTTCTGTTCCACCTGCAATATCAGTGGACGTGCAGCCCTCATCCTCAGGTGTGTCATCAGCTCCGGTCTCTCAGTCACCATCTCAACATCAACCACATGAACCAGCTCCCTCTCAGATGCAGTCACTTCCCCAGGCTACAGTCGAGAACGCTCATCCCATGCGCACGCGATCAAAGAATGCAATCTCCAAGCCGGTTAAGAAGTACTCTCTAGCCATCACTGGACTGCATCAAAACAGAGAACCCTCGACTTGGCATTAGGCAATGAAGGACAAGTTGTGGCGTGACTCAATGAGTTTGGAATTTAACTCTCAGGTACGCAATCATACTTGGGACTTGGTACCTTCTAAGCCTCATATGAACATTGTAGGTTGTCGCTGGATCTATACCTACAAGTACAATCCCGACGGTACCTTGAAATGTCGCAAATCTCGGTTGGTTGCTAAAGGATATCATCAACAGCCTGGAGTTGATTTCACAGACACCTTCAGCCCGGTCATCAAACCAACAACCATAAGAACTGTCCTTGGCATTGCAGTGAACTTTGATTGGCACATTCGCCAACTTGATGTTAACAATGCTTTTCTTCAAGGGCATCTAAGTGAAGAGGTTTATATGTCCCAGCCACCGGGCTTTGTTGATCAAGACAAACCTTCCCATGTCTGCAGACTCAGAAAAGCCATTTATGGGCTTAAACAAGCGCCTCGCGCTTGGTATGTTGAGTTGCGTAACTTTCTGCTGTCTGCTGGTTTCAAGAACTCTCTCAGTGACGAGTCTCTGTTCATACTAAAACACAATGGCGACTGGGTTTATCTACTGATTTATGTTGATGACATGCTTGTCACTGGCACCAACAAGGACCTGGTTCAACAGATCATCACAGCACTAGCCTCTCGGTTTTCTATTAAAGACCTTGGTGAACTGAGTTATTTCCTTGGCATTGAGGTTACAAAAACACGTGAAGGTCTGCATCTCATGCAACGGAAATACATCTGTGATCTACTCCATAAGACTAACATGCTCGACGCTAAAGCTGTGGCTACGCCTCTCCCGACATCTCCAAAATTGACGCTCAACTCTAGTCCAGCTTTGCCTGATGCTCGAGAATACAGGATGGTAGTGGGCAGTCTTCAGTATCTATCCCTGACACGTCCGGACATTTATTTTGCGGTTAATAAACTCTCTCAATACATGCACAGACCCAGCAACGATCATTGGCAAGCAGCAAAGAGAGTACTACGTTACTTGGCTGGCACGACTACTCATGGCATTCATATCCAGAGACAGAACAAGCCGCTTTTACATGCCTTTTCGGATGCAGATTGGGCAGGGGACACTGATGATTATCTCTCCACTAATGCTTACATTGTCTACCTTGGTGGTCAGCCAATATCATGGTCTTCAAAGAAACAACAAGGTGTCTCACGTTCTTCAACCGAGGCAGAATATAGAGCTGTTGCAAATGCTGCAGCTGAGTTACGGTGGATCTGTTCTCTTTTAACAGAACTTGGCATTCGGTTACCGGACAGACCAACTATCTATTGTGATAATATTGGTGCCACCTATCTCTCTGCGAATCCTGTCTTCCATTCCAGAATGAAACACATTGCCCTTGATTTCCACTTCGTGCGTGGTCAGGTTCAGAATGGTGTTCTCCGCGTCACTCATGTCTCTACAAAGGACCAACTTGCTGATGGCCTCACTAAACCACTATCAAGACCACGGTTTCAGGAGCTCAGACACAAGATCGGAGTTCGCTCACTCCCTCCGTCTTGAGGGGGAGTATTATGGAAAGAGTATAAACTCATGATCGTATAGTATTAACTCATTACTTGTGTATCACTCCGTATATCTTCTTCCCATGTTCTGCTCTTGTACTCTGTATATAAACAGACTATTGTCTATGATAATAAATCATTCAGACCTAATATTCTACACTTCCACCATAATACAAAATCAAAAAAATTCTTCAACCATCCACTAATTTTCTCTTTCTTATCTCAAATCGATCAACCCACAGTCATGTTTAATCAGTTATATCTTATCCAAAGTCGAATTTCATCTTTTCCATCCGATATCCAAAACAATGAAGAACGCAAAGTATTACTAGTACAACTAGTACAACTCAAACTAGGACAACTAGTACAACTCAAACTAGTACAACTTGTACAACTCGAATTAGTACAACTAGTACATATTGAGTATCACCTATATATTATTTGAAAAATGATTTTCTTATGTATCATCACCATGTTCATTCTCACAAAAAAAGATGACATGGCTTTGAGAAATTATGAAATGACATCACTTAATTATGAGATGTATAATAATTTCATCTATTTATTGTTTTCGGCATATGAAGATGCTAGAAAGAGAATGATGTAGAACGAATAAGACATATTGGTCTACTCTACCCCGCATGCATGTGTCAAATATATGAATAGTATATTTTTAATAATATTTGATTTGAAATTGATACGTTTACAAGTTGTACTAGTTATACTAGTTGTACGATTTTTGAAAAAAAATCATCTTCATCTTTTTGGTCTTGAGGCCAAAAAGCTAGATGCAGAGCCAGAAAATTCTTCAAACATTGTTCTAAAAACGCGAGTCACCGGAAAGAAGAAAAAGATTGGGTTTGATGTATGATTTTTGTGTTTTTTTTTGCAAATAATTGTTTTAATCGTGATGAAATAACATAGTTGTAATAGTATTTGAGTTGTACCGTCTATACATAGTTATACTAGTTTAATCTTTCCCGCTTGCATCTGTCAAAATACATGTTAAATCATCCCTTTTTTTTCAGCGTATGAATGATATTAAAAAGATGATGTTGAACAAATAATACATATTAGTCTAATCTTTCCCGCTTGCATCTGTCAAAATACATGTATAATTAGAACAACTAGAAGTCTAAAACATGTATAATTACTACAATTTTACAATTAATATGATTATATTTAATTTTTGTTTTCAACGTATGAATGATATTTTAGAAAGGGATGATGTATCACCAACGAAAATATTGGTTTAATCTTCATGGATGTGTCAAAATATGTTAATAGTTTGTTTATATAATATTTGTTTTGATAATTATTTGTTTTACCATTTGTACTAGTTGTATTATATATGGAAGAAAATTATCTTCACGTTTTTGCTCCCGAAGCCGAATAAGACAACTGCCGAGCGAGAAAAGATTGCAGTTTAAGATCTGGAAGAATATAGTCCAAAATATAATGCATAAGCCATCACAAGTTTGAAAAAAAATGCATAAACATTAATATTTGGTATTTGGACTACAACAATAATAGTGTAACCGGTTTAACTACAGTAGTACTATTACTAGTTTAATTGTGGCAACACTTGATTTGTGTTTTTCTAGTACTGGTTAGTAGGTTTCTCGCCTCAAAGTTCATTTTCTTGATATGGACATGAAAATATTATAAGAAATAGAGCAACTGTAATCACATACACAAGAAGAACATGGTGAAACTTGCATATTTTGATATAAAAGATGATATACATATGTTTGTTGTATCTACAAATTTGATATCAAATAGTTTTTGATTCTTATGTTTGCAAATTCGTACATTTCACTCAGTTTATTATTTAATTCTATTTTATAATTTAAATTTTTTCCTACAAAAAAATAAATCTTCAAAAATTTATGAAGTTTTTAAAAAATTATGAAATTTATAATCCCAATACCATCAGTTTTTTTTAATATCTAAATTTTTTTATAAATATTATTTAGTTTTACGTGTTGTATTTATGTACCTAACAAAATTTTCTCTTAATTTTATCGACTTTGATTTAATGTATTTCAACCAAAAGAAATAGATAACAGGTTAAACTACACAAAAATATTTAGGAATAGTACAACGACTTGATTTAATATTCAACCATAATGTTTAAAACATGATATACGTTTAAAATGTAATGCACAATATAAAATGAAATAACATAGTTGTACCAGTATTCGCGTTGTACCGGTTTGTACATAGTTATACTAGTTTTTGAGTTATACCAGTTTGTATATAGTTATATTTTGACACTGAAATAGAAAAAACTAGTTGTACGACATAAAATTTAAACTTACCTCAGTTGTACCACTTCATTATGTGTACATGTCTTTGCCCCAATAAAATGAAATCATAAATTTTGTTAAAATACATTTCATGTATATTTTCTAAAAATTATGTGGACAAAGAAGTTAACAAACCTTAATAGTATAAGGTAGATCATGCAAACTTATGTGATTGTGTTAGATTTGCAAAAAAAAAAACCCATGAAATATCACAAGGAACCTTTATAAATACTTTACAATTTAGTCACTTTATTGATATTTTTCATATGACATACTCGAAGGAATATTTAAATTTCATAACATGAATAGTTGTACTAGTTATATCAGTATCACTAGTCTGGTAAATAAGAAATAGTTGTACTATTTATACTAGTCAAACATATATTGTGTGATATATAGTTTTTCCATGATGAATGATGAAACATTGGATATATTGACATGTAATATGTCAAAGTCTGTTGATCTATTCAATAATACTTAGAACAATAATGTTCAGCAGTTTCTCCACGCTTAATGATGGCAACAATTGCATGCACACAAGTTTTGAGAATCTGCATAGTTGTACTAGTTTTTGAGTTGTATCAATTTATTTAACTACAATTAACTAAAACCATTTTCTTTTCTTTTGGTCAAACCGTGCGACATTTATATATATAAAGTATGCATCTCTCTCACTACGCTAACCTAGCCGCACCACTTTTGTCAAGGGTGACTAGATTGGTTTTGTTGTTGTACTTCTCTTCCTTCCTCTTTTTCTTCTTGATCACATTTTTCTTTTGTTTTGTTTCTCATTCCTTCTTCTTCTTACATAATTATAATATGTTAGTACATGGAGGAAGAGACGACTTGGAGCTGCCGCATCTTATCACCACGGTCACTGTTTTTCAGTATCGGAGAGCCATGCCATCATACCGGACTGGAGTTGTCATACATCACCGTAGGAGGAGGAGTGCCATCGGAAGCCATCATTGATTCTCTCGCTGGTGATATACAATGAAGATAAGTTTTGACGGCAACCGTTAGAGCCTCGGAGGAGTTGTGCCATCTGAAGCCATCATTAATGCTCTCCTTTGTGATATGATATACAATGAAGTCGAGCAGTTTTAACGTGGAGAGAAGTACATGAACCGGAGCTTTCACTGCCGACCACCGTAATGCACCACCGGACGTGCATCTCATGCCACCGGAGAAATAGTTACATTACTGGAGCCAATGGTCGAATATTCGATAACCGTTAAGAAATAAACAAAACGCATCAATGGAGAGAGTCAAAGTGAATGATTAGAAGATGAGAGGAAGAAACCATGGTTGATAGTTTACAAAAAAAAAAGAAACGATGGTTGATGAGGAAGAAGAATGAGTGGGCCCAAGTGTTTGTTGATTGGTTGGTTGGGGAAGTAAAAGACAAAAAATTATTAAGAGTATAAGTATAAATTCACTTGAAATGGTCCATATAGATTAAAATAGGAGGTAATAGATTATTTTTTAGGCATTTGGTCCATATCAGATTAATGTCCGAAATTGAGAATGACCGGATGAAGGAGGAGAAAATTTTAAAAACAGACGGAATTAGAACCACTTAAAAACGAGATATGAAGTTTGACACAAATGTTATTAAAATTCAATCCTAAATTAGAAAAACAAAGAGTGCGTGAAGAACATATCTGATTTAGGATTGAAAAACAAAGAAAATCGTCAAAACAAAAGTGAAATCCGACGAGCGAAAGTGAAAATTGACCGAACTATATTACAATAAAAGATTGAATCATCTCATCCTCTGAAAGATTGAAATTTTAGAAGAGGATAGACGTATTCAGATGTATTATAGCCTTCCAAATTTAAACTAATTGATGATTAATTGATTAATCCTAACCCTTTATATATGATTTATTCTTGGGTTCACCCCTAGGGTGACCAATAGGATTATGTTATTTCAAATTTGATATCTTTTATAAAAGGAAACAAAATATTGTCAAGTTATATTATGTTTTTAAAATAAAAAGATAAAAAATAAAAATAGCAGTAATTACAAAAAAAATTTAAGTCGTCAGGAAAAAACTAAACCCTAAATCCTAATCCCTAAACCATAAATCCGAAACCCTAAACCTTTGGGTAAACCCTAAACCCTTGGATAAATCATAAACTTATTGGTTTATATATTTTGATTGATTTAGAAATCCATATAGTATTTATAAATCCAAGTAAAATATACAAATCCGGAGGTTTTCCCTCGGATTTGAGTCTTTGTATTTTTAACAGAAAAATCCAAGCAAATCCATTCAAATCCATTATAAAATCAAATATATTAGTAAATCCGTGCGATTGAATAACACTTGATTTGATATAGAATTTATGAATCATTAAACCAATAACACATGATTTTAATACAGATTTGAAAATCATAGAACCAATAACACTAGATTTAATTTGGATTTTCAAATCCATAAAAATACAACAACCAATAACCCCTACTAAACACTAAAACACTCAAGGGTTTAGGATTTTAGTGTTTAGTGTTTTTGATTTAGAATTTATGATTTATCCAAGGGTTTAGGGTTTACCCAAGGGTTTAGGGTTTCAGATTTAGGGTTTAGGGATTAGGATTTAGTGTTTTGTTGACGACGTTAACAATATTTTTTTTTTAAAATCTTTTTTTTGTTGCTACTTTTTTCTTTACCTTTTTATTTTAAAAACATAAAATAACTTGACAATATTTTGTTTCCTTTTTTAAAAGATATCAAATTTGAAATAACATAATCATATTGGTTTGTGAACCTAGAGGTTCACCCTAGGAGGTGAACCCAAGAATAACTCTTTATATATTAGTTAATGTCCCATTGAATTTCCGATGTGGGATATTTCATCTTTAATATTTTTCTTCGAGATAATGGCTCTTAACAGTCAGAAATCTCGGAACTTATAGTTATACTCGGTCGAGCGAGTTAATTACAATTTTTTTAATATTCGGTCGGGTAGGGTTATAGTTATTAGGGGTTTAGCGTATTACGATATATGCTATGATACCATATTAAATTCAGATTTATTATGAGCTTCCAACTTAAAATTAATTAGTGATAAGAGAAGTGGCGCATCTATTTATATATTGCTTACAATCCCATTGAATTTCCGATATGGAATATTTTATCTCTAATAAGACGAGAGACTCTCGGAGAAGAGAGAGTTGATAGTAACTGTTTATACCATCTAGAGAGTTGGAAGTAACCGTTTATACCTTGAAGTTGTCTATATTTTAAGCAATAGATTGGTGATCATGCATCATGAACCCATACAACTTGAGCTGGGCATGAACACGATTAGGTAGTAACTTAGGCATATACAAAGCCTCGAGAAGAGACCATGTATCTGCAGCGGTTGTGCATCTCTCAGTCTTCCTCAGTACATGGTCACCAACATTCAAGAAGATAGTATTCATTGCCTTCTCGCACCTCTCTAATTTTGCTTCTTCTTCAGCTTCTTAGGAACATCTTGATCTGATTTCTCTTCTTTTTTCTCCGATGTTATCTTCTTGGTCACGAGTAAATCTTTAAGTTCCGATACGCTAAGGTAAGCGTACATCCTGCGCATCCACAAAGAGAAGTCACCATCTCCGTTGAATTTCTTGATGTCGACTTTGGATCTAGCAATCTTTGAATCTTCCTTCGAGAGAACCTATATCTTGAATCACATAATCTGATTTTTCTCCACCCAGAGCTCTGATACCAATTTGTGAGGATTCACAATATGATTACGACCTATATCTACTACGATGTATTCTCTGTCAACCAAACAACAAAAGAAAACATTTTTTACCCAGTGTTCACCGCACTCCTCCAATGTGGAAGAGCGTTTACACTCACCGGAGCTGGTACTCCAGCAATCCACTATCACGCTCAAACTCGAGCTCTCAGATCAGTAACGCCTTTGTATCTCTCGTTCTCTCTTGGTGTTTTCTCTCTCTGTTTTCTTGAACGTATAAGATCCAAGAGAGTGAGTGTCAAGTGGTTGAGCTGAATGGCTTATACTACGCCGTTTTACAATAAACTATACACATGATAATACATGTGAGTTCCGGTTAAGCTTTAAACTAACCCAGCTCAACCTGAACCGAGACATACATAAACATTACAACAATGAATACTAGGACATTCCTTCAGTTTTTGATCAAAATTTATTTTTGTTATATGTGAAATGTTTGTAATTTTATATGTGTTTTGATTACATTAGGCGTGTTAATATTTTGTGTTGAACAATTTTGTTAATGAAGGTGTCATGAGGGAATTTTTTTAATGTGCTTCAAATCTTACGAAGGACTAACAATTGATTGTTATGTGTTTTTGGATGCATTTTTTGAGATGTTAGTCGCCCGTCATTAGAGTTTTGTTGGTCGTAAATGTTGATTTGGTGTGTAGCCCCTTTTAGGTTGTATTATGTTTCACATCTTACTTTTGTGCCCATGTTATATGTTCACTAGTGGATTTGTTTCGTTTTTGTCAGTCTTAAAAACCTATCCATATCACAAACACTGTCGTAATTGTATGCCACTATATTTTCACACATCTATTTTGTATGTATTTTAAATCATACCAATATGTATGAATTAAAACTAGAGGTTCGTTAGTTCTTTTAACATGAGGTGATGACATTTTGTGAGCTTAGCATGTACGCATACTTAACACATTTTTAATTGTTTTGCATTTTGGGATAATGTTTTGATTCATTAATATTTGTATCGATTTGTGTTTCACATGGTCTAATCGTTTGCACTATATATTAAAATACTCAACCAAATAAGCAATTAGCTTCTTCTTATTCATTGAAACTTTTAGAGCTACGTACAAAGGGACGATCATTACATTCATCTTGACCAATCCCTCCTTAACATATCTCTTACCCAAGTAAATCTTATTATTTCTAATCATGAGCTTGTCAGCCTCATGAGTCATGGCGATTTTATTCCTCCTGAGCATGGTTTCAGAAACCAGGTTCTTCCTCATGTCAGGCAGGTGCTTCATATTCTGCAGAGTGACTTCAAGTCCCGATCTCATCTTCGAAATCACCTTACTGTGACCTTCCACCTTGGAGACTGCAGGTTTTCCCATGAACAACTTTTCTTAAGTTTTTCTCTTCTGATAGGTGTTGAACATTTCCCTTTCAGTGCAAACGTGGGTGGTAGATCATGTGTCACCATCATTCTTCGGGGTTGTTGTTCTTTACCATGTTGAGCTCACTGCCAAAAGTTTCCTCAGTGAGATTGACTTGATCCTTCTCATCTTTGATCTTGTTGTGGCTCTCATCTTTGATCTTGTTGTGGACTTGTTTCCAATTTTTTTGCAGTAGTGACACTTCCCTTTGATTTTTTCCACATTTTCTTCAACGACATTTTCGTGAAATTTATTCTAGAGCCTTCAAGGATGCAACCGTTTTAGAGGGCTTACAGAAGAGTTGTACCTTAGCCTTTCTTTGCCTTTCAACTCGGCCATGTTGGCATGGTGCTCTTTAGTGATGTGCTTGTCAGCATTTTGGTTCCTGGATTCCATTTGAATGCCTCATGATAACATCTTCAAGACTCATTTTCTACTTTTTGTGCTTTAGGTAGTTCTTGATAGTTAACCATCCTGGATGGAGGTTCTCGATGAAGCTGTGAGTTGTGAATGTCTCGCAGATGGACATTCCTTCAACGAAAATTTCATAGCACAAAAACTGCAAAACTTCAAATTAATTCATGATTGGTTTTGAATCAACCATATTAAAATCAAGGAACTTTGCAGCTACAAGCTTTAGATAGCCATCGTCCTCACCACTGTACTTCTTGTCCAATGATTTTCATAGTTTTTTTCGCCGTCGAGATCTCACTAGATTCGTTCCAATGGGTCAATGAAGAGACCCAAAATTCATCCTTTAAATAGGAAGTTAGATTGCATGTATATCTCAACATTTCAGAGAGTGTGGACATCATCAATATCATGAGGCAAAATGAGATTGTCTTCCTTGATGAATTTTCCCAATTTAAGTGTTGTTAGGAAGAACATCACTGTCTTCTGCCATGTTTTGAAGTATTTGCCATCAAATTTGTCTGGCAGCGATCATTGATTGGTTGCAGGTGGTATTGCCGGAGGACTTGGATTTGCAACCGGAGCACTTGTGGTGACTTCAGTTGTACCCACATGATAAGAACCAGCACCGCACAGTTTATGGTGTGTGTTTCATTGGCATTGTTACCTCCTCAAACATTGGTTGTTTCTGTTTCAACAGTTGTCACGGTTGCATCCGTTTGGACTTGAGCAACGTTAGTGGAGTATGATCAGTGATGATGATGTTATCGATAGTCATTCTGTTGACAGCGAATTAGAAGCCTATCAGTACACAATCATAAAATAACATATTATTTTAAGAAAAATAATTATCTAATATCGATATAAAATTTTGGTGTTCCTCTCAGAAGATCACTAAAAAGTGTTTTCAATCACCAAATGACATCACTAAAAAGTGATTCCAATCACCAAATAACATCAGTAGAAGCTTGCAAACGTTTGCAAACTTGCTCAGAAGTGCGCATAGAAAGTTTGTATAGATGTTTAGATCGTTTTAGAAACTCGCTTATGAAAGCTTTTGTGGAAACTTAAGATTTATAATTTTTAGGAAGAGATTTATAAACTTTTTTCGGAGTTACTAAAAGCAAATCATAGAACCGTTTTAAGAGAAATAATAAATATTTCGCGTAAGCAAATTGAAAAATCCGTTTCAGAATAAAACAAGAGTGATTCATAAATGCTTGTGAATTGTCTTATAAAAATGTTTTGAAATCAATCTGATTAAAGCTTTAGTAATGAAGTGATAGTGTTAAGACTGTAAAAGCCTAACATGCGAATTGAAAATAAAAGCGAATATTATAAATTGATTTTAAGGAACGAATAATTAAGAAAATAATTTGAAAATATTTCGTAAACGTAAAAAAAAAACTATGGAGTTGAGATGCAATATCTTTCTTTAACTATTAAATTTTCTCTGCTAGTACGACAAGATATAGCGGAAGAGAGTCTCAGGATAAAACTATGATAGACCCATTCACCACCACTCATAAACGATCTACGCGAACTTATAAACTACAAAACACTCTTGAACTAACTTACGTCTAGGGATTTTTTTTCTGGTGAAAAATGTTTTGCAAAAACGTATCAAATGAGAAGAGAGATGACTTGTATATGTAGGAAAGGGGAATAGTTTTCCTTATGCTCTGAAATATTATGTGCAAATTATTTAGGAAATCCAGGCTAATCGTTTAACTCACGAAATGTGGAACATGGGTGTAACAGCTCCTATATTCTCGCAAGACTTGGTTGACAGATGTTTTTCCGAAGCAAAAAATTAGTGTAAAACATCACAAAATACTAAAAAAAATCATCTTGTACTGGCCTCAGGGCCACACATTCTCCCATGCCTCAGCCCCGCGACAGCGCAGCTCGGCTCGGCTGAACATGTGGGCCACTCCTCTCTCCTTTGGGCCTTTGAACAAAAAGATGTGAATGAAATATATATACACCACTCAAAAGGATTTTACTTACCCGATGTGGGATAAGTCATTTTTCGTCTGCATTTTGTGTTTTGGCAAGTTATCAACTTTTTTGCATCATTTATCCTTCAATTCAAATCTGTTTTTGATGTTTGAAAATCTAGATTGTACTGCTCGTTGCAAGCTTTCCAGTGAGATATTAATCCTGTTACAACAATCACCAGTTCGGCCGGAAAAGCCATCGAAAGTTTGAAAAAGTCGTCATTCATATGTTTTAGTCAAAAAATAGATTCCAACACTAGGCGATCCAAATCTTGTTTGATAGCTGGTTCAAGTTGTTCCAAGGCAAAGTTCGCCATCTTCTCTTGGTTTAATATCTTATGAATCAGACCAATTTTCCCTTTGAATGGCCTACTAAACCACATTTTGATCAGAGACCTAGATGGTTCATACATCATCTTTAGATCTTTGCATTTAAGTTTTTTCCAGGACGTATCAAACATATCTGATATTGATAAACAAATTCATGGATAACATTCTACAATATAATTTTTCATGTAACACTCGGATCGATGGATGGTTCTACATATATGACGTTCTTAATGGACATATTCTCTACGCAACACACAATGAACCGCTCCGCCTATAACATTTATAAACTTCTAATACGTTTTATATTATATAATCTGTTATACTTGTATCAGCTAGTAATTGAACTCTATACTTGATATAAAAACATCTAAATACATGGTACTTTCACAACGAAAAAAGAGTATCAAGGTATCAAATCTTAGATACGGCCCAATATGCATTTAACGAGCCATCAATATTGGTCAAGTAGTGGGCACACTTTTCTGATGTCTTATAATCGAAAGGTCGCTCACCGACTTTTTTATTTACCTCTGTTTTTCAAAATGACATTCTGCTCCGGCAGATGCACCGCTGCTCTCCTCCTGGTACTCTCACCCGTTCCTATAGCTTATCTCATTTACTTAGAGCGAGCTGTTCCTTCTACACACGTCATCTCTTATCATAGCTCCGGCTTCTTACGTGAGTGCGCCAAATGGGATGATGTAGGTCGGAGGTTCCTTGTGTCCTTCATGGACGGAGGAGGAATCGGCGAGGTTGTTATTAGAGATTCGGACAGTGATGATAGCGAGGTGTTGGAGGAAGTCATTTTGGTCAAAGACGTTGACATCGCCGGAAACGCTTCTGCTGGAATCGTTATCGACCGCGACAGAAACCGTCTCCTCGTTGCCATCGGCGATCTGGTTGGAAATAAGTACAGCGCTTTAGCGGCCTATGATTTGTCCACGTGGCATCGTATCTTCCTTACAGAGCTTAGTGGCTATAGTAAGCTCTTCTAAATATCAATGCCTACCTCTGTTTATTGTCTGTGGATTAACTCCGTCGATGATTTTTAGCAAGAACCTCGCTCAATGTTTTGTAGAGGCGACACTTGGTTATTTTATAGGTTTGGTTTTGTGAATAAAAGTAGGAGAAAGAAATTAATATCTAATTCCATGAATATATATATATATGTATATATATATATATATATATATAACAAAACAATTTAATTTGGAGATTAAGTAGAATTTGAAGAATATCTGACTCATAGACTTATGTGTATAATGGATATCACATAAATTTACACATGTAAATCTAAAACATTCTTACTCATAGACTTATGTGTATAATGGATATCACATAAATAATTCATAATTAACTGGCTTGTTATTTTTTGAAACAAGTGGAAGTAGTCAACTTTAAAGTTAACATCAATCTAATAATAATTTCATTTTATGTTCATATCTCACGTTTCCTTGTTGATTCGTTCAAGCAAACCAACAGCACATGACAAAAGATTCCTTGACTTGTTTTTATGTTTGATGAATGAAGGTAAAGAGATATCATTCGCAGACGATGTAGCTTTTGATGCACAAGGCAACACTTATGTTACCGATGCAAAAGGAAGTAAAATCTGGAAAGTTGATGTCAATGGGAAGCTCGTGTCCACTATTAAAAGCCCTCTCTTCACTCCACCTGGATGGTTCATTAACCTGGTCGCTCTTAACGGCATTGTTTATCACCCAAACGGGTTCCTCATCGTTATCCACACTTTTTCCGGTTTGCTATACAAAATCGACCTAACGGAAGGAGATGATAGTAATAAAGTCAATGTCATTGAGGTTACTGGTGGTACATTGAGGTTTGGAGATGGGATCGAATTGTTGTCTCCAACAAAGATTGTTATTGCAGGTAGTCTTAATATCTTTTGATTTTTTTGTTGTCTAACAAATGATTTTAGAAAAGTTTTGCATATGGGTTATTATTGAGTTACTATTTTCAGGTAATCCTTCTACGAGATTGGTGGAAAGCTCAGACGAGTGGCGGACAGCTTCTGTGACGGGTTTATTCAGGAGTGGTATGTTTCATCGGTTAGTCTCAGCGGCTACTGTGAAGGAAGGAAGAATTTATCTAACCCACATTGTTGGGTTTGGGTCTAAGAAAAGACACATACTTGTAGAAGCTGTGTTTTAGCCGTTGTTATGTAATAATCCTTTGATTACCTCTTTGCACAAAATTATGATCAAATTTAAATCATTTTTAAGTTTATTTGATAAATTAATAAATATTTTATTTAAAATTTGGTGTAGTATGTTACCATGTAACTCTATAATATTGTAAATAAAAATATACCATTATATATTAACACTAAGGGCATTGTCCCCACGCAAGCGCGGGGTTGTGGACATAGTTTTTGTTTCATCTCAATATTTGTAAAGGTTATTGTAGCAGTGAATTTTACGTTTTGGATTGATCATTGTTTTCAAGTTTTTTTATTGTTATAGGATTATAGTTGTGATGATGAATTGTGTATGCACTGTTCTCCACATAAAGGACTAAACTGTGTTAGTAATGTGAGTGATATAGTTCGGGGTGTTGCTTGTTGTGGCACTGAAACTTATTGTTTGTTTGTCTTTTTAATTTGTTACTTGTACTGTTGAGATTACATAAATTATTTTATGGTTGTTGAGAGTACCTTTTATTTCTGGATATTTTTTCTCAAGTTTAATTTTGTAATTTGTGTGTATTAAGTAATTTTTTTTATTCTTATTATGTTGGTTATATCTTTTTTATTTTATTTTTAAACTTGTTGCTTTTACCGGACCTTTAAAACAAATACTTAAATACTTGTAGAAATAACTATAAAATGAGTGACAATTAGTATTTGAGCCTTAAACGAATATATGAATTTCTCATAAGAAGATAATAGCATTGATCTGTTGACATTGAGCATGTAAGTTATTTCATAAGACATGAGGAGTGAGCAGGTGGAGATGTTGTTGCCGCATTTGTGTCTGGTTGGATTGTCTCTTGTATCTCCTGGGATGGTTGTGTTTATTTAACTAATATAGGTTAGTCGTCAGAGAAAAACCTATATTAGAAAGAAAATCCGCTCTCGCTCGCCGCTACTAACGGGGTCTCGGTTGATTTCCCTTAACGTTCCAAGTGCATCCAGCAGGAATCGAACCTACTTTCCTCTTTATTAGGTTGGGCGCTTTGTACTGAGATTGTTCGGGAGACATGGTCTTTTTATTTG
Organism: Brassica napus; assembly: GCF_020379485.1. Lineage (NCBI taxonomy): Eukaryota > Viridiplantae > Streptophyta > Magnoliopsida > Brassicales > Brassicaceae > Brassica > Brassica napus. The sequence continues at coordinate 19,182,992 of NC_063442.1, read as the reverse complement.
ATGGGTAATATGTAAAAAACAAATCATTGTTAGTTGTATTTATCAAAGTTTTGTAACTTACTCTGCTTTTTGTTTAGGTAATTTCATTGATCTTGGTTGTCGTCTTCGTCTTCTTCATAAGCATCTGCGAAAGTAAGTTTGTAAATTGTTAAATAGTTGGCGGTGTAGTTTATATTTGTTTAGCTGACTTAATATATGTGTCGTTGAGTTTTAGTTGAGTTGATTGGTGTGGTATATTTGCTTTGAAGTTTATTTGTAAGATTAAACAAAAAGAGAGGTGATCATTAATGATTCGTCTTTTTTTGGGATTCTAGTTTTTGTTGTTTTGATTGTTTGGGTTATTGTGGTTTTTTTTAAGCTGTAAAATAAAGATTTGTGTAAAATTAGATTGATACGTAAGGGAGATAAATAGACGACCACAAATCTTGGGTAGAAAATATTTTTGATTATTGATGCTAGCACAATATATACAATGATATGAAGGGAATTATGTGTTGATTGTTTCTTACGGATCAATGAGGAGACGGAAACGACTCGAGTTGTTTCTTTGGTGAAGTCAGAGCCCTGGACAGAATGGATTTTCTCAACCACATCTGCAAGTTTAAATATCAGTTATGATATTGAAACATAATATAAACCCAGATGCAATATGATAATGTACCTGGGAATTCTAGGTTTGTGTTCGAAATCAATTGGAGATTTCGAACAGTCTAATCTTGACTAGAGATTGATCTCAAGAGCACCCGTGATGACTTCATCAATAATGGTTAGTGAGATGAAACAAATGAGGAATGGATGATCAATTATCTTCTACATGCTTGAGCACATAGCAACCTCAAAACGATCGACTTTCAGAATGGAATCTGCTTTCAAAGATGGCATGTAATGATTAGTCCGTCCGACGGGAGTAAACCCATGAATCACGGAATTTGCAAATAATATTGTTCAACGAAGAGTCAGGAAATCAATTAAAAAGATTATGTTAAATAAGTGTGATAGATCAAAGATTAACTTACCTTTTCATCAAGGAAGAGAGCCATAATTTCCACAAACTCCCCGTTTTTCTTGAAGTTCAAGGAATCCCAGAAGCGGAGGAAGCCAGAGGCTATGCTCTGGCTACTACGACCATGGAGAGACTCGAAGGTTGAGTGACGGACGCCGGGACGCCGGTTTGAGGAACTGGAGAGACAGAGAGAAACATTTTCTAGAAGATGGTTAAAGCTAACGGGAATCAATGAGTTTTGTGGAGATGCATATTGGGTTCATCGAAGATGAGAGTCATATATATATGGTTTACAGAGGGGCTACAAATCAAGAAGATTTATGATCAAGCGATTTAAGATGGGGACATGAAGAGTTCACCAGTGAAAAAATAGATTACGTACAGACATACGGCGTAACTATGTAACTCAGACTTGTTTGAGACAATGATGAAAAGAACCCAAACTCATGTTAAACGAAAACAATTTACAATATGGAAAAACTATAATTGTTGCAAACTTGAGCTTTTTTCATATAATGTGATGAATCCCATTTAAAAATGAAACCCATAATACACTTGTAGGCCCGACCCTCAGAGGAAGCCGAGGAAGCAAGGGCTTCCGACCTTCATAAATATTATTTAGGTTCGGCCATCAATATACAAAGTATCATTTAGCTTAGTGGTATAAATGTTCATGCTTATATCTCAATAACTTGAGTTCAGGCTATGGGTTTGACACTTTTTCACACTTATTAAAAGTGAGGCCCACAAAATGCTGACGTGGCGCGCTGAGGAGTGATCAAAAACTCAACTATTATAATATAGATTTTCAGTTTTATTTATTTCTCTAACTTGTAAATCTTATTTTTATGTATTCAAATAAGTTTATAAAAATGTAATATACGTGGTTACACATAATTTTATATAGAAATACTAGGATCGGGCCGCCCTACGGGCGGGAATTTAATAATAAAAACTGTTTTATATTAATTTATATTAATTTTATGAAGCATTTAAAAATCATGGTGGATTGAAAACTATATTATAAAAAACAATAATGAATAGAATTCTGAGATCACATTGTTAGGGCATCATTAGTGGTAAAATAGCAAGTAGAATACCTCACTAATATTTTTATTACTATTTTTGTACATAATTTAGTTATTAATAATTTTAAAAATTAAAAGAAAAAAACCTATAAAATGATGCCACATGTATTCACCGATTCCTTAGAAATGTATGAAAGCTCTTCCCACAGATACCACTCTTGCTCTCTCTCTTTTTTTCAGCTTTTAATATTTTTAAATTTATTAGAGACTGGTGAATTTCAACCGGTGCTGTGCTTTTATTTTTAATAAACATTTTTGGTTTGGAATTAAAATGACAATATCATTCATTAATCTATTTTTTCAGAGGATACACAATTAGCAAAAAAACAATTCAGAATAATATGATGATATATATATACAATTTGGATTTAAGTTTGATAACATGGCATACGTATATTTGTTCCATTAGTTAATAGTTCCTTTTCTTAATTTATATATGTTAATACACATGCATTTGAAAGCCCATTAAAAACACAAAGGATAGCGAGACTTACGTGAGAATAGGACAGATGTCGGCTTCTGCTGCTTCTAATTGATGACGTGGCTCTCTCAGGAGAGAGGCAACATTTATATATATATATAAATGTTCAAATAGCACTACAACATATTATTGTCACAAAAACACTCATGAGAATAATCTCGGATAGATCATTCCTTAGAAAGGTAAAATGACATGTACCCATATTTATTAATTATAATTTTATTATAATAAAGTAAACTACTTTTTAAAATTTATAAATTATAAATTATAAAATAAATATATTTTACATTTGAACTTAGGTTTTAGTGAGTAGAATTTAGGTTTTACTATTTAGGAAATTGTGGTTAGAGTTTATGAAAATTTACCACGGATGTGGTAGTTCAGCTGGTTTAAGCGCAAGCGTTGGTGCTATTGTGCTCATGGATTCGATCTATCATGGAAGTAGTGCTTTACGTCAGAAATGGTATTAGCAAAGGGTGGCTCCTGGCCTTGGGAAGATTAAGGCCCACCCAAAATTTCTGGGTAATTACAAAAAAGAAGAGTTTATGAAAATTTTGTCCTTTTATTTTTTAAATAAATACTATTTTGAAGATTTTTTTATGTACACTTCTTTTGTAATAAAAAAAGTTCAGCCCTATTTATGGAATTTACCTATTTTTGTATCTTTTTGTGAAATATATGCAATTTTTCAATTTAACATTTTCATCATGGACCTGATTTTTTTTTTGTTTGAAAAAAGTGCCAAAACGGAATAGAAAAATAACTACATTGTCTCTTTGCCATAAATCTCTTTTTGGTCTGGTTTGAACTTAAAGATATCCTGACAAACTTTAAAAATTGATATCAATTATTTTATGAGTCAGAAAAATATGGGAAACATACAAAATGTACATTAACAAGAGACAATAATATGAAAAATATTTTGGTTGACTAAATATTAGTAGAACACAATTTCATATTTTGATCTACGAATGGCAGAAAACATGATCTGCAGTCTACGAGCTCGTAGATTGTAGATTCGGTTAACTACATGGATATCTACAGCTTGTAAAACGTAAAATCGTCCAATGGTTATAATTCTATCTTGGTAGGTTAAATTGCTTGCAATTTCTCTTATTTATGAACTACAGTAGATTTCATTAACTATTATTTCTCAATAAATCTACGAAGCCAAAATCACAAAATCTGCCTATGTACTAATACTCTATAAAAGTATGATTACTTTATCTACAAAATACTCTATCGTACCGCATCCGGGTTACATAATCAACCATGTTTTCTATATTCTACAATTCGAAATGTATATTTTCTCTAAATCTTTCCAAAATCTGTTAAGAGAATATATTCTAAATCTATAATTTTCTAAATTTTCATGTTTCCTATATTAATATTCTTTTTTAAAAAAAAACTGTGTTCTCCTTGTTCATCACACGTTCTTGACTTTGTTTTGTTGTAACCACCAAAAAAAATTGAATCTCTTGTTGAAGAAGATGCATATTTATGCCTTTTATGGGGGTGTGGAAATTTGATCCCCTTAAAGGATGGGGATTGTGGTTGATAAGAAAAAACGAGGTAGAGTACTGGTTGTGGAATTGACAAGTTCCTTTAAAGATTAAGAATTGTCTTTTGAGGATTTTGGAAGTGACCAAAACGATGTCGAGCTTGAGTTAAGCTACTTACCTATGGAGTTAATCAGTACAATAGATTATCCCCCAGTTATCATTGGGAATGATCGGCAAGTCAAAACATTTCTTACATATGTACGTGGAAAACGTTCGACAAGAAATGTAAGAAATGTTCTGTACAATAGATTGTCCTGTATGAACATTTCTTACATTACTAGTGACTAGCGAGTTCGATTCCTCCTTATCAAGCTCAATGTTTTTGCTATTTCCATTGATAAGGAGGAATCGAACTCGCGTTTCAGTGAGCAAGGTGAACCTTCCTCGCGTTCAGTGAGCAAGGTGAATCTAACTCGCGTTTCAGTGACCAGTGATCGCATGAAATTCTTGCATTGAAAATCTGAAAGGGTTCCTAGCATAATGGAACCACAACTCATGATGCTTTGCGATTAAATCTGCTTAAAAACGAAGTTGTGATCTTAGATTAATTAAGGATTAATACGAGATTAATTAAGGACTAATCTGGGATTAATTATGATTAATTAAGGAATAATTATGGATTAATTCGGGAATAATCATAGAAGTGAAAATCATTTGAAGTCTTGTTATATTCACTATCCCTAAAGTCCCGCATTACCATGACTTGGTCCTGCGAACAGAAAAAGGTCATGAGGACACGATGATGAGGTAGCTCCATGGAGACCGCGTACTACATGACGATGCAGTGTTGGATCGTTCATACAGGACATTCGACAATGATGGTGATGCTAACTCACTAGTCTTGGTTAGCCTTAGTTGTTTCTTGGATCTAGAATATATATTGTATTACATGACTATGGTAACGGACGGGTGTTGTGGAAGTGATGTTTAAAATAAAAATTCACAGTGATGATTGATATACTAAAGTATAGTACTAGTACTTGCATGATCATGTTTATGTATTTGATAATTGTTGGGTCATTATTGATTGTGTTGTGATTCTAGATTCACTGAGTAAACTAGTTGCACATGAATCATTTGTGTGTGCATGTAACCCTTAGGCAGGAGACACTTAACTCTTTTGGACGGAAGGAATGGCCAACCAGCTGTAGTATTTTGTTGTCCTTGCAACGTACCTTTTGATATATATTTACTTAAAACGTTGTTGGGTGATAGGCCACAGAATAAAACTATAACACTTTGTAAGATGTTTAAAATAAATAAATAATGTATAAAAGATGTTTATAAATCATGAGTTCTCATATGATTTAGTCCTTGTCCGGGACGAACTAACTATCAGATATTGCTTTATCTGGTTGAAAAGTTTAGAGTGATATCCGATAGGGGAATTTCAATTTTACCATAAGTTTGATATCACTTTTCAAATTCTCTTAAATGATAACAATATTCATGAATAAAAATTTGTGATAAAAATTAAATTAACTTTCTTAAATCATTTATAACTTTTTTAAAATAATTTTTAAATCATTTATATAAGTTTATATATAAACTCAATCCGCCCACCTAAATACTAAACCCTAGACACTGATCACTAAACATGAAATCCAAATGTTAAAGTGAGTATATTTTTGAAAAGTGGTAACCAAAAAAATTTTGAGCATTTTTTCCAGATATTAGTTTCATTTTTGATGTAATATATTGACTTTGAAACTGTTGGCGATTGACATAGATAGAAGATGGAGGAAGATAGTAGATGAAAACCGGATCTGTCGGAGAGAGCTTGACGACGAAGGACATGGTTGGGGGGTGTCTGAAGCTTCGAGGGTGGATGCAGAGATCAAATGAGGACCAGATTTGGCGAAAAGCATGAAGATGGAGGCCGTGGTTGAAGTTTTGAGGGTGGAGGACAGGGGCGGACCCACAGAAAGAAAAGAGAGGTCAACTGACACCAATTAAATATAAAAATCTGGTTTGTAAGATAATTTTCGCAAGGTGCTTTAGCTCAATAGCAACCCTCACAGTTTCCATGGCGTAGTCCACATTTAGGTGACTCCAACAATGATCTATTATTTGACTATTCTCTCTCCATACGGGCCTTGACCATTATTCAAGTGGAGATACGGCCCAAATATTAAGGCCTAGAAGGTATTACACCTCAGTATTAATCCATCACTTCTTTTTCTGCTTATTTCTGATTCACCTAGCCGTTTCCGTAAAGCTAAATGTTACTTCTTAATAGGATTTTTGGATCCACAACACTTGAACTTCAGTGTAAGATAAAGTCAGCTAGAATTTCTTACTCTTGATGTTATCTACAGTTCTAGAACTTCTCACCAAAAGTTATTGTCGTGTAACATTCCACTACCGGATACGATCCTACGGATCATTCTCCTATCTCTGCTCACAGGTGCTTCAATGTTGTTTTATTCGACTATAAAGTGTTCTTTTGAATATCAGTTTTCGGGTCTTACGTAAAGCGTCTCTCCGGGTCCTTTCATTCCTTAGAAACATCTATCTTTTTCTTGTTGTAGTTGTCTTCGTTAATCAACTTGTTGTTGAGTTTATCTCCGACTGTACTTTCTCAAGTTTTTGGACGCTACATTAATATAATTGTTGAACAAAAAAAAATAAAATAAATATATTCTTCACAAGAATTTTTTATTTTACTAAAGTAATTTTTGTTAAATTTGGTATATGGGTTTCATATTATTTCTCTATTTTTGTTATGTATTGTAGAAAGTTAAGAAATTGTTTTGTTCCTTACATTTGATGGGAAATAAAATGGAGCATAAATTCCTATGTGTTTATTCAGCTTCTAAAATGAAACTTTCTTCATCCTTTTATTTATTTACTAGTATTTACCCACATGCTACGTTCGGGTCAGTTTCTTTCTTCTAAATCTATGATTTCTTAAGAATTTATGTTTAAATTACAATCACACGGGATAATGGTAAACACACATGTAGTTGTTCTTCTAACAATTTAAATGCAGATTTATATATAAAGGAATTGTTTATGTTTACGTGATGTAATTAAATATTTTTTACATCATTATATAATGTATAAAAGTTATAATACAAATGATGACAAAAATACATCACATAATATAAATATTGCTGTAACATAATTCCCCTAATAAGAATGTGTATCCATGAGTGAATAAGTTTTATTTGAACACCCCACGCATCCTTAAAGGGTTTGAGATCACTGATCAAACGAAACTTTTTGTTAGCAGACATGTTTTTTTTTGTGAGCTGACTTGTAAAAGAATGTGTAGAATATATACTGGAGGGACAAAACCCTAAGGAAGAACAAATATCTTAGCCTAATTTGCAAGGCATATTACGGTGAAATAAATGAAAATAATATTTTGTTGATTCTGTTTTATCGTTAAATACCATAATGTAGGATAGAGTAAGATTTGGTTGGTGTTAGTTTGAATTTTGGGTGCCATCGTATATTACATTTTCCTTAAATACTTAATGGCTATGATTTGAAATAGGAAATGATAAGATCTTGTGCTTGTTTCGCAAGTGTAGGCGTAAATGTGATTGTTTATCTAAGATTTTGTGCTTGTTCCTTTATTATAGGCGTAAATGTAATTATTATAGGGGAATTATAATATTCTGGATTCCAAATTGATGCTTTTGTTTATGATATTTTGATATGTAGCAAATAAAGAGAATTTAGCAGATTTGCTAGATTTTTTGTTGGTTGTGAATTTTAATCTATTATAGTTGTCGAAACCCATTTATAAAAGTATTAGATGTTGGGTGGTGATGAAATTTATAAAAATTGATGTAAGATGTTAACTTTTAAATTTGTTAGTTGCTATGAGTTGATCTTTGACAATGTATATAATTATTCATACAATTTACATCGTTTTGAATCATGCATAAGGTTCCACGTTTTGAATCATGCATAAAGTTCCACGATCCTATTTATGATTGTGCTTCTTTTATATCGCAGGGGAACCAATATGGTGGTAAGGAAAACATTGTTGACCTAGAAAAGAAAATAACAACCATTTAATAATTGTTTCCTTCTTTGTAGTTCGTTGCAGTTATTTTAGAAAAAAATAATATGTGGAAAAGACAGTCATATTTAACATGAGACAAATTTAATTGTCAATGGCATGTGCCTGTAAATATTATGTAACTTTTAGGGTTATTTTCTTTTTTTTTTTAACGCTGATTTATTAGAATATTACAATTATGATATGAGAAATATTACATAGACGATTCGACAACCGACAATACTATATGCCTTATGAAGACCTACGCCTATCTGCATCACCTGAGCCGTCCTATGAAGTTCCACGCCTGACCAGATTTACTTGCACCATGTTGAAGATCCCTTGTAAGCCTTTCTTCCGTGTAGTCTGCATAATTGTTTAATAAATCGCTCTCTCCGGGACTTGAAACCTGGATTTTCTGTAATCTGCAAGAAATTGCGTAGTCTGGGATTCGAACCCCAGACCTGGGTATAGAAGCCTTTAAACCTTAACCAGTAGGCTACGGTGCTTCCACTAGGGTTATTTTCTAAGTGTACTTTTGTTTTAACTAGGCAAAGAATCCGTGCGATATCGCACGAGAACTCATTTTGTATAAAAAATATATGTTACAATCTATAGTTTATAATTCTATATGGCTAATAAATAATTAAATTATATAAATAATCATATTTAATGTTCCGGTTGTATTTTTATCAGAACAAATATTACGTACTGCATCTCCATTTTGAAGTTTATTCTTTCAACTTTCACATAATATATAGCGCCGATCACTTCTTGAATAGATTTTAATTATTTTTTCATGATATTTAAATAATTTTTCCTATTTAAGAAATAGTATTAGAATATTAGTTCATAATTTTTAAAATAATTACTATTTCTATGTTGGTAAAATAATTACTATTTTAATATATTTATTTACTTGCTTTATTTTTTGGAAAGAATATTAAAGAGATTGGATATCTTAGTAAATATATGTTGATTTATATTGAAATGTCTTTCACATTTATAATATTACCTTGAATTTCTAGGAAAGTTCTTATAAAACACAAATATTTATTATATTAAACTGACACAATAATTAAATAAAATCAACTTAATTGATAAATTATGAATTTCCCTTTTTGAAGACATGATGACTTCTGTTGGATTAGTAAATAGTATTTTTGTAGTCAAGATGGTATTAATATAGAAATACTTTAGAAGTCTAATCGGTTTTTCAATCAAAAAATTTAAACTTAAGCTAAAATACAAAAATAACAAATAGAACTCTCTATGTTTATATGTGTTTCTTCAAAAATCTTTTGAAAATTGTTTAACAATGAATTTTTACATGTTCTTGTATATTTGCGATTGTTGTGGTTTTCTTGTTGTGATTTATCGCAGTCCACAACTCCTTATATAGATGACTAAAGATTGTAATGGTTGATAACCAAACATTGCAAAGCTATTAGTTGCAATGATTAATTCCAAAAGTTGCAATGGTTTATCACCAAATACTATAATCACTAACAATTGCAATGATTTATCACAAAGATTGCATTGGTTCTTCACTTAAAATTATATTCACCAACAGTTACAACAATACCTTTAAATATTTAGACAACTTCTTTTTAACAAAAGCAATTTTTAAGATGAAAAGACACATCTTTATACATTTTAACAACTTCTTTTATATTAATGCAATTCTTAAAATGAAAAGACACAATGTTAAGATGAAAATACAATCTTAGGATGAAAAGATACATCTTTATATATTTTACCAATTTCTTTTAAACCAATGTAATGTTTTTAAATAAAGTCACATTGTAAAATGAAAAGATACATACTTATATATTTTGCAACATTTTTTGATGGAAAAACACATAGTAATGATGAAAAGTCAACCTTTGATATTTTTTTGGAGAAATTTACATCTTTTTTGACATTATTCAACTTTTGTTAACAAATTTAATTTTTAAGATGAACAAAACACATCTGTATACATTTTAACAACTTCTTTTAAATCAATACATTTCTTAAAATGAAAAGATACATATATATATATATATATATATATATATAATAAATTTTTTAAAGAAATGTTGTTTTTAAGATGAAATTAAAAGACACGTTGTTAGGATGAAAAGTTACAAATTTGTACATTTACTTAGAGAAATATACATCTTTGCCCATTTTGACAACTTTTTTGTAACAATGCAATTTTTATGATTAAAAGATACAACTTTATACTTTTTAACATTTAAAAAAAAACCAATGTAACTCTTAGATGAAAGACAAATTATTAAGATGAATAATATATATTTATAAATTTTGACAAATAATTTTAAAACAATACAACACTTAAATGAAACGACATATTTTATAGTGAAAAACACAACCTTTGACATGAAAAGACACAACTCTTATAATGAGAACATACAACTACTCAAAGTAATAAATACACTTATTAAGATATTATAACAACTTTTAAAAATATTTCTAATAGTTGTTTGTTGAAAAAATATAGAAAGACACTTATTGGAATATTTTTAACTACTTTTACAACTTTTTCAGTAGTTGCATGTTAGAAAAGCAAACTAATCTCAGTTTTTTTTATAAGTAGACACAACTTTTAAAATGAAAAGACACAATTCTTAAAGTTAGTATTTATAAATAAAAATTATTAAGATGCTATAACTATTTAAAAATGCTGACAAAAAACTATTTTTAAATTGTCACATTTACGATGACAACAAATTCCACGTGTTCTTCAACTAATTGATATCCTATTTGATCACTACTAATATCTGGTGACTACTTGTATCTAATCCACAAGGTAAGTTACCTATTAAGACTGGTTACGGTTTTGTATTCTATGTATGACTCGATGGTGTTCTTCTCTCCCCAACCACATTCACCACCACCGCCTTCTCCTTCTTCACAATCACCACCACCGCCCTGAACGCACTTCCCACTACCCCTTCCACCACCGCAGCCGCCACTGTGTATCGGATGCGTTAGGCGGGAGACCGCCGATCATATTAAAGCAGCAGCCGCAGCAGCGTCACGGGAGGTTTCAACTTCTATAGACTTCCTAACAGCTTTCGCCTTTCTTATTTCTTCTCCGCTTCATTAATTTTCTAGCGATCTTATCTCTTCATTATTACTTTTGCACCAACTAAGTGAGGTTTAAAAGAAACTTGGTTGTATTAATCAAATTATCCATTTTGGTTGCATCCCTGAACATTTTCATCTAGTATAAAGAAATTGAGACTAATGATTTCATTATTTCGTTTTGGATTTTTAGCTAATCAAACACGTAAAATTTTTCCTACTATTTTTTTGTTTATAACGTTTCATTTGAATATTTTCTAAAAATTTGTAACCTAGTAACTGCTTAGAACTCTTTTTCCACCATTTTATTAGCTCGATAAGTGAAACTTTTATTTTGAAAAGTGTATATCAGAGACTATTTATAGATTTTAATAATCTATTGGAATAGTCACAACTATTCAATTTGAATAGTCACTTTTTTCCAATTTAAAAGTAATTACTTTCAAAAAATACTTCTAAGAATAGTCACAACTTTTCACATTTTTAAAGATATTTATATGAATTTTTAGAAAAGACGCAACTTACCAACATTGAACTTTTAGAAAAGACACAATTTTTTGACAACTTTTAAAAAGGACATAACTTTTCCATTTAGAAACAATACAACTTTTTAACATAAAACTTTTAGAAAAGATATAATTTTTGACATTTTTAGAAAGGACACAACTTTTCAACATAAGTGGGATTCACAACCTTTGAAATTAATCAGGACTGCTATTATTAGTAAATAAAGTAGATATATTCTTCACAAGAATTATTTATTTTACTAAAGTAATTTTTGTCAAATTTTGGTATATGGGTTTCATATTATTTCTCTATTTTTGTTAGGGAAATTTGTAAATATAGAACAAAAAAACAAATACATTGTCCTTATGCCATAAATGCAACTATAACTTTTCCTTTTACTCTAATTTTTAGCATAAACCCAACAAAGCCCCTCAAAAGTTATTTTATGTTTATATTTATTTTTAAAGTATACTTAACAATGCAAATTAATAATGATAAAGAAAAAGAATTAGAAAATACATTAATCCTAAACTTAACCAGTCTGTGAAATCTGCAGCAACTCGACCAGAACCTTCAGCTTCACCGTTGTGGTCACAACCTTCCATGGGAACTTCGACAGAGATCTGTTTTCCAAAGAAATTTTGATCTTTTTGTCTGAATTTTACCAAGTTGTGGATTGGGTTTTGTTGCAGAAGAGATAGCTTCATAACGCACAGCGATAATTTGATATGTGGTGTGTATGATTTGGTTCTGTTTGCTGATGAAGTTTGATTCTTTATTCAACCTTACTCAAGTCGAGTATTGATCAGAAGTCGTCAATATGGTTTAGTTTTTTTTCTGTCAAATTTAGCTTTTTATGTTGTGTATCTGATGCTGTTGAGATATTTCTCTATTTTTGTTATGTATTGTAGAAAGTTAAGAAATTGTTTTGTTCCTTACATTAAAAAGGAACATAAATTCCTATGTGTTTATTCAGCTTCTAAAATGAAACTTTCTTGATCCTTTTATTTATTTACTAGTATTTACACACATGTTACATACGGGTCAGTTTCTTCCTTCTAAATCTTAGATTTCTTAAGAATTTATGTTTAAATACAATCACACGGGATAATGGTAAACACACATGTAGTTGTTCTTCTAACAATTGGAATGCAGATTTATATATAAAGGAATTGTTAACCCCCTATCAAATGAAAGAAAATGACTTCTTCTAGGATAATCAGCTACACGTCATAAAACTGAAGTAGATGTAAAATTTTAAAATGTTATACGTGATATTATAGTATTGTTGTGGTGGTTTCATGTGTATGAAAGGTGTGTCATGAATACTTGTTCTTCTCAGTCTTTATAGCTTAAAATAGTGTATAACTTTTGGCAAACATCCTAGAGCATCCAACATAATATCAAGAGTGTTCGTTTTAAAATTGGTGCAAGGCCACACAAGTAACTCAATAAACATATGCCACAAAACCGATACGTAAATACTTAATATTAATACTCTTGCTTGTGAAGTTGAAAAAAATAACCTCAAGTTTAGAAAGTTGGGCTCTTCTGAATGGGATCATGAATCCCTCTTAGCTAGTGTGGATTTCTAAGTAAATCTCTCTTATACAAAACATATATATAAATATATATATAAATATATATATATATATATATATTTTTTTTTTGTTTGTTAAATGAATGATGAAGTCATTGTTATATAATTTTTTTTTTGAAAGTAAATGAAAGCGTTTTGAGAGGGATAGATGCATTAAAGCCACAAGCGATGAACTTATTTTGTTACCTTAGTTGATGTAGCTGATGATGAAGTTTCTATTTCTCATTCTTTTGAAGAATGAAGCTCTGATTCAAGTTTCATCTTCAATCTTCAAGATACACAACAAAAACAATACATATTAACAGTTATAAATCTGTACAGTTCTTCTGTATCAGTCAAAATCTTAACAAAAACAAAATGATTATAATTAGGATGACAATGAAGAAGAGAGAGTGAAATGAGCAAAGAAGAAATAAATTAGTTAATGGAGTTTTATAAAGGATAAAAACAGTTTGATATTGTAAACCAAAACTTTTGAACGTGGGATGAGATGTTGTGAGAAAATTTAGGATTTTTTTTTATTAGATACAGATTAAGAATCGAAAACATGATTTCGTTGTGTTATTATTATTATTTTTTTTGAAATTTTTTGCCAAAAGTCAAATTTTGATTCGTTAGGTGACTGTGATTTAGTATATAAGACATATAAAGGAATTGTTAACCCCCTATCAAATGAAATAAAATGACTTCTTCTAGGATAATCAGCTACTTTAACATAAAATTAATATATGATGATCAATTCACGTCATAAAACTGAAGTAGATTTAAAATTTTAAAATGTCACACGTGATATTATAGTATTGTTGTGATGGTTTCATGTGTATGAAAGGTGTGTCATGAATACTTGTTTTTCTCAATCTTTATATCTTAAAATAAGGTATAACTTTTGACAAACATCCTAGATCATCCAATATCAAGAGTGTACGTTTTAAAATTGATGCAAAGCCACACAAGTAACCCAATAAACATAAGCCACAAAACAGATACGTAAATACTTAATATTAATACTATTGATTGTGAAGTTGAAGAAAATAACCACAAATTTTAAAAGTTGGGCCCTTCTGAATGGGAACATGAATCCCTCTTGGTTAGTGTGGATTTCTAAGTAAGTCTCTCTCTCATACAAAGTCTATGTATTTTTTTTGTTAAATGCATGATGGAGTTAGAGTTATATAATTTTTTTCTTTGAAAGTAAATGAAAGCGTTTTGAGAAGGATAAATGCATTAAAGCCATAAGTGAAGAACATACTTCGTTATCTTGGTTGCTGTCGCTGATAATAAAGTTTCTATTTCACATTCTTTTGAACAATGAAGCTCTGATTCAAGTTTCATCTTCAATCTTCAAAGTACACAACAGAAACAATAAATATTAACAGTTCTTCTGTATACCGTCAAAATCTTAACAAAAACAAAAGGATTACACAACGAGGACGACAATGAAAAAGAGAGAGTGAAAAGAGCAAAGAGGAAATAAATTAGTAAATGAAATTTTATAAAGGATAAAACAGTTTGAAACTGTAAACCAAAATTTTTGAACGTGGGATGAGATATTGTGAGAAAATTTAAGAATTTAGTTTTTTTTTTTAATTATATAAATATTAAGAATCAAAAACATGATTTTTTTGTGTTTATTAATTTTTTTTTGAAAAGTTTTGCCAAATGTCAAATTTTAATTCGTTAAGTGAGTTGTGATTTAGTATATGTGATTTAGTTAGTATAAAGGGATAATCAAAATTTTGATGGGTCACACACTGCATAACTTTCAAGTTGCTCAAAAAAAAAAACTTTCAAAATAATAAATCTATCATCGGCCTAAATTTCGGAATATTAAATATTATGGGGGCCTTATTTGGAAGTCAATAGTAGACCGATTACCCGGACCCGCTTTTGAAAATACCAACGGAGGCAAAAGCCGATTCCACGTTCATCTCTGAATCTCTCTCTCTCTCTCTCTCTCTCTCTCTCTCTCTCTCTCTCTCTCTCTCTCTGGGGAAAACTTTCGTTAAGATTTGGTAGAATCGTGATGGGTTTATCAAAAGGTAGATTGAAAGCATGGTTCAATATGAAAATCACTGATCCTCTCCTCCAGATCTTGCGTAGGTTTGTCTTCTCTCTCTCTTTACGCGTTTTCTATCATCACATCTCTGACTATATATGGGATCTGATATTTGTTTATTTAGATTCTCCTCCAAGATAACTGAGTCTTAAATTAAAACGTGACCTATGTTGGTTTCTTCATTGTAGCTACTAAATGATGATGGCTGTAACTTGTAATAATCTGAGTTTGATTTTGTTTAAATTTTTCAATTTTCTTATAGAGGCACTGAGCCGAAGCAGCTTGCTTTCTCTGCCGCACTCGGTATTACCTTGGGGATATTTCCCATATGCGGTGTTCCTGTGTTTCTATGTGGAGTAGCTATTGCGTTTCTTGGATCTGCTTGTCATGCTCCTACCGTGATGTTGGCTAACATCATTGCCACTCCAGCAGAACTTGCGTATAACCTTTATACACACACATCCTTTTGATTCTTTTCATATCATCAACTCTCTGTTCCTGACTTTGATTTTGGTTTATCTTTAACTTAAAGCCTCGTGGTGCCTTTCCTAAGACTTGGTGAGAAAGTCACAGGTGGACCTCATTTTCCTTTGACATCAGATGCCCTGAAGAAGGTTTTCACTGGTCAAGCCTCCCAGCAAGTCTTTTTAAGCATTGGTAATGCGGTAAGTAGCTACAATGAGACTCTCTCTTTTCTCTTACCGTTATCTTGTGTTTCAAGATGAGGCAAGCAGTCTCATTCATCGCCTAACATAGTGAGGCTACGCAATTTCACATAGCAGCTCGCTCTGTAATGCCTCAAGCTGCTCTCATGCCTCCAAAAAGGTATATTTTGCATTTTAAAATTTTAATTACACGTTAATATATAATCCAGTAAATTTTTTCCAAGTTTGCAACCATGTCCTAAAATGGTTTAGGGATCAATAAAGATAGCTCACCTAATGTTTTCTTGTGTAGGGATCAATGAAGGCGCCTCGGATACCAAAGGCGACATTGAGCATTTGCCTAGGCTTGAAGCGTGTTTCCAGCATTATAAAATCTGCCGTGTTGCAGTCCCCTAGCCTAGTCATATATGGTTTGAAAGATAAGTCTTTGATTTGTTAGTCCTTTGGTTTATTCGTTACTGCAGTTACTAGGGTGGCTTTTAGCAACTCCATTCTTCTTTATTGCGCTGTACCTTGTGTTGCTTCCGTGTTTCAAGATCCTCGTTCGCAAGTTTGGCGGCGATGCTTCAACCCCCAAAATACCAATAAGTATGGAGACGGAGCTCAACCCGAAGCCTAGAGTCGCTTAAGTTCAACAAGAGTTAGGGTTCTCATTTTACTGCTAATCAACACGAAACCCTTGAATTGAGATAAATAGACGACCTAATGTATAGGGTTTACACGATTGCATTATCAAATCCTTACACTTTTGTTCAAAAACCTCTTTTAGAAACTGTCAGCAAAATATTTGAGGGTTACATATATCAAACGTAAGCATCAAGTCCATTTCTTGTGTTTTTTTTGTTCTTTGGTTATGAAGTTGACAATCAAGATGTCAAAGAACGAATCAAAACGATTCAAAAAAGTCTATTGGTTTGTGCCAACCACGTACATTGACAAAACTAATAAGCATAGCAAGAAGATAACCCTGCGACGCACCAACTCACTGTGTGCTTTGTAATAACTCGGCTGAATCTTGAAACCATCTGTTTTTCTCCTGTGAGTACACTTCATGGGCTTGGCGCAACCTCACGCTGGGTATACTTCAAGGGAGTCGCACTATGTTCTGGAATGAGATTATTCAGTCTGTCTCGGTCATGCAGCTTGATTTCAAGTCGAAGGTGTGTTTTAGGTATGCTCTGCAGGCTGCCATCCGCATGATTTGGAGTGAACGAATTAATCGGCTTCACCGTGAAGCTTCCCGCTCTGCTCAAGTTCTACACAAACAGTTGGATTAAAATGTGACGAATCGCCTTGTTCTACTGAGGTCTACGGACAACAAGAAACACGAAGGTCTTCTACAATTTTGGTTTGGCACAAGATTGTAAAACTGTTGTTAGACCCTAGCTAGCATCTCAGCTTATGATGGACAGTTTTTTTTGGTAAATATAATTTAACAATCATTTAAAAAAAAGAAGAAGACAACCCTGCAATTCTCCGCGTCCATGGAAACGATCCAAGCAGATGTGTTTCATCATCCGTATTTTTATATTTATGTTTATTCTATGAAACATATTGGCATCCGTAAGAATATAAGTTCAAGCCTTTGCAACTGAGTGTCAAAAGGATATCCATAACATCTAGAATCATGGCATAACTTCTCAACCGAGCTCAATAAATTTGCTAGACTCGCTTTCATGCGTTCAAGTGTTGATCATTTAGCTATGAATGTTTATTCTTTTCATAGAAATTTGTTTTTATTTGTTTTATCCTGTTTGACTTTCCATTAAAAAATAGAACGATGTTTTGATATTAAAATATATATTTTTCCATCAGCTGATTTATAATTTAGAGCACTAGCAGTGGTAGTACTCAAATACCAAATCAGTATTTTAAACAATAAATATTATAAATTAATCAAAAGCATGAAAGAGAAAGCAGTAAAAAAGAAAGATGTCAAGGTCTTCTCTTTAACGAGAGACTATTAGAAATACTCGAACCACTTAAACACTTGTCATTTTATTATTTGTTCAATTTTGTTTTTGGTTTCAAAATTTGGGAAAGTTAGAGAATTGGACTTTTTAAGTTATAATTGGCAAAATGGGCAACATCAAGTTTAAATTGGCAAAATGGGAGACTTAATAAGAAAGAGAATATTTGTTTGACTGTTTTAACATTTAAAAAAAAAAAGATTTTACGGCATTTGGGTTTATATTGTTGGCCAATTTGCCCAACAAACTTGCGAAATTGCCCAACAAACTTGCGCATATGCATTCTTCTTTGCCCGGGAAACATTTGTTCTACGCTGGAGGAATGGGTAAAAATGACTCGTTGGTTTGGAGAGCATTAATTGTGGTTAACTAAATAATTTTTTTTTGGAAATTTGTCAATAAAAGACGATGAACCCTATCTCTTTGGCAAATGAACAATTTTGGATTTGTTGCAGACATTGGAGAAACATGGTTGTAAATTCGCATTGGTGGTATGACGAGCTTCAAAAATTATGACGAGAAAGGCAAGGCGAAGGCGGATTGTGGCTGTACATTCAGTGAAGGTAATGATTTCATATACCAGGCCCTATTTTTGGTAGTTAGGCTTTTTGAAGTGCATGGATTCGTAGGCTGAACTAATTAATGAGTATTTACCTACTGGTAATATTGTTGTTGTAAATTATTATGAAATTCAGAGGTTAGTTGTGGGTCTTGGTATACCATCTAATATAATTGATGTACTAGATTTTTACCCGCACGCCTATGCGGGTGTATTTTTTAAAAAAATATGATGCTATTTGATTTTTATGTCACTATTTAGGATTGGGCAAAAAAATCAAATTCGAAGAATCGAACCAATCCCAATCCGAATAAGTAGTACTAAATCCGAACCGGAATTGATTAAATATCCAAATTATTCAAAATTTTGGTATTTGAAGAACTGAAACCTAATACGATCCGAACTGAAATATTTTGGGTATCCAAAATAGATTTATATACTTATATATATATAAATTATTTTTAGATTTAATATATATAAAAACATCCAGAATATATATGATACTTTTATGTTCACATAAATGCTTGAAAATATATACAAATAATCAAACGTAAATATCTTTAAGTAGTTAAAAAATACTCAAAACTCTAAAAATACTTAAATAATTATTAATTCTCTATCCAAATATTTAAACCAAACATATTTAAATTGGTTATCCAAATCCGAACCAAATCCTCAAAGATCTGAACTGAACACAAAATCCCAAAAAGACCCGAAAATGAACCCGAACGCCCACCCCTAATCACTATTATATATATCTTATATGTGTCATCATAGGTTACAAAATATGTGTTATCATATAATTAATCATATTCTTACGTACCAAATAAGTTTTCTTATAATTAATAATATTTTATACATACAATCATATAAATAATCACATATATTATATTTTAAAATTTAATGTGAAATAGAAAAATCATAATTTAAGTCGGTGTTTGAAATTGGGCTTTGTATTGTATTTTTATTATATATATCGAAAACATTTTTATAATAGTTATTGGAAAATATGTTAGTAAAAATCAAATTTTGAATATATGTATATTTTTGAATGAATTTTTGATATATATCAATTTTAAATTATTATTTTGATTTGAATATATATATCAAATAACATAGACCCATTACCTTTTAATATAATGTAATGGACTTTTAATTTTTTAGTAGCATAAGCCCATTATTTTTTTCCCAACTTACTGCTATCCATGTTTTCAAACAATACTATTTTTTTAACTACTATCCATATTGCAAAACAATCTCAATGTGTACTTCAACTTTAATAATATAGATGTGTTAACAATTGCATTATTTTTTGGAAAAATTATGAGAACCTTGTAAGAATGCCAATTTTCTGGAAAGCCGGGATATCATAAAATCATAAGAAGGAAATGTGAACGTATGTGATACTTGTCAATCAATAGATACATTAAAGCGTTTGTATCACTCGTAAATGACGTCCACGTAAATGTGTTGGCATGACCAACATTCGATAGAAGATGGAGAGGTTACACATCTCAGATGCTAAGTTATGGAAACACTTTCAAACATACCGACTTTTCGAGTGAGTATTGAAACGTTTGGCCTATGCACTGATGGATTTATTTCATTTGTTATGTCTGGGAGACAATATTTTTGATGGCTTGTCATCTTGAAGGCATACAAACTCCTTATGTAAATGTGCATGCAAAAGAATTTTTGTTCATAAGCGTTCTCGTGCCTGGTCCGGAACATCCAAAGTGAGCACTTAAAGTATTTATGTAACCTCTGTTTTGTGAGCTGAAACAGTTGTGGTATTGCGGTGCACGGATGTTCGACTACTCGCAGAAGCAGAAATTCAATATGCATGCGTTCTTATGTGGACCATTTAGTGACTTTCTCGCATATGTATTAAGTGTACTACGCATGTAAGGTTATCATGTCCATATTTTCTGGATAGATCATATGTTTTCAGCTGAATAAAGGGAGGAAATCATTCTGGTTTGATTGGCACCATATGCTTCATCTACCACTTCATACATATCGTTAGAACAAAAAGTTGTTTAGGAAAAACAAGGTAGTGTATGTTCATCGACCTGCATATCAATCAAAAACTGATTTGTTAGAGCAGTTTGAGTATTATTATATTCAAGAGATATGTAAAGTTGGGGGAGATTGGCACAGTCCAGCTAACTTGCTGGATGAATATACAACATCTCATAATTGGCACAAAAAGCATAGTTTGGGAGCTTCCAGATTGAAAAGATCGTCTTTAAGGCACAACCTTGATTTGACGTACACACAAATGAATATTTTTGAGAACGTTGTGCACAATTTTAAATGTCAAGAAAAAGTGTAAACACAATTTTATCGTAAATATCACAGATTGATATGTGTCGATCAGTGTTTTTAAACCCGAACCAAACTAGTGGTCGGGCCGGGTTGAACCATGAACCGATAATAACTCGGGTCGGGTTAATGCCAAAACCCAACTAAAATTGAACCGGTTAAAAACTCCTATCGAACCACTAAAAACCCGGGAACCGCCGACCCAATGAACCGGCCAAACCTGGTCTGTATATAAACCAAAATTTTATTAATGAAACAATTAATTTTTCTTCCTTTTTAAGTAAAAATATGATATATTAAAAATTAATAAAGTCGCCTCTTGTCTTTTTCTTTTGATGTCCTACAACTTATAAATTACAAGATTCACAATGTTTAATATTCACGTGAAGATATTGTTTTTGTCTACTTCTCACATTGTTTAAATTTTATTTTATAATCACTTGTTTTGAAGACTTTAATAATTGTAACATTTACATTTGTGAAATTTTTATTTTAAAATATAAATTTTACATTATGTGTATATAATTTCTTAAAAAGGTGACGAAGATATAAAGTGATAATATCTGGGAATAAAGTTTAAATATGCTTTTCATATTGATTTTATATTTGAACTATTAAATTATTTTATTATTTTTGTTAAATATTAATTGTTATTTTAAGTTTTTCTAAACATTATGGCTATTTAAACATTTTATTTGATATATATGATCTATTTTATAATAATATGCATAATGTTTATAAAATATCATTAAATTCAGTTTAATCCAGTCAAACCCGATCGAACCCGGTTCAAACCCGGTCGAACCACAATGACTCATGACCCAAAAAAATTTCAGGTTCACTAGCCAGTCCGGTTTTAAAAACACTGGTGTCGATGTTTTGAAGATGCAAAGAGCAACACCAGAAATTTTATGGTATAAAGAGCCAAGATTGTCACATATTAATGCAGCAACTCTTACCGTTTATATGGCAAAGCTATTACCAACACATGTCCATGAAGCAAAAGATGATAATAAATTTAAAATTTACTTTTAAAAATGATATATATATATATATATATATTAATTTTCAATTTAAATACTAATAATATTTTTGTTTAATGATGAAATTTATAGGGATTGGAGCCATTTTTAGGGATCTATGCAGTCAAAAGTTGATTGAGGATGGTATCGACTTGTTAGTAAAGAATAACATGTATTGCTTTGCAACCTGTAAAAGCAGACTAAAGGGAACCATGGGGCAACTGGGTGTTTTATTCCCGACTTGTCTTGGGTTCTCGAGCAGACAAAATGGAACCATGATGGATATTTCGTTGACGCTGACAAATCTCACCGCTCAGTGACTTCTGGATTAGAGAAGTTATCTCATTCTGCTAGTGATGATCCCTAGAGAACCGTATTTGGCGGCCTCACCCCAACGGAGTATATTATGAGGTACATGTTTTTTTTTTTAACTCAAAGAATTGGAATCCAAAGTCAAGTTTACAAACTGCAAATCAGAATCAAACGGCCCAAGCCAACAATAAAAGCATCAACAAAAACCAAGGCCTACATTAGCTCACCCTAAGGGAACGGTATAAGAACTAACGATTGTAACCTCAGTTCGGATGAGATCAGGTAACCACAATGGTCCTCCCATTGCAGGTAAGACTGGAACTGTCCATCTCGCAGAACACTCTTAGCTATCTTTCTCGCCACCTGATTGGACTCACTTGATTCCACTTCAAAGGCAATCACTTCAAATTCAGTGCAAACTGCAGCAATGTGGCTAAGAAACCCTCTGTACCGTGGCCAACGTGACGGGTTCTTTATAGCTTCCAATAAGCTCGAAGAGTCTGTACCTATAATAACTTCTTCTAGCCGCAAATCTCTCAGACTACGAAGGACCCATAGTAAACATTCAATTTCGGCCGATAATTTATCCGGTGATGGAGCAAAAGCGTCTCTTGCGTGCATACCCACTGCTCCCATATGATCCCTTGTGATCCAAACTCCTCTTGAGTGGTATCTATTATTCCTCCAGCTCGTATTGAAAGTTGCACTTCACAAGTCCAGGCGTTGGTGGAGTCCACTACTTTGGCACCCCTAGGTCATTAGGCATTGTAATGCCACTGCTCTCTACTCTATTCAACTCATGCCATAATGTTTCTTCTTCTAACGCTGTTTATACCAAGAGAGAGTGAGATACTTGAAATTCAGCATAGATTAAGCTATTTCTATTTTTCCATATCGTCCATAGCATCCAGGGGATCGCTCTTCTTCTTGTATGTTCTATCTTTTCATCCTTCATAAGCCGCATACATTCATTCAACAACTCTGTGAGTGTACCAGCATGAAAGGAATGGCCCGAGGTTAGATCAAACTCACTCCAGAGCTCTTGTGCCTTTGTGCACTGAAACAGAACATGCTCAATTGTCTCTATCCCTTGGTGGCATAACATACATGTCATCTCCACAGGCATGCCATGGGCCGTAAGACGTTCTGCTACCGCTAGGGCCCCCGATGCTGCACGCCATACAAACGTTCGAATCTTGGGGATAGTTCTCATTCTCCATATTTGTTTCTTCAGCTCAATCATAGCCTGATCATGCACCATACCTTCTTCTCCCGCATTCTCAGCTAGTTTCCTTAGCAGCGAACATCCACTTTTAACTGAGTAGTCTCCAGCCTTATTAAAGGCCCAAATCTCCTTGTCATCCATGTTACCCAGTATGATCTGCTTGATACGTTGAACTTCATTTGGTGGGAATAGTTCCTCCAGTGTATCTATTTTCCATTTCCCATCATCTCCTATCAGCTCTGAAACCCGCAAATTTACATCCATAGAAATTTGTTTATTCACAGGTCTTCGAGGAACATCATAGAGTATCCATTTATCAGACCATACGTAGGTATTTTTCCCATCTCCAATGGATTTAACTAGTCCTTTCCTCGATAGATCTCTGCCAACCAAGATACTTAGCCCTTACCACATTCCAAGAAGCTCGATGCAGAGTAATAGCGACCTCTGTAGACCCTCATCAGTAAGCTATTAGGCTCATTATGCAGCTTCCATGCTTGTTTTGCCAATAGACCTTGGTTGAAATCTTCTATATCCCTGAAACCCAAGTCACCTTTGTCCTTTGGTACACATATATTTTTCCAAGCAATCCAATGAATCTTCTTTTTGTCACCATCTTCAGCCCACCAGAAGCTGGCCATTTCACTCATAATCTTTTGGCAATGGTGTTTAGTCAAGCGGAAACATGACATCGCGTACACCGGGAGCACCATAGCAATAGAATTGAGGAGCACCTCCTTTCCTCCATGGGAAAGCTTTTTGGCAAACCAACCTCGTAATCTCTCGTTAAGTTTCTCACCAATGAAAGCAAGCAGTTTATGTTTTGAACCCAAGAAGCATTCAAGTAAACCCAAGTAGTTCCCATTGCCACCTTTGTTTTCAATCTGTAGAATCTCAGCCAACAACCTCCTCATAACCGGATCAATATTAGCACCAAACGAGATCGCTGACTTCTGGAAGTTTATAACCTGATCCGAGGAGTCTTCATGCAGCTTCAAGCATCTTATTAACTCAGTACATTCACATAAACTGGCTTTACATGGGAACATACTGTCATCTGCAAAAAGAAAATGCTGAACAGAAGGGCAGTTCCTCGTCAACTTCATGCCTGTAAGTGACCCATTTTGTTCTGCTCTGTCCATCACATGTACAAGAGCTTCAGCGCAAAGAATAAACAAGAACGGGGAGAGGGGATCTCCCTGTCTTATACCTCTCTCAGGAGTGATATGTCCAAATGATTTTTCATTCAAGAGGACCGTTTATGAGACTGACCGAACGCAGCTCATTACCCACTCAATCCAACGCCCAGCAAACCCCAACTTTGCGAACAAAGTCTCCAAGAAATCCCACTCCACTTTGTCATAAGCTTTAGAAATATTTGTCTTTATAGCTATATAATCTCCTCTACAGTTGGGGTTCGTCTTGAGACCATGAATCATCTCATGCGCTGTTAGAAGATTATCTGAAGTCAACCGACCTGCAACAAAGGCTCCTTGGGTCGGAGAGAAAATCCGAGGTAGGATACCCTTTAGCCTGTTGCTCAACACTTTCAAGATGATTTTATACACCACCGAGAAAAGACTAATTGGTCTCAGATCCTTCATTTGTTTTGCATTGGGCACCTTTGGTAACAAGCATTGTTGAGTATGGTTCCAGTCTGTCGGCATCACTCCAGACTCAAAGAACTCTTTCACCTCCTTGGTCACTTGTGCACCCGTGATGCTCCGGTATCTTTGAAATAACTGACCTGTCATGCCATCTATCCCCGGTGCACTGTCGCTTTTGATAGCTTTGACTGCATGTTTAATTTCAGCATCTGTCACCGGCTTCGAAAGGCTGTTGTACATTCTGTTTGTGAATCTTGTTTGCATTCCTTCAAGCAACAGGTCTGCACTTTGAGAGCCAGAGGAATGAAAAAGATCTTGGAAGTACTGCACCGAGATCTCTCCTTTGTGATCTTCATCAAAATGTTTAACCCCCGTGCCATCCAAAAGCGACTGAATTCTGTTTTTCATTCTCCTCGTTTTCACCCAGCCATGAAAGACTGGTATTTTTATCCCCAACCTGCAGCCATGTGTTTTTACATTTCTGCTTCCAAAAGGACTCCTCTTCTTGACAAGCCTTCTCAAGCTCCATTCTCAGAGCAGCCAGCAGCTGCAAGTCTGGATACTGTTTCTGCCCCTCAATCTCTAGAGTTTGACACAGCTTCCGGATTGGTTCACTTGATTTTACATTCACTGTTTTCTTCCAGTACGACATTTCTTTGCGACATGACTTAATTCTTACGGAAACAGAGCCTATGTTCCCTCTATAATTAACATTCCAACCCTTACAAACCACTTCCACGACTTTTGGTTTAGTGCACCAACGTTTATCAAATGTGAACCTTCATTTCTTCCTCAGTCTTGATGGAACCAGATTCATCATGTTACAATGAATTTTATTTCTCAATGTTAAATTTTTAAATCAATTTAAATTTAAAATTTTGAATTTTATTATATAGTTTACTCTCTTTAAAAAGTGACGAATGTACGAAGTAGGTTTCATAAGCAAATCTTTAGCATCCACTCCCGCTTCTTTTTGTTCTGACGTTTCTGAAGTTGAAGATGATCATCGAGGAATGAGGTCATTTGATTTGTGCACAAAACAGTCGGCTCGAAAGCCATGATGCTCGGTTGAGAGTCATGATGATAAGATCGAGAAGTTGCGATGTCTGTTATTATCTGGCTACAAAAGATTTGACCGTGGCAACAATTCTTCAGACCTCTATTGTTGCTTTCTAGGAACACTCTCAAGCCGCAACAACGATTCTGAAGAAGTTACTTTTTTTTCTATCTTATTTTATAACTTCTGTTTATTTTAATGTGTTTGTAATGAATTTAAAACTTCTTTTACTTTATTTTAATTTATTTCTATTAAAATATATATTTTAAATTATAATTTTATTAGTATTTATTTTTTATTTTATATATGTAATTTATAAATTTCTGGCAAATAAATTTCATTTTCTAAGCATTTAAAAAGTTATCACCCAAACTTCTCTCAAATTTTCTAGGGAATTATGAGACACTTAAACAACTTTCTCGCAATTCTATTGTAATTGTACGAGGGATTTGCGATGAAAATATTTAGGGGCACCTAATTTTCTAGCAAATTTGCGAGAGACTTAGGATGGCATCCACGTTCACCATGTCCACATTCACCATTTACCTAGAAAATTTGCAAGGTTAATTTGTGTCTCACAATTCTTTTGCAAATTTGCATGGAAAAAGATTTTTTGTTCATTATAATTACAAATCTAACTATATATTTCTTATGGTTTGAATTCTTGATATGATTTTTATTATATATATATATATATATATATATATATATATATATTCTGATTTTATATAGTGAAATCTTATGTTTTCCAAAAAATATTTAAAATCAAATATTTAATATATTTTTGTTAGTTTTGTAGTTTAAAATTTTTAATAAAAAAATCTAAATTTATAATCATAGTTTTGTTACGTTTTATTTTTAATTTAGAAATTTAATAAAAATAAATTACAAATAATAATTTAATTGAATCGAATTTTTACTGTAAAAAGTTTGATGTCTTTGCTATTTATGTAGTCATATCTCCACAACTTCAGTTCTTTTTTTTTGACGCTGATTGTATTAATAATTCAAAAGAACAAAACCTCCAAAAACAAACACACACCTCAAACTAGAGGATTGGGAGGAAGAATAAAGTCGAAACTGAAAAGGAGAGCAAGAATAGAGATACCAATAGGTACTCCTGCATACACAGAGATGTTACAAAAGGAAAAGGAGCCTATTCAAAGCCTCAAACCCCTGTTGCCTCCTTGTTGATTATGGATTGAAGCCAAAAGGGGCCACCCCTAGCAACATAAGATTGATACCGGTGATCTCTAGTGACACTGGTCGCAATGAGCGCAGCCACCTGGTTTCTCTCTGGAACCACATGTTCTAAATAACATAATAGACTCAATGATTGAGCGAAATGCAGGAAAATAAAAAAATTTTTAGTGTAAAATAAAATTTCAAGTTTGATATGTTAATGTTGTTTGTTTGACGGTTACAAGTGATAATTTGAAAGTTCAAAATTTAAAATACGTTTGTGTGTCACTTTCAAGATTTAAAATATGATTTTCCATTTAAGTTTGAAGTCATGTTTTATATTTGCTCGGATAAACCACAAATATGATTACTCAATGGAATAATATATGCATATAACATATGTATAACTATGTACCTATATAGACTTCATTACATAAACTGTTATTATTAGACATCAATATCCAGTAGTTTGTCACTTAGTCTACAAACATGAATGGACCATCCATGATTTTGTGTATCTTTAAGGACTTAAGATGACAGAAGGAGTCTTGTCTGTCTCACCTGAGTTTCCGGCTTCATTCTCCTCACTGGAATATTGACTATTCAAAGAAGCTTTTGACTGAATCTGGTAAGTTTCGGAGCTAAGATTAGTGCTGCATCCGGAGCTTTTAGTCAAAGACTGATCAGAAGCTTGGACTCCAGAAAGTAGAAATCTTTGGTGGGAGTTGCAAATGTGAATGGCTCCATCACAGTCATTACAGAGCAATGCTCTGTCATCTAAGCAGAAGAAGTACCCTTTTCTCTCCTACATATTTATATGTGTTCGAGTCAATTGGTAAAACACCTCTGCGAGTGTTAACAGAGATGATGGAAACAAACCTTGCAAATATCACATAGAGGAGCTGTAGATGATGTGGTGGATGAAGGTTTCTGTAGAGGAACTCGGTGATGCCTCTGGAAAAGTTTATTAGCTTCATGAACCGTAATGTCACATGGCTTGCAAAGAGCAGCTTCATCTGAACAGCAAAGTACTTCTGCTTCAGCTTTTTCACACACTTCACACTGTATCTTCATCCTTCAAGTTTCTAATACAAAGACACATAACATGTTCCTTAACATTATTAAGAAGTAGGACAAGGAGAGAATCTAAGAGAATTGGAATAAGAAAGAACAAACTTGAATAGGTTCACATGCTGAGGTTAGACCAACTTTGTGGGTGGCATTTAAGTCAATAAATGTTCTGCTACCGAAGTCCCCATGACATGATTCTCCAGAAGCTTGTGTACTACTTGTTTCCTTTTGAGATATAAATTGGCAGACAAAACAACAAGCTTCTCTTAATGCACAAGCATGGCAAGCCAAAAGAAATGAGAGGACCACACTATGCAAAACTAAGATTGGGGGATAAAGTGAATGACCATAGGCAATGGAGATCCAACACCCTAGAACGTCAGGAGCTCATGGCACATTCACACTCCCCATCCCTTTCCCATGCGTAGACAAAGGTCTATGACTCGTCAACATTCCCATCTCTTGATTATCGCAGTAATTGTAATGGGCCAATGAAAATAGGCCTGCACAAAAAAAAGTGTCATGGGCTAGTCCAATTTTCTTTAGTCTTGCCATATTTGTTACATGAAATATCTGGAAATGAGGGGAGACTCTCAAAGACACACAGCCTATCCAACGTGTAATAACATAATCCTTGTTCAAAGTTACGCTAGGCGTAACGCTCGACCCGGACCTAGCGCCGAATCAATTAATCGGAGATTACACGGAAATTAATCGGGACTTAGTTTTAGCACTTTTATAGCTATATATGAATATATACCTTCTTTTTAATAGGAATACCAATAAACTACGTAGTGTAATGGTTTGCTACTGTTTTTGTCATTCCTATAGTTCATGGGTTCGAAGGAAAAATGGAAAGATCATTATTTATCATATATATCTTTCATTTAAACATAGAGAAGGACACGGAAGTCATTTTCCCTGTCATCTTCCTAAAAATCTTACTATGAGTTATGTATTTTATTTTTTTGACGTCAACCATTATTTTTATTTTTTCATAATATTTTATCAATTTCTTTTGATATTTTTCATAAACGGTTGATGTTCTATCTATCCAAACACATGAACACAGCTTTTGAAGAGCTTATTAGTGTAAATTACATTTAAGCAATACTCCAGCTGTTGAAACTACAAGAAGTAAAAGATCCTTTAAAGCAACTATGCAGATACAGAGAGATTGGCTGTTTAAGCTAGAGAATATTCCAGAAACACGATGGGACCACTGTTTAGAAACGAAGACGACGACAGCACCAGCTAAACAGAAGAAATGAGCAGACATAGAAATTTTTAGATTTTGATTAATCGGCTTCCAAAAATTATAAGCCGCGTTTTTCTTATTTTATTCTCTAGGCGCAGATTACGCGTGATACTATTCAACACAGCCAAATTGATGATAATCGCCACGTTCATCAACCGTGTAGCGTGCAGGCGGCAGAAAAATCGGCTAGGCGGCCACAATTTAGTAAGACATCCATAGCCAAAAAGCTAGAACAATCTGAATCTCTACAAAAATCTACCAATAGATATTTCAAGAACCTGCTGCATTCTTTCAAAGTGCACATATATATAAACTAGAGAACTGGATCTTATCTTCATATTTTTGAATCACATTTGGTTCGCTTCTTTGGATTCGGTGAATTTTCCCAGCACTAATATGTATTAACTTAGTGTTTTGACTTAAGGATTTATTGTGCTATTATTTTTCTTAAATTAAGGAGGTGATTTGTTAAAATACTTTGGTTTGGGTCAGATTCAGTTTTTGAACCCATTTGAAAATTTAAACAATTTACATTTGGGTTCGGTACTATTCAAATCGGATTTTGTTTGTTTCTTCGGATTCGGAGTTTTTACCCAGCGTTAATATATGGTAATTTAGTGATTTGACTTAAAGATTAATTTTGTTATTATTTTTCTTAAATTAAGGAGGTGATTTTGTTGAAATTTTATGTTGGTTAACATTTGATTATACAAATAATTTAGTTCAATCAAACACAATTTATAATAATTTTAACCAAATAAAATTTGTTTAATCTAATTATTAATTTTGAGTTTCATTACATTTTCTAACATTGTAGTTATCAAAGTGTATTATTGAGAAATATACATGCTTAATTGTGCTTTAGAAATTTCATATTAACCATTAGGATTAATAAATTTCTATAAAAAGTTATGTAGTAATGATTATATATACCACAATTTTGTAGGGATTTATATAGGTTACATTTTTTGTGAAAACATATTACACATTTGGTCCATCTAATATCAAATTATAGCTATTTAAAATCTCTTATTTATCCCATAAATAATATTTTCGTTTATAGATTAGGCCCATCAAATAAACACAATATATATATATATATATATGAATAAGTAATAGATGAAGAAAAATGTAATGAAAAACATTTGTCTTTCGTTACTATTTGATAGATTAAGCCCATCAAATAAACACATTATTATTTATCCATTATTATTTGAAGACATACTATAAACAGAGCCGTGTCTTTGATTAGTATAAAAATAATTTAATTTTGTATTGTTCTTCTATTCGTAGATAACCAACATTGTTTTAGTTGTAGGTGACAACGTTTGTTTTTTTTTTTTTAATGTTAAAAGGCCATTCTATTACTCAAACTTGAGGTGGTCTAGGTAACCAAACCCGAATAGAACAAGCAACAAAATGTAACTCCCTATGGAAAGATCTAGTAGCCTTAATCAAAAAATCAGTAATCTAATTGTGCGCCCGTGGAACGTGAGAGATGTTGAATGCTGGGAAGCATATCTGTAGCGTCTCTATCCTCTCCAATTCTGTCGAAAACCTTGGCCACGCCTGAGGGTCCTTTACCATTGCAATTAGTTCCTTACAGTCTGTCTCAAAGCTCTGACATGTCGAATGTTACAGCATATTCTCCATCGCCCACCGCAGTGCTTCTACAGCATATTCTCCATCGCCCACCGCAGTGCTTCTACTTCCGAATGCAAGGCTGATTCGCGTCGGGGAAGGTTTCTTGTTCACATAAGTTGAGTGTTCCCAGAACTATCCATCCATGCCCATCCGCTTCCACTAAAGTTAGCAGAAGATGTCCAACATCCATCTAACAAGCAAATATTTCTCAAGCGTACGACTTGGGGTTCCTCATTTATATTATCTTGTGCCACAGCTTGTACCACTTATTAGCATCAAACCAGGCTTGGCATTCACTCTCTGCATGTCTAACTAGTTCCAAGGGATATCTATCTATTCCCCTGAAGATTTTTTATTCCTAGCCTTTCAAATGTACCATATTATCATGGGGTATGGATCCCTATCTTGCTCTGGCCCAATGATACCATTCTTCCTCCAGAATAGATAATCCATATTTGTGTAGACGCTCGAAACCGGAAAAATATTTGGGCATGTCGGAGTTGATGATAAAGACCACACTTGAAGAGCTGGTGGGCATTCAAAAATTGCATGTGTGACGGTCTCCTCCACTTCTCCACATCTTGGGCAATAATTGTCACACCTCATATTACGTCTAACTAAGTTCCTCGTTACTGTCACATGACCAGTTAACAACTGCCATATAAGATGACATATTTTCGTAGGAACCTTCAATTTCCATGCAAAAGCTTGGAGCTTTGTAATACTTGGCTCTAAAACATCCTTTTCCTCCGTTACCTTTAATAAATTCTGAGCCACCCAATATCCAGATTTGACAGTGTATTGGCCATTCCTTGTAAAGTCCCAGCAGAAGGTATCACGACGATGAGTTGAACTTATGGCCAAACTCCTTATGAATGGTATATCCTGAGGATGAACATAGTTCGCCAATAGTCCCACATCCCAATCCTTTGATCCCTGATCAATAAGATCGCTTACTCTCATATTAGGATGCATCACTGGTGCTATGGGGACAGCTGGCCTCGCGGGGTTCGATGGAATCCATGGATCCTCTCATACCTTAACTTCATAGCCTGAATGTATCTTCTGTCTAATTTCCAGTAATAGCAATTTTCTTGCAGCAGAAATGCTAGTCCACACATAGGATGGACTGGTCGCAGCGTTTACTCTCAAAGGAGAGCTCAATCTATAATATTTTCCTCGTAAAACTCGAGCGACCAGAGAATCAGGGAACTGTACTAGTCTCCATAGTTGTTTAGCCAAAAGAGCCAGATTGAACTCATGGATCATTTGGAAGCCAATTCCACCCTCCTCTCTTGGTAGACACTTTTTCCCATTTTTCCCAGTGTATTTCTCTCTTTGGTGGATTCGAGCTCCACCAAAACTGAGCGATGGCATTGGCTAAATGTTAGTTTAAGTAGTTCGGTGCATTTGATATAAACGTGAAAAATAATTGTAATATGTTTGAAAGAGTCCAAAACTTATGATAATCTTTTAAAAATAGATTAAAAATAAAATCCTAAATAATAGATTAGAATATACAGATTTAAGAGTATTACTTAAAAAAAAAACTAGACCTTTTTGAAATTGTTGATTAGTTTAAGTATTAAAGTAGATATAAAACTAAAAATATAACAATAATTATATGTATACATATTGGATAATTTAGTCATTTAACATAAATAAAAATGTAGTTTTAAAAAAAATCTTAATGAAAGTGTAGTATTCAAAATAAAATATAATCTCATCTAAATGTATTTATCCAAAAAATTTCTAATTGTTTTGGTCAGAAATAGAAACCGAACACTAAATTATCTCATCACAGTTGCCGAGACTCAAACCCGACATAGTTATTTTGAGCATAGAAGGCATTTACTAAGAGAAGTAACAGTTCCGACTTCCGAGTGTTGTAAACGCCTTCAGATTCATTTTCACCAATGTCAAGTAATCGCCTTCAGATTCATTTTCACCCAAAGTCATAGTCTAAGAACTGTTAAACTATGACTTTCAGATTTTTTTTCCTTCTCTTCTTCGGAAAATCACCCATTTTTTGATATTATTATTATTACTTTTTTGGATTAATCTGAGGGTATCCAAGGTTTATTGAAGGATCCAGACTAATTCTCAAGACGAAGTACAACCTTTAGATAGACCACTTCTCCAGACATTCAAATGGGCCGAAAGCAAAAGTCCATATCATGTAGGGTGTTTAATTAACATGTGATTTAGTTTTGCATATCAGGTTGATATACCATGGATTTTATCCACTTTTAACCATGATATATATAGGATATATTTACTACGATTTGAAGTCTTTTTAGTATGTTTTTAGGTTAAGGTACATTTTAGAGAAAAATTGTGATTTTGGAGTCTTTTAGAGCTTTTTGAGGTGAAGAGGTGCACATACACGTCAGATGTCTAGCTATGGATGGAAACCTTCCCACAGAGATTGAGCTGATATTTTGACACAAGATAAAGCTTTGAGGTAGCTTTCCAATGCCACTGGTTTAGTTCAATCAGCATCATGTAGCAGAAGTTATGCATGTTTTACTAAAGAGTGGTCATTCTGCATCGCGAGAGAAAACTGTCGAGGAGATTGATATACCTTGGATTTGACCCATTTTTATCCATGGTATATTATTATTTTACTATATATATATCTATGTTTTCTACTCTTCTAGGTATGTTTTCAGGTTCAGGTGCATTTCGGAGTAAAGCTATGACTTTGGAGCATTTTGGAGCATAAATGACATTTCACCCGAGCTGACCACTTAGAGGTCGACGAGAGGAAGAATAATCGATCGATGCGCATCAGTGCTGACGATCGATATCAGAAAATGCCTCGACAAATGAAGATTAATATCGATCGATGTACACAAGTACCATCGATCGATGTCGAGACACCAGACGCGACATTTTGGATTCAGCAGACTTAAAGACCAAGGCCAAGCCAAATTACCAAAATGCCATGACGAGTTTTTAACCTAGTAGAATATATACTGCCTAAGTGTTTGACGGCAGAGAGAGCTTTTCTTTTCTAGACCTAGTTTTGTTACAAGTTTCATTTGGAGAGAAGATCACTTGTGATTGGAACTCCTTGTTTCATTTTCTTATCATCTATTCTATGAGTTTCTATTTATCTATTGATATGAATTGCTTTGCTATGTCTGAGTAGTTCAACTGTTAGATCCAGGGTTCAGATAGGTTTGTGGGATTAACCCCAAACTATAGATCTGCCTTGTTGTGATATTCATGATAGATTTGTATTCATTGCTTGTTTTAGCCTAGCTAACTAGAACTTGATCATAGGATTGCATATTCAAGCACCCTTGTTATCCCATCCTGACATCTATCTATCATATTAGGATTGCTAGAGAGGGCTAACCGCCGATTTAGAATCTTAGTAGAGCATTTTCATACTCGCGCATAGGCCTGTGTTGTAGGCACACGGGGGGGGGGGGGGGGGGGGGGTTACCCACGAATTGGTTGAATGGTGGAACCAAGGTTTAAACCTGAAAACAAAGAGAACCGATTTTTATGAGTTTAGAGTTTTTATGAAGCAAACATAAACAAATATGAAAATGAATGAGATGATGATGATAATGATAATAAAACAAGATAAATAAACAAAGGATAGGATGGAATCAAGCTGCTGGATGTGTATCACTCTCAGCTTGATCAAGTAGATGATTGAAGTGGATTTGCGGATGAAGGTTTGATTGAATCTCTCAATCTGATGGAATGATGGATTGAAGTGATTGACTCTCTCAATCTGTGTACTGAGCTTGTTTGATTTGCACAAACAAACTAGACTCACGAAATCAATAAGACAACAAAGAATCTCTATTTGAATCCTAAAGACCGATATTTTATACAAAGAACAACTTTGATAAAACTGAATAAACTTTCTATGAACTTGGTGATTAAGGGTGCCTCTTTACAATGACTATCTAAGAGCTTATATAATGCTCTGGAAACTAACTCTAACGTTCATAAGAAGAAAAGAAAGGAAACAAATCAAGCAAACTAACAAAATCGGAAACTAGCCGTTGGAGCCTTTTATGGGATTTTGGCTCCAAGTGAGAAACTTGATTCTTCTTGAACCTGGACGGTTTAAGGGGATAAGAGAGCTTCCTTGGGATCTTCTGGATGGCTTTAAAGGTTCTGATCTCGTTCCTGATCTGATCTGAAGAGAAAAGAGCTGTTGGACATTAATGTCGGTTTACTCCAAATAAGGCAGGTTTGAGTAAATGAGGATCCTCCTGATCCAATGGTTGCTGGTGCATGGTATGAACTTGTAGAACTCCTCCTGGACTCCTAGAATATCTCCTGATTGTTTTAAATGATCTCCTGGTCGCCAATGTCTGGTTTGAAGCTGATTGAACCGGTTAGCTTCCAATTGAGGCAAGTGTAGAACTGGTTTGACCGGTTTTAGAGATTGGATCATAACTTCATAATTCCGTGGCCATTTCTCCTGATCCTGGGCTTTCTGGAAAGCTGATAAACTCCTCTTGAATCCTATGATGGGCTTTGGTTCAGGCCGCTCCTTCCTTGGGCTGGAATAACCTTCTAAAGTCGGGTACTCGCAGATGGACGGGCTGGAAAACTTCTAACTTGTTAAATTCATAACTTCTTGCTCCGTGCGTATTTTGGACTGATTCCAAATATTCTGGACTCCTTCTTGAGTGTGGAGTCCACTAAAATTTGTCTCGTGACTTAAACCCTCCTGGTTTGTAAGATACCGCATTTTTAGAGCACATGTGTTCTGCTTGGCGCCTTGGCTGGTTAAGTAGGGCTTTAGGTTGACCTCCGGTTCGGTTGCTGATCTGATGACCACATCAGCCTGGCTAGAAGCCGTCGATCGATGTCCTCAACTGACAATCGATCGATGTTGGCAAAAATGTATTGGTCGACGTCTTAATAGACTATCGATCGACACTCTTTTGTGTCTGCATCTAACCGGTGAGACACAAGATCTAGTCTGTTAACCAGTGGTACATGCGACAGCTGATCACTGAGTTAAGCGAATGAGCTCTAATATATAATGCATGCAACAGTTAGGCATCTATAGGATTTATAATCTCCAACACCTGAATAGTGACCCTGCATCTAATATCATTTCCAACCTAAGTTACATTTATCATTTACTCGCTAGTTACTATTGCTATTTTATTTAAAACATTACAACCTTAGAATTAATAAACACTAGATTTAATTGTTCCCTAGCTCCTTGTGGATTCGATCACTAAGTACTACATCTGAACATCCGTAGAGGTCAACGTTCCACATCGCTCGACGCAACCACTTCGTCGTCGATCGATACGCACAACCAACCGTCGACCGACACCAGACCATCATCGTCGATCGATCCCAATCGTTCGACAACGATCGATACTACACCGCGTACGTCTATCGATACCGTGTCGTCAAAAATGGTAAACATTATTATTCTAACTCAGGATGAGAACGGAAACCTGTATGACCAGGCCGGGCATCTGCGTAATGCAACAGGTCAGAAAATAGATGCTCAGAGAACTGTAATCCCTGATGCTGATGCTACAGGAGCTTCTCAACCTGTAGATGAGGACGCTCGATCGAAACCACTGGCTGACTACAATAACCCAGATGAGTACTATTCCAACAGATCAGCGATTCGACTTCCGGAGATCCAGAAGCAGAATTTCGAGCTGAAGCCTCAATACTACACTCCCGTATCGCAGATACCCTACTCTGGGTTACCGCACGAGCATCCTATGGACCATTTGGAACGGTTCGAGGATCTAATCGCTGCCATTCGGATGGAAGGAGTCCCCGAAGATTACCTGTTGTGCAAGCTCTTCAGATACACGCTGAATGGAGAAGCAATGCACTGGCTTAGGCAGCAACCCATAGGATCTTTAACATCCTCGAGCGACATCAAGAATGCTTTCTTACGAAACTTCTTCGATGAGGCGCGCGCTGAAGAACTTCGGAACAAAATTTCCACATTCTCGCAGAAGGCTGGAGAGTCCTTCAAAGATGTATGGATTAGATTTAGGTTTTTCCAGCGAGACTGTCCACACCACGGATTTAATGAAGTGCAGCTGCTAAGCACTTTCTTCCGAGGTCTCGCCTTACAGTATCAAATGGCTCTTGATACGGCGAGTGAAGGAAACTTCACTACTCGGAATCCGTTGGAAGCTGCGAGACTTATCGAAAACCTAGCTAACAGCAGCAGCACCAAAAACACTGACTCTGAACAGAAGAAGTCTATAGCCTCTATCGGGAAGGAACAGATGGACGAAGTAAGAGCTAAGTTAGATGTGGTGCACGAACTTCTTAGGAAGCAAGTCTGTTCAGCTGAAGGAGAAGTAGCAGATACAGAAGGAGAAGAAGATGTGAACTACATCGGAGGTACCGGATTCCAAAAATTTGGAAACCATGGCGGAAACAGAAACTTCTTTGGAAATGGCCAAAGAAGTAACCAAAGTTCACAATTTCAAAAACCCTTCAACAACAGCAAGAGCTACTCGAACTCTTACTATCAAAATCCACCACCCCAAACTCAGGAAAGCAAGATCAAAGAAATGCTTGATCGAGTACTGTTGGGAGAACAACAAATCACCGTGGATTTCAACGGTAAGATAGACTCTGCCTACAACAATCTGAACACCAAAATCGAGACCTTAGGGACTCAGGTGAGAAAACTTGAAACCCAAGTAATTCAGACGGGCGAGACTATTAAAAGGCAAGAAGCTTTCGCTAGAGAGGCAGGAGCCGACAAAGGGAAACACCACGTAAATGCCATCATAGATGATGAATTCTGGCAAGTGGTGAGAAATGAAAACCTTGAGGAAGGAGATTTCGAAATCGAAAGCTCCATGAGTCTCGGCGGATCCCAATGGTGTCGACCGATGTCGATGAACTCGCATCGATCGACAGACCATGATGAAGATCGATGGACGGATTACTCCAGTCATCGATCGACGTCGTCTGCCAATTTGACTGAATGCAATGCGGTTCGAATTCTAATTCATGAAGAATTCGCAGCTAAGCATCCTCACCCACCCTCCCCTTTCTATGAAAAAATCGATCGATTGGTTAACTCAACCATCGATCAACAGAGTGAGTCCGACGTCGATCGTCACAACACACCTCCCATCGATCGACAGGCACCTCTGACATACCGAGTGCGGTTATCCTCAATCGATAGTGATTACATCAATGCACTCAGACCACCACCTAAACCATTAGCAAACCCACCCGAACCAAAACCCAACCCTTTAAATAGTTCAACAGAACCTGTTCAAGAAGAACAAGAATCTAAAGGGAGAGGGTTAAGGAAAAAGAAGGAGAAGATTCCTAAAAACCTCAAGAGGGAAGCTAACGATAAGGAGATGGATGGTTTCACTAAACGAGTCCTCATAATCCCAATCGAAAAACCTTTTGATGAAGCTTACTTCACACACCGGTTGTGGATGTTCTTCAGAGAAACAAAGGTAACTGAGGAGGACATTAGGAGAATGTTTCATCAAGTCAGAGGAAAGATGAAACACATGATCACATTGACGAAGAAGAGTGATCCTGGGAAGTTTGCAATACCATGCATAGTCAAGGGTGTTGAATTTCCCCATTCAATGTGTGACACAGGAGCATCGGTTAGTATCCTCCCTAGGATCATGGCAGACCAGCTTGGTTTGACCATCGAACCCTCAACAGAATCATTCACCTTCGTGGATCTTTCAGAGAAACGATCCGGAGGCATCATAAGAGATCTGGAGGTACTGATTGGTAATGCCCTTGTCCCTGTAGATTTTCATGTCTTAGACATCGAGCTTAACTGGAACTCTTCACTTCTGCTTGGAAGATCCTTCCTAGCTACAGTAGGAGCTGTATGTGACATGAACAAAAACAAATTGTGTCTAACGCTCATAGACCCAAACATCCACTACGATCCCATCCGACCTAAGAGAAAGGTAATTAATTCTGTGGATTATGGGAAAGAACTTGGCTTCATTGGCGCATGCCATTGTGGAGCAGAGTATGAATCGGAGTACGAAACAGAGTACTCGGAATCGATCGACACCCCAACCTTTCCATCGATCGATTCCAATGTGTCAATGGTGACCGATGACCACAACAACACGTCACTCGACGTAATGCACCCACTTGACCATTTCGCTTCACCTAATCATTGTTACCAACATTTTGCCTTCCAACCTCCAACCAGGAGAGGACATGATGATTATTCCATAGGCAGTTGGGCAGACAGTGGTTTCCATGAAAGTTTTGCAGTTGACACTGTAATTACTTCACCTCATGAGGAACATACCGAGGAATACGATGAGGATTACTGGAAAGAACGTGCAATAGAAATGTCTTTGCAGGATGAAAGACTTGAAATACACAAGTTCACCAACACGTTTCCAACATCGTTCGACGCTGTGCACCCACATCGGTCGATACCCACCCTCGTCCAGCAAAACAACCGCTCACATCGATCGACACACCAAAAGGAACATCGATCGATATTCGCGCCGCAGCGAAAATTCAGGAGCAGGAGAATATTCCCTCCCTAACTAGGTTTACAGATACCTATATAAATCGTTTTGCACCTCCGAAACCACCTACACACATCAGAGCAAACACACAAGCAAATAAGATGAACACTCTTCCTTCTACATCAACAGAAAAATCCATGAAGAGCAATCATCTCAAGAACACAAGTTCTGCAGAAATTACTCTGCCATCGATCGATGTAACTGTATCTACATCGATCGATACTACTCTAAACCCTAATCTCTCTATTTCTAAAATGAATAATTATGCAAACATTGATTACGGTTTTCTAACACCTGATGAATTTGGTATTTTCAGGGATCCAGATGGCAACGCACGTGCAATGGATGGAAGGATTTTACAAGTGTCCAGAGAGGACATAGCAGACATCCTTCAAGTAGCCAATGGACCTGACAACCTGTTCTCACAGCAACGTGGCACTCCAGACGTCATTCTAACAGATCCTAACAACCACGCAGGAGTCACCACAACAGAGACCAACCCAGATCTATCACGCCAACCAAAGGGCAAGCATCGATCGACGGTACAACGGAGACATCGATCGCCAGGGTAACACCAACGTCGATCGATATGGATGATCCGACGTCGATCGACAGACGCTATGAATGTGGGAGCCGCGCTTTCGACATGTATGGAGCCAGAAAGTTCACTTGGGAACAAAGGGACGAATATGGAGTCTACAGAGATGAGCGTGGACACGCACGAAGCGCAGCTGGTGAGATGATACCTGTCACAAAGGACAACATCAGGAAAATACTGGAAAGAGCATCTCTTTTTGAAGAGAGCCACATCTGTCTTCCAGAACATGCCACTTCCTTCACACTCACAAGACTGGCACCAGAACTCTACACCAAAGAAGAAATCGATGAATGGTGTTTGGTATTTGTGGAGCTCAGGAGAAACTGGGAGAGGAGCTCAAAACACTAGTAGATGAAACACATCAGCCTTTGGATAGAGGCTACAATGAGATTTTCAGATGTATGGCAGAAATGAGGACAAAAATTGAAAGTTTACGTCAGCAACTTGAGAAGGAAGCTACGACCTCAGCATCGATCGACGCACCACGTGCAACATCGATCGACGTCAGTCTTCCTACAGCTCAGATCCTTGCAGAACCGCGATGTTCAACACAACACAAGGATGAATGGAAAGTCTCATACATCGACACGAGGATAAACGACGTTTACTGCCCTCTCAACAACAACGTGGACTGGCTAAGCACTAAAATTGAGCTACTACAGCAAGATCTGGACACCATTCGCAAGA
The DNA here is from genome assembly GCF_020379485.1 of Brassica napus. Classification (NCBI taxonomy): domain Eukaryota; kingdom Viridiplantae; phylum Streptophyta; class Magnoliopsida; order Brassicales; family Brassicaceae; genus Brassica; species Brassica napus. The sequence continues at coordinate 19,141,886 of NC_063442.1, read as the reverse complement.
AGGACCAACATCCAGCCACATCGATCGACATGGGCACCTTCACATCGCTCGACGCCAAAGTCTCAGCAATGAATGAGAGGCTGAGGACTTACGAGGATATGCATGACCGTTTTATATCACCAGTCATGATAGATTTAAACAAATTGTCTAATCAATTACTTGATGCCCAAAAGGATATTGAGAACATTACTAATCAAAGTTTTTTGCAGGAAAAATCAGCATCGATCGACAGGCTAAGAGGACCCTGGATCGATGGCAAGAAACCTGTGGAGTTACTTCCTTACACAGCAGCAGAGGTTGACAAGATCACATCCAAGATCTACACTGCTCTAGACACCATGGAGGAACGACTTGACAAACGCTGCGATGACATCTACTTTCCATTCGACAACAAAATCAGTGGACTAGACAACCACGCAGAATGGCTACAGAAAGAAGTCAAAGCCATTCAGAGGCAACTCGCAGCTCAACATCAGATATCAGCATCGATCGACAGGACAAAAGCAAAATCGATCGACGGCAACTCACCGAGATCGACCAACAAACACATAATCGCATCGATCGACGCCGAGTCTATACCAATCGGCGAGCAGCTGATACACAAGACAGTGGAGTCAATGCAAAAGGAACTGACAGATCTTTCAGCATACGCCTATGACAACATAGGCTGGCACCAGGTCAGCATTGACAACATTCAAGAAAGGCTACAGAACATCTCCAATGTACTTGGGAAGATGGATGACAAATGGACAAGAAATGATGAGGCCACAAGAAGTTTCATTGCATCTTGGTCCAGAATGCGCAGAGATGACGTGGATGCTTGCTTTCCAACAAGCAGCTGCTTCTCCACCCAATAGCCAATCACTACCACAGTCAAGCTAAATGACTATAACCAAGCGCTGAGTGGGAGGCAACCCACTATTAGGTATTTTACTTTGGTTTTATTAGCTAGCATTTAATTTCTTTCGTTTTATTTCTTTCAGATTTAGGAGACCCATAGGAGGACTTGAATATCGACCGACGACGAGACGTCGACATCGTTCGACATAGGCAACCACACGACGATCGATGTAACACTTACCCATCGATCGATATCTAATCCGTCAGATGTATCTTACCTACTTGTTACATTTCGTACATCATACACATTTCATCATAACTCCGGCTGAGTTACACTGGGACAGTGTAATTTAAGTCTGGGGGGAGATTTACTGATATAATTTATTTTATTCTTACGTAAAAGGAATTTCAAATAAATTATGCTTAGCTATCGAAAATAGGGACTATAATCTTATATTGATTTCTAACTAACCTCTTAGCACCATTTTAGATTTACTGATTGCAGATAGCACTAAAGATGCTAAAGCAGATCAACATATCAACTACACACTTGCCTTGAACCGTATGAAGTAACCAAAGCTGATTTCCAACACTAAACCTGACATAACTTCTTGTCTTGGGGCTAGGTATATATGGGATCGGATTCTTCAGATAGGTCTGGAAGGTAACGCCTGGTTTAGATTATTTATCACATTTTCTCTCTCTAGATTTCGACCCTAGATTAGTTATAGAGTATTAAAAAATAATAATAATAAAATAATAATAATAAAGAATAATAAAATAAAAATAATAATAATAAGATCTATTGTTTAATTAGGATGAGTCTGAACAGGACTTGGTGGCTAAAACCATTAAGGCTTGATTCATAAAGACTCAAATAAAAGAGTTCGAAACGGGACTTGGAGGCGGCAATCTTCAAGGCTCGCTTTCGCAAAGAACTCTTGGATATAGGTCAAAAAGAAGTGAACAGAACTTGGTGGCAACCACCATTAAGTTTTGATTCATGGAAGCCTGTCCAATCTTGGTCACTGATCCTGCAATGGAAGCAGACTTTGACTCAAGAGAGAAATTTAGAGAGAGAGAAACTAGGAACTAACTTTTACCTGCAGCTCCAGATACCTGTCTGAAATCCTTGCATCCTGTGATCGATACTCCCAAGGTAAAGCATTCACTTTATATTTATGCTAAGAAATGAAATCAGTAGAGGGGATGTCAGACGTGAATTGATGAGTTTGTTATGTTAGAAATGGTTGCTAAGCTAGGATATTGCATAGTGTGCTTTTGTGATTAGGACTTTTTAAATGTGGTTGCAAAATTGTTGAGGAAAGATTTCTATGTTTTTAAATCTTAAGTTCCCAAATATTTTCAAACCTCTTTCAGAGAGACTGCCTGTATGTTTTGCTTGAGGACAAGCAAAAGGGTAAGTCTGGGGGAGTTGATATACCTGGATTTGACCCATTTTTATCCATGGTATATTATTATTTTACTATATATATATATCTATGTTTTCTACTCTTCTAGGTATGTTTTCAGGTTCAGGTGCATTTCGGAGTAAAGCTATGACTTTGGAGCATTTTGGAGCTAAAGGACATTTCACCCGAGCTGACCACTTAGAGGTCGACGAGAGGAAGAATAATCGATCGATGCGCATCAGTGCTGACGATCGATATCAGGAAATGCCTCGACATATGAAGATTAATATCGATCGATGTACACAAGTACCATCGATCGATGTCGAGACACCAGACGCACATTTTGGATTCAGCAGACTTAAAAACCAAGGCCAAGCCAAATTACCAAAATGCCCTGACGAGTTTTTAACCTAGTAGAATATATACTGCCTAAGTGTTTGACGGCAGAGAGAGCTTTTCTTTTCTAGACCTAGTTTTGTTACAAGTTTCATTTGGAGAGAAGATCACTTGTGATTGGAACTCCTTGTTTCATTTTCTTATCATCTATTCTATGAGTTTCTATTTATCTATTGATATGAATTGCTTTGCTATGTCTGAGTAGTTCAACTGTTAGATCCAGGGTTCAGATAGGTTTGTGGGATTAGCCCCAAACTATAGATCTGCCTTGTTGTGATATTCATGATAGATTTGTATTCATTGCTTGTTTTAGCCTAGCTAACTAGAACTTGATCATAGGATTGCATATTCAAGCACCCTTGTTATCCCATCCTGACATCTATCTATCATATTAGGATTGCTAGAGAGGGCTAACCGCCAATTTAGAATCTTAGTAGAGCATTTTCATACTCGCGCATAGGCCTGGCTAGAACCCGTCGATCGATGTCCTCAACTGACAATCGATCGATGTTGGCAAAAGTGTATCGGTCGACGTCTTAATAGACTATCGATCGACACTCTCTTGTGTCTGCATCTAACCGGTGAGACACAAGATCTAGTCTGTTAACCAGTGGTACATGCGACAGCTGATCACTGAGTTAAGCGAATGAGCTCTAATATATCATGCATGCAACAGTTAGGCATCTATAGGAATTATAATCTCCAACACCTGAATAGTGGCCCTGCATCTAATATCATTTCCAACCTAAGTTACATTTATCATTTACTCGCTAGTTACTATTGCTATTTTATTTAAACATTACAACCTTAGAATTAATAAACACTAGATTTAATTGTTCCCTAGCTCCTTGTGGATTCGATCCCTAAGTACTACACATCTGAACCTCTTTTGATGAGAGTAACACTCCTTAGGGTAATTTGAGTGGTATCAGATATGAAGTAACGTTGATCGACGGTGATTACAGAACGTGGGCCAGTATATTTTTAAGACCAACTTAAGCCCAGAAAAAACCAAAACACCAGAATACCTTGGCACGAGAGCTAAAACCCTATTATGTATTTTCTAATCCATTATTGATGACGGCTATGCTTCTTTACGCTTTAATTTTATTATCTTCAATTGTCTTAGTTAGGGAGAGGGTTCTTTAACGCTTAAATTTATTTAGTCATTGTTCTAGTTAGGAGAGAGGGAGAAAATCCTTCAAGTCCTCCTGGAACTCCTTTGGTTTTTATATCTATTGCAGTTTCATCTATTCATCTATGATTTTAATGACAACTATCATGTTTTTGAATAGATTCACCTTGTTAGATTTAGGGTTTGATAGTCCGAAGGATTAGCCCGAAAAATAGAACTGCTAAGTGTTAGGATATCATCAATTGAACTGTCTTTAATATATGTGTTCTAAAGTAGCTAACTAGAATTTTGTTCTATAGATATTGGGCGCAAGCGGAAGCATGGTCCTTTGTCTGATCTAGTTTACATTGTGCTAGGATTGACCTAGTGAAACAAGTCAAACTTGTGCGGTAAGCTTGCTAGATGGAACGTCGATTGACAACTCAGTAGTTGCATCAACCGACAAACTGAAAGGTGTATCGATCGACAATCCATAATTGTATCGATCAACACTTTCGCAAGACCAACAAGCGACAACTGAGGTCTTAGATCTAGAAAATAGATCATCTAAACAAACAGAAGTTGATAATTTTTACTTAGTTTGAGTTTTAGAATATCCTACATTAGCATTTATACCATAATAATCATGATTGCTTGAATAGAAACCCTAAGTCTAACGAAACATCCTTCCATCAAACAACTCAGCAATTACTGACAACTACTATGTTTACTATGTTCTAGTATTTACTGCTTTATAATCTATTCGCCTAGCTTAACCAATAACTATTTAGATCTAGTGCGTGTCCTAGCTCCTTGTGAATTCGATCCCTAAGGGCTACAACTCTACCCTTATTTGAAAGAGTACAAATCACTCCTTAGAATAATTTGAATGATATCACAGGTAGATCGAACCTGCTGAAATGTGTTCACATCCCAAGTCTTTTATATTTTCCATTCAAACGAAAGACAACTAAATAAATTAGGGCCCATGTTTTAGTGTCCCATGTCCCCCAAACAAGTTTCCTTGCTGTGAGAAATACCAACACCACATTTTAATTTCTTGATTAATTTTTGTTGGTCAGCAAAAAATTTATTATACCAATAGTTTACAAAACTACAAAAAGAAATTTTTGGGGGATTTAATTTTTTTTATTTACCCGGACATAACCACAATGTTGGAATAGGCTTAATTAGAGTTCCTATCTGAATCGTATGTATTATAAATAAAACCTCATACGATTGTAACCAGAAAACAAGAAAGAGACTACTATACCTTTGACCTCGCTTACAACTATTGAGGATTTGAAATGAGATGAGGCTACGAAAGTGACTTTGTTTCATATTGTTTTCTTAAGTTAGACCATATGGAGCGTTGAATGGTGTAGCAGCCCTTATGGCGTCGCTCAGTTTATTCCCCCCGTTGATCAAGTGATAATTTCGTTGATATCACTATACCAAAAAGCAGCAACTAACGGGCAAAGTTGAATTGCTTATTGGACTTATCGCAAGTGCGGTTAGAGATTACCTTCTATTTTTAATTGATTTAAACGTACTAGTGTTTTTTTGCGCTTCATATACATGCCTAGAGGGATTTGGGTTTTAGCGATTCCACACAATAGATAACATTTTTTAGTTTTAGTTGAGAATATGTGTGAAATCCATTTAGCATTCTGGGAAGCGTATTATTGGATGAAGATGAATCTATAGATGTTGGAAAAATGTAAGTGGTTGAAGAAGAAAGTACCATGCACACCTACCACTACACTCCAATTTAGTGGGAAATTTAAAGAACAACCCGAAACCACAAGTATGCATTCATGACTCAACTTTAAGCTCATGGTTTTAAATATATATTCACGATATGAAGATGCCTGGCCCTAATGATTTATATATATTATGCTTAGAAGACCTCTCTTTACCAAAAAAAAGTGAACTATATCGTACTTGTGGAATTATAATCAGCTCTTGTATGATAATTGGCTGAAAAATGTAAAGTTCCTTATATCCCCCTTATATATTAATTGAGAAACATTACGACATTGTTTTGTAGCCACGTGTCACCATGAGAATGAAATTCAGAATTCTTAGATAAATGAGTTGGTCCATCTTAACTTATAATTATTACTTTTAATTAAACTAACTATTAAATTGATAATATAGTTTACAAAATGAATCTTCTTCTCGCATTTCCTTAAATAAAAGCACGCCCTACAGAGAAATATGCACATATTTTTTATAAACTAGATAACATATATATGACAATTAATGATTAGGATAATCAATATTTGATAATAATTTTTTTGTATCTTAGCTTCGCTTTTTTGTTAAATTTTATATTATTAACAGATATTAAACAACCACATTAATCATAACTAATCACATTAACCATATTAATATAATATGAAATTGTTCACATATTTTTTTTATTAAACTACTATTAAATTTGCATAAAAATTGCAGTGTACAAAATAATATTCTCTATGTTCATGTCATTTTCTATAATAAAAA